>NC_083346.1:35772557-36095984 GCF_019175385.1 Lycium barbarum
AAAATCCTAAGGAAGGTGAAAAAGGGTTTTGGTGATAAAGGGAGGATTCAACTCTAAGCTTGTTCCACCATCATCTAAGGTATGTTTCATGGTTTTATTGTGCTATTTAAGGTATTGTAAAGCTAAGATGCTTGGATTGTAGAAAAACATGGAAAATGAGTTTTGGAAGGATGAGTAGTGTCACTATTGAATGGTAGTTGAATGAAACCATGAACGTTGATATGTTGTGATCATGAGTATGCTATAAATGATGTTTAGACCATGAAATGAGTGTGATGTATGAGAAAAATGTGACGATAAGCTAAAACCACTAAATGTGGAGAAATTGGAGGAAATTGGTGGATTTTACTAAATGTATATAAATGATGATTGTTGGTTTCTATATTATGATTATGGTTGCGAATGTTTGGGAGCTGAAACAGAATATGGGAAAAGTAGTAGAAACAAAGGAAATGCTGCCCAATTTTCCCTAAAAATAGCAGTCCGTTCTTATAATTGCTTAGCTAATGACGGCATGAATTCTCTTGAAGGTATACATGAGTGCATCATAGGGGAAGCAAGCAAGCGATAAGAATAGTAAACGTCAAAGGTATGTGAGGCTAGTCCTTTCTTTCTATGGCATGAATCCGATGGTATGATTCTCCTTTCTCTACATGAATTCTCTATATATACCCCAGAAAGTCAAGAGTCTATGATCATGAATAGCTATATGAGATAAGAGATATGTTATGAGTACAATGATGATAAACTTGAGTCTAAAGACTCTAGAGTTCATGTTATGACGTTCCTATAATGCTAATGATGTCGTATGTAGTATACACTCACCTCATAATTGTTCCCTCCGAGGTGAGGCAGAATACCATTAAGTTAAGTATGTCATGTATTGTATACACTCACCTTATGTATTATCCCTTCAAGGTGAGGTAGAACATTATTAAGTTACAGATGTCTGTTATGGCATACACTCACCTTATACACTACTTCCTTCATGGTCAGGCAGAATACTTGTAGATGTCCATAATAAAGTCGGGGGATCACGACCCTACGCCACCCCGACAAAGTATAGTTGTCCTTGAGTTCTTACGCATGTATTATGATGAGTATATAATGATGAGCATATTATGATGATGATATTACACCGCTCCTATATGGGCGGGCAGACATACACACCACTATAGTGGGCAGCTTATACCCCGGACGCGGGAGGCCTGGACGCAGGCTATGATTATCACACCGATCCGATATGGACGGGCAGCTTATACATTATTACACCGTACCTATATGGACGGGCAACTTATACTATTAAATTTATGCATATATGATATGATGACAAGTATGAGTAAGACAGCATGATCTATTTCTTTTATGATTCACAGTCAGTTACAGATTGCTTCTCATTTGATGCCTCCCCATTCTATTGATGCTTCATTATTGGTTATGCCTCTCATACTCAGTACAATATTCGTAGTGACGTCCGTTTTCTTTGGACGCTGTGTTCATGCCCACAGGTAGACAGGGAGGTGAGCTTGATCCAGACTCATAGGAGCTAGCAGCTGAGTTGAGCGCACTCCATTGTTCGGAGGTGCTTATGATTATCTTTTTGTATATATGTATTTTGGGCATGAAGGGGTCTTGTCCCGTCCTTATGTTTAGTACTCCAGTAGAGGCTCGTAGATACGGAGTGTGGGTTAGATGGTCTCACGAGATGCTATTTAGTATAAATGTTATTTTGATGGCCAAGAGGTATATATATAAGTATTTATGTTTTATATGGAATATGATTTTCCTACGATTTGAGTATAAAGTGATAAAAGAGCATTAAATGAGTATGATGAGACATAGAAAGATTGGTGCTCGGTAGTTAGCCCCGGGTACCCGTCGCGGCCCCTAGTTGGGTCGTGACAAAAGTGGTATCAGAGCAGTTCCGTCCTAGGAAGTGTCTACGAGCCGTGTCTAGTAGAGTCTTGTTTATGGTGTGTTGCGCGCCACATCTATAAACAGGAGGCTACAAGGCATTTAGGATGGTTACTCTTCTTTCATCTCTAAGATCGTGCGATAGAGCTAAGCCGTAGGAAATGAGATTCCTTATACTAACCCCTGATTGCAGCAGAAGAATGGTAATGATAGAAGAAAGTGATTGATAACAATGAAAGCCACGGAGGTAAGCCCCTTCGTTAAGGTTACGTTATCGAATTATGTAATGTTATGATGATGAATTGATTGTTGTGAAAGTAAGACAATGTTTATATGATAGACTTGATTAAATGTGTCTTTTGATGATAAGTTCAGTTATAAGTTGAGAACACAACAAATTGAATGAATCAGAATAAAGGTAAATGTGTCGAATAAAATAAGAATATTGAGATATGATGGAAATATAAAGCTGAAGGATGAAAAAGGGAAATTAAATGGGAAGAGGTAACAGGGCAGGTCGCTACAGGATCAGGTACATCTCGAAGTGTGAGATATGAGGTACGTTACGACATCTTTGTGCTTTTGCTTGAAAATGGGAGCCCTGCGTGGTTGAGATATGTCGTATATATACATATATATATATTGGCCCTGTGAAGCATTGTTGGTGTTTGCTGCGTGCAGGTTTTGGGATAGTAAGAAATATAGAGGAAACTCTGCCGAAATTTTCCTAGAATCCAAAGGAGATAAGAATTAAGCTTGTAATATGTCCTAACAAGAAAAGATGATGTGCAAAAGAGTAATGGCAGAATGAGATTAAGCTAGAAGTATCGTTAATGACTACAAGAATTGAGCTAGATACTATTGAATTGATAGTAATGGCAGTTATAAGAGCGACATTGATACGGTAAAGAGAGATGCTAGAGTGAACAAAGGAGATTAGTAGCACTAAAACATGACATGGATGAGAAAGTGTAACTCTAATAGAGTGTGATATTGGAGTAGCGATTGGATATATAAACACGAGTAAAATATGATAAGTTTATTAGCAAAATAAAGTAGCAGCATCACGGAGATAGGGATACGAATATGAGGGGTTATAATGAATGTGAATACATTGGTGAGATAACTTATATGGTAAGTAAAGTATAGGGAGGAAATGACTAAAGACGTGACATGTTCTATATGAATAAAGAGTGAATGCAAGTGTGAAACCAACAAGCGAGCCCTGGAGCAGTAGATGAGAAAGCTTATGAGACCTTGTTAAAGGAAAGTCCAGCATAGAGGTTCTTCAATGACAAGAGATGATATAAAGCAATGACAAAAAGGGAAGCCAACTTGAAAAAGAAATTAGAGAAAAGTGATATGGAAAAGTCGTAGTAGTTTGTGATTGGTATAATCAAGAGTAAAAGAGCATGGGACATAAGGGATATATGAATTAAATATTTGAAGGTGAGATAACTGATTTGAGAATGGTACAAGTAAAATCCTAAAAGGGGGGAAGCGAGTAAAGGTAATATAAGTGTAGAGATTGAAGTAATGGACTCTAAGATGTGACAGATATACACTCTAAAACAAAGAGTGAGAGTTGTGCAGAAATAAGTCTAATGATGGGTAAATGAGTAAGATTACGGATGTGGATACTTGTATATGTATAGAAATGTATGTATACGAATCACGCAAGAACGATTATGCGACTTGCAAGTATTTATGCGTCGCCAATGAAACCAAGTGAGTACTCAAAAAGAGGAATAAGAGGTAAGCAAGAATAGTTTGGTCATGACACTCCAAGTCAGCTAAAGGAAAATAATATGGCAAAATTTCGTAGAATCCCGAATAGTTTAACATTCGAGGACGAATGTTCCCAAGGGGGGAAGAATGTTACACCTCGGAAACTTTTCCGTTCATGCACAGTGAATTGACTGACGAAGGGCATGATGCATATGATGTTTTGATAAGTAAGAAATAATATTTAATGATTCTAAATGAGATTTCAAAGACATTGGAGGTAGGAGACGAAAGTTGTTAAGGAAAGCAAGGTATATGTTGTGTATCGGGAAAGAATTTCGAGTATCGAATTAATGATGGCTTAATGACATTTTGGAGAAGAGTTATAATGTCCTTTATATTGGTAATGAAGTGTTAAGTAAGTGTCAAGAAGGACCCATAAGCCAAATATGGGCATAAGCCATCCAAAAAGGGCGAGTTAAGGAAACATTTTCGGATGATCTGACTTGGAGGGGCCAAAACTCTATTATAAAGTTGGAATTTGGGACAAACACCACAGGATGAAAGTTGTAGATAATTGAAAGAGCTTTATAACCATAGGTCGTGGGCCCTCACAGCATATCGGGATAAAAGGTTATGACCATTATACGACAGACTGTCTGAGCAGAAGAGTTCTACGGACCATTTGACGGTCCGTAGAAATTTTTGACGAACCGTAAAACATTTTTACGGTCCGTAAAATGGACCCAGACCAGCGTAAAACGGTCACAAAAACTCATATTTTGCTGGGCAATTTTACGGTCCGTCAAACAGTTTGACGGTCCGTAAAAATGGGCGTAGAGTTGCCCGAAGGATCAGATTTCAAGTCATTAAAAAGAGGACCCAAGTTCATAAATTCATTTCATTTTCCACACCACTTCTCTCTAAGAACCCTCTAGAACCCTCTCAACATTTCATCCACAAGAAAAATCAAAGGGAACCAAGATTAACAACATCAAATTCATGAACCCAAGTGTGTGAAACTCAAGTAGGATTCATCTTCTTCAAGAAAATCCTAAGGAAGGTGAAAAAGGGTTTTGGTGATAAAGGGAGGATTCAACTCTAAGCTTGTTCCACCATCATCTAAGGTATGTTTCATGGTTTTATTGTGCTATTTAAGGTATTGTAAAGCTAAGATGCTTGGATTGTAGAAAAACATGGAAAATGAGTTTTGGAAGGATGAGTAGTGTCACTATTGAATGGTAGTTGAATGAAACCATGAACGTTGATATGTTGTGATCATGAGTATGCTATAAATGATGTTTAGACCATGAAATGAGTGTGATGTATGAGAAAAATGTGACGATAAGCTAAAACCACTAAATGTGGAGAAATTGGAGGAAATTGGTGGATTTTACTAAATGTATATAAATGATGATTGTTGGTTTCTATATTATGATTATGGTTGCGAATGTTTGGGAGCTGAAACAGAATATGGGAAAAGTAGTAGAAACAAAGGAAATGCTGCCCAATTTTCCCTAAAAATAGCAGTCCGTTCTTATAATTGCTTAGCTAATGACGGCATGAATTCTCTTGAAGGTATACATGAGTGCATCATAGGGGAAGCAAGCAAGCGATAAGAATAGTAAACGTCAAAGGTATGTGAGGCTAGTCCTTTCTTTCTATGGCATGAATCCGATGGTATGATTCTCCTTTCTCTACATGAATTCTCTATATATACCCCAGAAAGTCAAGAGTCTATGATCATGAATAGCTATATGAGATAAGAGATATGTTATGAGTACAATGATGATAAACTTGAGTCTAAAGACTCTAGAGTTCATGTTATGACGTTCCTATAATGCTAATGATGTCGTATGTAGTATACACTCACCTCATAATTGTTCCCTCCGAGGTGAGGCAGAATACCATTAAGTTAAGTATGTCATGTATTGTATACACTCACCTTATGTATTATCCCTTCAAGGTGAGGTAGAACATTATTAAGTTACAGATGTCTGTTATGGCATACACTCACCTTATACACTACTTCCTTCATGGTCAGGCAGAATACTTGTAGATGTCCATAATAAAGTCGGGGGATCACGACCCTACGCCACCCCGACAAAGTATAGTTGTCCTTGAGTTCTTACGCATGTATTATGATGAGTATATAATGATGAGCATATTATGATGATGATATTACACCGCTCCTATATGGGCGGGCAGACATACACACCACTATAGTGGGCAGCTTATACCCCGGACGCGGGAGGCCTGGACGCAGGCTATGATTATCACACCGATCCGATATGGACGGGCAGCTTATACATTATTACACCGTACCTATATGGACGGGCAGCTTATACTATTAAATTTATGCATATATGATATGATGACAAGTATGAGTAAGACAGCATGATCTATTTCTTTTATGATTCACAGTCAGTTACAGATTGCTTCTCATTTGATGCCTCCCCATTCTATTGATGCTTCATTATTGGTTATGCCTCTCATACTCAGTACAATATTCGTACTGACGTTCGTTTTCTTTGGACGCTGTGTTCATGCCCACAGGTAGACAGGGAGGTGAGCTTGATCCAGACTCATAGGAGCTAGCAGCTGAGTTGAGCGCACTCCATTGTTCGGAGGTGCTTATGATTATCTTTTTGTATATATGTATTTTGGGCATGAAGGGGTCTTGTCCCGTCCTTATGTTTAGTACCCCAGTAGAGGCTCGTAGATACGCAGTGTGGGTTAGATGGTCTCACGAGATGCTATTTAGTATAAATGTTATTTTGATGGCCAAGAGGTATATATATAAGTATTTATGTTTTATATGGAATATGATTTTCCTACGATTTGAGTATAAAGTGATAAAAGAGCATTAAATGAGTATGATGAGACATAGAAAGATTGGTGCTCGGTAGTTAGCCCCGGGTACCCGTCGCGGCCCCTAGTTGGGTCGTGACAATAGCTCTATTGCACGATCTAGAGTTGAAAGAAGTGAGACAATCTTAAATGTCTTGGTGGTGAACTGTTTATATGTGTGGCGCGCACACACATATAAAAGTGACTCCACTGGACACGGTTTCATAGACTCCCTAAGACATTTGAACCTAGGCTCTGATACCAAGCTTTGTCACGCCCCGAACCATGGCCTAGGCGAAACACGACACTTGGTGCCTTACTGCATGTGACCGAGCGAACCACATGGCTTGCTGAATCATCATGAGACATAACATGAGCGGAATATAACGTGAATACATGATGAGCCTTTATAAAACGTAGTAAGTCATAATACTTAATAAAACTACTTATTTAAACATGAGTGCGGAAATAACATGAATGAGCTAAAACGGTTATACGACTCTGAATGTCTGACATAACATAACTGACTTGTCTAGTCTATGAAACCTCTATCATGAGTCTGACTGGAAAACATACTTACTGGGACAAGGCCCCCAGCATACCTTAGATGTATCACTAATCATAAAACAAAAGTTGACTAAACCCCGAATGAGATGGGGCTCACCAATAAGCTGATACGAATGTTGTCCTACTGAGCAGATGTGTCGTCCTGTATATTAGTACCTGCATCGTGAAATGCAGGCCCCCGGGCAATAAAAGGGGACGATAGCACATTAAATGTGCTGGCATGTAAGGAAACTGAAAGAAATAACATGGGACATGGAATAACATGATAAGAACTGAAACTGAAAACCAGGACATGAGCATGGGCACATTTATATATATAACATAAGTAAAACATGATAAGTAGGGAGAGCCTTTCATAAACAGACATGTGATATCACCACGTGGGTACGTGGAGTCTAGTACCTCGCCGGACCAGCAGAGCCCCTATACCTTGCCAGGGTATAAGGTGCTAACGTGCCTGATGGATCCATTCAGTGTAAAATTAAGGTATCGTCCTAACTGGGAGGAGCGATCCTTGTCCTACGGTGGCTACATAGTTTCAGGCTATCTGAGCCTTCTCGGTAATTCGTGCAACTCCCAAAAACATGAACATAATATAATTGGCTAAGAAGCCCATGATTTTCGTGAATTAACTTGTACTTGTCTTGTAATCATGATTTCATGAAATAACTTGTAAACATGGTTTCATGGAATAACTTGTAAACATGGTTTGATGAAATAACGTGTAAGCATGGTTTCATGAAATAACTTGTAAATATGGTTTCATGAAATAACTTGTATTTAGTATGTATGTATCTTGTATCATAGCATGAAAGATACAGTTGCATGAAAACTTGTAGACATGTAGGATATTCATGAAACAATCATTCTTAGTCAAAAACATGCATGAAAGAACCCATGGAATACAAGATATGGGTTTTCATAGATTACAGATGGATTCTCAATAATCATAAAGAAATATTAAGAACTCAATGATGGAATTATAACAATTCATACATAATATAATCATGGACATGGACCTAGGGCTATCATGAGCATGGTATTGAAACCCTATTTTTAGTAGAGAATCATAATTTTATGGATTATGAGGCGTGGGGAAGAACAATAATGTTCCCACACGTAGATAGTAACTCTACATACCTTAGTCGCTCCAAAACATGAATTAAAGACTTGAGCTTTGAAGAAGATTTCCAAAATCTTAAATTCTTGAATCTTGAGATGGGTTTTCTTGAAAATCCTAGTTTAGGAATGATGATTTCTTGTTTAGAGTACAAGGATATGTATTAGAATTGACTTGGAATAATTAGAGTAGGCTTACCTTGGTGTTCTTGATGATGGAAGAGGGTAGGAGGTCGTTCTAGGGTTTGAAGGAATGAAAAATAATGATTTGAACTGATATGGATGAATATATACTGTTCTGGAAAATTGCATTTTACGTCCAGCAAAATACTGGCCGTATTTTGAAATACGGACTGCACTGCGTCTCTTCAGTAAAATGGCCATAACACTTTGCAGAGATGTCCGTTTGACCCCCCATAATATACCGTTGGAAAGGTATTTCAAAGCTATACAACCTTCATCAAGGAATGTTTCCCAAATTCCAAGTAGGGTTTGAAATACGGGCCGTATTTTGAAATACGGTCCGTTTTTAACAATGTAGCCTCCAAATGTCAAATTCCAGAATGCTCAGAAATCCTTGGTACTAGTTTACGACTTGAATTACGGCCCGTATACTGAAATACGGTCACTGTTCATGGGCGTAAACCCCCATCTTACAACTGAATAGGGAAATTCCAATTCCCACATTCTTTATCTGATTTTCTAAGTCTGGGATCATGGTCAAAGCTTAGGTTAAAGGTACGGGGTGTTACAGGCATCGTGATCAACAAGACGCTTGCCAAGGATTTTTATAGCAATCGAGTTTGTACCATCAGACGAAGAGGAATAAGCGGAAAGGTCGGAATCTACACAACTAAGAGAGGAGGACTTTCCTTTCCCTTTGATTCTAGTACTCTGGAGAGTGGAGGTGTTCATGGTTTTTTTTAAGTTTTGGCCATGGTGAGAAGAGGGTTTTGTGAAAACGGAGAGAGATGAAGAGGATAGATATAGAAGGGGGTATAGGAAGAGACTTGGGTTTCCTAAGAGTTTGTATGGGGAAGAGGCAAAGCGGAGTGAATGGAGCAAACATGCAAAGATTTTTACACACATAAACAAGGAAATAAAATCTGAAAACATGTGTGGTAAATATTCTAGGGAGCTATAGGGTTTCTATAAGTCCAATAGCGTTTTTAAGTAACAACAACGTTTTCCCAATAGAGGCTTTGTGAAAATACCAGCAAGTTGATTATCAGTATTAACAAAGCAAATTTCAATATTTCCTTTAGAAACATGATCTCTAACAAAGTGATGCTTAATATCAATATGCTTACCTCTAGAATGATGCACAAGATTTTGTGAAAGACATATGGCACTAGAATTATCACACAAAATCCAAACAGGTTTAGAGAAGACATCATAATCACTTAGTTGATGATTCATCCAAATTAATTGAGCACAATATCGACCAATGGCAATATATTCAGCTTATGTTATTGACAAGGAAACTGATCCTTGTTTTTTGCTATTCCAGAAAATTAGTGATTTCCCCAGATATGGGCATGTGCCACTAGTACTTTTTCTATCATCTTTATCATTTGCAAAATCAACATCTGAAAATCCTTCGAGTTTGAAAGTGTCAGTATCTGGATATCATATACCATAATTTGAAGTAACAACAAGATATCTAATGATTCTTTTAATAGTTGTAAGATGAGATTCTTTTGGAGCTGCTTGAAATCTAGCACAACTGCAAACACAGAACATGATATTTGGTTGACTAGCAGTCAGACATAGTAAAGACCCAATCATACCTCGATACTTAGTTTCATCGGCAGGTTCACCTTTTTCATCCTTATCAAGGGAAAAAGTAGTACTTATTGGAGTCCCTAAGCCTTTGCTTCCATCATCCCAAACTTTTGAATAAATTCTTTTGTATACTTAGTTTGGAAAATGAAAGTCCCTTTGTTAGATTGGACAATTTGAAGTCCCAAGAAAAAAGTTAACTTTCCCATTATACTCATTTCGAATTCACTTTGCATAAGATCAGAGAATTCCTTGCTAAGAGGAGTTAGAACTTCCAAAGATCATATTATCAACATATATTTGAATAATGAGATTTCCAGAGGGTGTCCTTTTAATAAAGAGAGTTGTATCAATTTTTCTTCTGGAAAAACCATGATCCACTAAAAAAGTACTTAAACGATCATACCATGCTCTAGGTACTTGTTTAAGACCATAGAAAGCTTTTGAAAGTTTGAAAACATGATATGGTTGTTTAGCATTTTGAAAGCCTAGTGGTTGTTTAACATAAACTTCTTCTTCAATAAAACCATTTAGAAAAGCACTTTTGACATCCATTTGAAAAAGTTTAAATCTTTTAAAGGATGCATAAGCAAGTAAAATATGAATTGATTCTAACTATAACACAGGTGAAAAGGTTTCATCATAGTTGACTTCTTCTTGATGTGAGTAACCTTGTACTACTCGAGCTTTGTTTCTTACTACTTCTCCAGCTTCATTCAATTTATTTACGAACACCCACTTCGTACCGATGATTGAGACATTTTCTGGTTTAGGGATCAGTGTCCATACTTTTTTTTTCAAATTGGTCCAACTCTTCTTGCATTGGTTTGACACAGTGGTCATCTTTAAGGGCAATATTCACCTTCTTGGGCTCCAACTGAGAAATAAGAGCAAGATTTGCATTGTTCTTGCACGAGGATCTTGTTTTCCTCCAATCATTTATGTCTTCGATGATGAACTTTTAGGATAGTCAGTCTCACTTCTCTATTCATTTGGAATCATGTCAATAGTGACACCAGTTGAATTTTCTGGGACATGAGTTGACTTGATATCATCGCTCTTTTCCATGGAAGAGACAACACAGTAGTCTTAGTCTTTTCTTCTTTATCTGCAATGTTACCTTTCTCAACCAAGCGATTAGTATCATCAAATATGACATGAATAGATTCTTCTATAGATAAGATACATTTATTAAACACTCTGTAAGATCTACTATTGTGAGAATAGCCAAACAATATACCTTCATCGCTTTGTGGATCAAATTTACCAATGTTATCCTTACTGTTATTGTGAACAAAGCATTTACATCCAAATGGATGAAAGTAGTTGATGTTTTGTTTCTTACCATTCCATAATTCATAGGGAGACTTCTTCAAGATTGGCCTGAGCAAACATCTATTAAGAACATGACACGCTGTGCTAACAACTTTTGCCCAAAAGTGATATGGAAAATGATGTTCGACAATCATGGTTCTTGCCATATCTTGCAGCATTCTATTTTTACGCTCAACCACGCCATTTTGTTGAGGGTATCTTGGTGAAGAGAAGTTGTGAATGTATCCTTGTTCATAGCAAAATTCCTTAAAGACTCTTTTTTCAAATTCTCCTCTATGATCACTTCTAATAGATGTGATATAGTATCCTTTTTCACGCTGTACTTTCTCACAAAAGAACATAAAATTATTTAAAGTATCATCTTTTTGAGCAAGAAATATAACCCAAGTAAAATGTGAAAAATCATCAACTATAACAAAAGCATACCTCTTTCCTCCAAAGCTAGCAGTTTTAGTAGGACCAACAAAGTCCATATGAAGTAGCTGTTATGATTTAGATGCAGAGACAATTTCTTTTGAATTGAAGGAGTTTCTAGTTTGCTTACATTTTTGAATGCATCACAAATGTGATCCTTTGAATAATTTAGTTTAGGCAATCCTAAAACCAGATCATGCTTTCCAAGTTTCTCAATTTATCGCATCCTTGCATGCCCAAGCTTCTTGTGCCATATCCAAGGATCTTCTCCCATAGATACCAAGAATATATGTGCAACTGGACTCTTGACAGAGTCTAGTATATATACATTTTTGCTTCTGCTTCCTGGAAGAATTTCTTTGCCAATTGGGTCTTCAATAATACAACTTGTTTTTATAAATCTTACCTCAAAACCAGAGTCACATAGTTGATGTCACACCCTAATCTCGCTAGGGTGTGATGGGCACCCGACCCTTACTTAGAGCCGAGCGAACCCTCTGACTCTTAATACACACATAACCTCATTGGACCTTTAAATCAAATAAACATGAAATAAATAGTAAGGCTTTCAAAAATATTCTTTTTCTTTGTTCTCAAATCAAACAAAATCTGTAATCATATGAAATTCATATCATAACACAGAATGACACATCGGCTGATGGAGCCGCTTACAACACTGACATTCTATACCCACGACTCTGTCTGCAAAGTCTCTAGCTTGGAACAAAACATCATAGTACATATACTCTGACTCGACAACACTCCAGGAGCAAATGGAGTTGCCAATCCAGCTGAAGCATCTTCTAGTAATGTCCTTTACTCATCTGGGTGTACCTGCGTGGCATGAAACGCAGCCCCCGAAGAAAAGGGGTCAGTACGGAATATGTACTGAGCATGTAAGGCATGGAATACAAAAAAGAGGATCATAACTGAAACAGAGCTTTACCAGAATCAAGTATGACCTTTTAAAACATCAAAGCACTTGCCTTTTTAAGTGAAAATCATGCATATTCACATCATATCGTATGTACAGATAACGTGTCCCGACCCTCCAGGGAGGGACTCAGTGAATAAATCATATATGCCCACATCATATATCATATATGCGTAACGTGTCCCGGCCCTCACGTGAGGGACTCGGTGGATGGAATCATGCATGTCAATGTCATATATCATGTATACATATAACGTGTCCCGGCCCTCTATTGAGGGACTCGGTGGATCATATATACATAACGTGTCCCGGCCCTCTATTGCAGGTCTCAGTGAATAAAGTCATCATATGTCATCCTGGCCGCCATCCCCATACCATCATATCATCATATACATATACATATAACGTGTCCCGGCCCGCAAGTGAGAGGGACTCGGTGAACAATGCAGTGGAATGCGCACGATAACATACCCGGCCCGGGACTCGGTGAATAGACATATTGAGGCTTGCACGAACAGAGTAGTGCGAAAGCACGGGCACATAAATCAAGACTCGATAGATATGTACACTTACCGACATCTGAAGGCTCAGAAACAAGTTTCGGGTCAATCCGATTTAGTATAAGAAAGTTATGAGCGTTTGAAGTACAGAACCTTCTACGCACGTTTCAGAAGCCATTTTTGGAAAATCAAAGCAACAATCATGTTAGGTACCTTTCGAATATCGTTATGGATCAAATTAATATGCCGACATCATACATCATATATGCATATAACAGATTTATGCATGCATACTCATAGAACATCATACAGTGTATTGCTGCGGAACGTGCAGCCCGATCCATAAATATATTGTTGCGGAACGTGCAGCCCGATCCATAATATAATATAATTCTGCCGAGGAACGTTCGGCCCGATCCATAATACAATATATTACTGCCGAGGAACGTTCGGCCCGATCCAAGACTGTATGCAAAAGTTAGAAACATTAATACTTACAGAACCATTTTAAGGACATGAACTCTTATACTTGGCTCATTATCCGATTATGCTTTAATCTCAACCATACTAAGTATACTCATATCAATAGGCCAATAAGAATCGTAGACAAACTCGGAAACTTATCAAATAGAGCTTCGGAATCATGGATACGTGTCGAAACCATATGAAGTGGCTTATGGAGATCAAATATATTAGCCATCCTAGTGGCTCTAAGAATAGGAATTTCTTTGAAATCATACATATACGTCATTTGCTTGTCTCATAAGGATCATGCCAAAAGAAAGAAAGGGTAAGCCTTACATACCTTGCCCGCTTTCTATGCTAATCCGAATTTAAGTCTTTGGCTCGCAAGATCTACAACAATATTCATACATACCAAACATTAGCCATAACACTTAAGAGTCCAATTCTAATCCAACACTTTATTTACAGAAATTTCGGCAGCATTTCCCCTGTAAATACAACAACCCCGAGAATTCAACTCGGCCAAAAATATCAACAACAATACCAACAATTATTCTAACAATATCCACAATCGATTCAAAACACATACTAACATTAGCAACTTCTTTCTACAAACTTCGACGGCGTTTCATTTACGTTCAATTCATAATTGCTTACATATTCAAGTACTAATCCGCCACCATTCAAACAATATTCAAAAACACTTCAACAATCCGCCTTACATTCCAAACGGCCAAACCAACATACTACCCGAAACCTTTCAAATTCAACAAGAACAACAACAATACATTTTCTTCTTCCAAATTCATGAACTATACCAACAATTCACATGCTAGCAACATTGTTTTCCATAAATATAAGAAATAATATTATAGTCACATTGATTTCCATAACCACTCTCCAACACTTACAACTTCAACTAGAATCACCAAACTTTCATTATCAACATAGAATCCACAACAACAACAACTAAAACACTAAATAAAATAATTGAATCATTGTTCCTACACACCACACATATACACGGCCATAACCTAGGTTCCCTATTTTCATGAATTTCATCCACTTTTACACACTACAACATACATAATCATCCATAACATATAAAAGAAGATTAATTCTTACCTTTTCCACTTATCTTCCTTCTTGGCTCAAGTTGCTCCTTGCAAGAATAGATGTTTTTTTTTTTTGCTCCAATAATTACTTCACTTTGCTAGGGACCTTCCAATTGGTAGAAAATAATTTTTGAACAATTTTTTTCTCCAAGGTTCTTGTTCCACCAAGTATGGCCGAATGGCCCCTTGTTTCTCCTCTTCTCTAAGTTTCTTGATCTTTCTTGAGTATCAAAGATGAATATGACTAATAAGTCCCCTTTTGGACTTATTTATTTTGTTCCCACAAGGGCCTTGGCCCATACCTATTTGGACGGCCACTTTGGCCCTTTTTGTTTCAAGCCCATTTTTTTTTTCTTTTTGTTTTGTAAGTCATGAAAAATTATTTTTCCAATTTTCAAATTTTCCCTTAGCCTTCCTTCGTATTTCTATGAGTCATCTTGCGAATTTCCCTTTTTACCCCTATCCTTTCTTAACATTTCCACTTCAAAAAACTTTCATGAACAACTTGTGTGCTAAACAAAATCAAAATATAACCTTGTCCTTAACTTCCCGCGAATATCTTGAATTATCCAAACGTACAAAATGCGGGATATAACAGTTGACTATGCTCAAGAGATTGTATTTGAGACCCTTAACAAGATAAACGTTAGTAATATAACAAGAATTATTAAAGGCAATAGTTCCTATACCAGTTACTATTCCTGTGGAATTGTCTCCAAAGGTTACTAATCCTCAATCAAAATCACCAACATATTTGAATAAACTTTTTTCGCTTATCATATCACTAGAACACGCACTATCTAAATACCATTTCTGTTTGGTTTCTCCTTATGGTGTTCCTGCAAAAATGAGTAGTTACTTTCCTTTAGGTACCCAAGCTATCTTGGGTCCTTGATGGTTAGTTTTATGGTCATTATTTTTGGGTCTCTAATACCCAACCATGAGTAGCTGTATAACGAAATCTACATTAATAATACTTATGACCAATATTACCACAACAAAAACATTCTTGAGTAAGAGTTCTTCAGTGACAGAATGGTTAGTTGATTTTTTTATGAAAGGTTTATTACTTGTTGACTTCCTGTCAATTGACTCGAGTGATCTAGTCGACTGATCATCAAGAAAATTTGACTTACCATTTGAGTTGCCTGAGGCTATATTGTAACTGATAGGCTTTTTCCTAGTTGACTTGTAAATACGAGTCGACTGGTTTGATCTTACTGAACTATGACTGGTAGATTTGTGCAAACCATTTAGTTGTAATAGCAAATCGTGAACTTCTTCTTGAAGAAGATCTCTTTCAATTTCGCATACTTCTAATTTGATTTCCAGTCTTTCTTGTCTCTTTGAAGTTTTCTATACTCTTCAAAAACTTTATTTAAATCTTCTAGAGTTTGATCTAAAAGTTCTTGAGTTTCACTACATTTAGAATAGGGATAAGGTCTTACCTCGCTTGTTTCACTGAATGCCATGAAACACACATTTTCTACTCCTTCATCATCATCTTCTGAGATTTCATCTTCACTCCAACTGATGAAAGCCCTTTGCTTTTTATAATTGCTAGGTGGTCTCCTTTTTTATTCAGAACACTCAAATGCAATGTGCCCATACTTTCCACATTTATAACATTTTCCATCATTTCTTTATTGATCAGTGGGAGTTTTTTTTTTTTTTTTTTTAATTTGAGCTTCCTTTTTTTGTTGTTTCTTGATGTTCTCATGGCTTCTGCCACAAATCTAGATATCATTTCTACTTCTTCTTCCTTGAGATCATCATCAAATTCTTCAACTTGAGATTTAAATGCAACTAACTTCTTCTTTTCTTCCTTTTGATGTCTGTTGATATGATTTTTCTCAAAGTCCATTAGATTTCCTCTGAGTTCATTATAAGTAAGATGTCCAGATTTCCATCTTCTAAAATGATAGCCTTGATTACCCAAGCCTTGGGTATACTTCTGACAAGCTTTGTTACTTGTTGGGAGTTTGAGTACACAACTCCAAGAGACTTAAGTTTGCATATGATCTTGCTAAACCTGGTGAACATTGACTCAATGTTTTCGTCATCTTTCATCATGAAAGTTTCATAATCATGTTGTAGTTCATCTATCTTGTTTTCTCAAACTTTGGAAGTTCCTTCATAAGTAACTTCCAACTTGCCACACATTCTTTAGCAGTTTCACAAGTTGAAATTTTTCCATATTCTTCTCCACTCACCGCACAGCAAAGTAGACTTATAGCTCTAGCATTAGTATCAATTACCTCTTGTTGCACTTTAATGATGTCAAAGGATTCAACATCAACCTTGGCTTTTGGATCCTATGAGTCAGCAGTAGGAATAGGCTTTGGACCCTTTTTTATTACTAGTCATGCTTGGTAATCAGTTGACCGGACAAAGATTTTGAACCTTTCCTTCAAGTGATTGTGGTGTTCACTATTGAACTATGATGGTCTAGTTGTAGAATGCCCGTCTTGCAAAATAGTTCCGGGGATATGATATCAAGCCATTTGATCTTTCCTCACGTGTTGTTAAGCAAATTAAAATGAGGCCTTGCTCTGATACCAATTGAAAGTGCAAGAGGGGGGTTAATTGAAATTTTTTCGTTTGATAAGTCAACTTTGTAAACTCAATAGTCGACTAGGGCTTATACATAAAAGTAACTTATAGCAGTGTTGAAAGTAAATTTGCAGAAAGTAAATGACACTAGATGTTTTGTATTGGTTCGGATCCAATGTGGAACCTAATCCAGTCCCCTTAGGTTGCAAGGGTGTTCTCTGCAGCTCTTTTGTAAAGGTGTTTGGTACAATGGTTCGTTTGAATGGAGCTCCTACATTAACACTCAGACTCTCGTAATCTTTTGATATAATGCCTCACCAACTGTAATTTTATCCCTCCTATCTTTTTTTTTTTTTTTTGTTTACACAGTAAATCAGTCAAAAATACAATGCTTATGAAAAGTAGAGCAAAGACAGTGAGAAGATTGAGACGAAGTACAAATGTATTCGTTTGCTTAAGCCTCTATTTATATTCTTCAGAATATAGCTGTTTGGCTCTTCAAGCAGAGAAGGTAACCCAAGAGAATTGATCCTTGGAAAATAGAAATATTGAGGATCCTGATTTTCCAAGAATAAAGCAAGAGCATTCAATGTTGATTGACTTTCATATCTTGTAGTCTTCTAAGCAGCTTTCCTTGTGGACAACTTTGATTAGAATCTCCAATTGTAGCTTCCAACTTTCCTTGTGTTAGGATCTCCGATTGATACTGATTTAGGATTTTCAGTTGATTGCTTCCTTAAATTCTTCTCCTTGATGTAGTTCCTTGGTACATGCTTTCTTAAATAAAAGATTCTTTAATTGACTGCATTTAATGTAGGCGCGCCGAGATCTTCCTTCCTTAGAGTACAAATTCTTCTTGAATATTTTACTTGGTGAGGACGTCCTTTGTTTTGGGTTGATTGACTCTACTACAACTTTTATGGGCTGTATGAATCAATGGGCCGATTGTCTTCTTTTCAGAGCTCGTCCAATGGACTTGTTGAAGTCCTTGAGTATTTCCTGAAAATAAACACTTGTCATCATTAAAATCTAAACACTAATACATTTAAGCCAAGAGAGTTTTAAAACTCTGAGAAAAAGGAGAGAAAAACACGTGCTTCAACACGATGCACAGATTTCGTTCAATCACCTAAGTCAATTTCAGGTGGTGGTTGATGGGGTTGGTTGGGTGGGTAGGAGGCGGGGTGATGGTCAGAGGCGTATCTAGAATGGTAAATTTATGTATAAAAAATTATTAAAATTATAATAAATAATAATTTTGAACTCATAACTTTAAAAATATAATGAGTTAAATGCTTAAAATTGAACTCTTAGAATTTAAATCCTGAATCCGCCTCTGGTGATGGTGGGTGGGATGGGATTGAGTGGGATGAGTTGGGGTGGGTGGATATTTTCTTAACAAACAAAATTTACTAACCAACCGAACATGAGAAAATAAGTAATAAATTCGCTTACATTTCCTACGTACCAAATACACCCTCAGTCATTGTCACATTACACTAGTTTGTTACAGGGTTCGGGCTTCAGCTATTTAACTCAGGGAAGGAACAGAATACTGCTCCAAAAGCATGAACTCCCTGCTAAGTGTAATAAAATTATGTACTCTTTCCGTCCCATTTTAAGTGTCTTAGTTTGACTAGACACAAAAAAAAAAAATTAAAAAAAAAAAAGACTTTTCAATCTTGTGGTTCTAAATTAAAGATGTGTGTAATATACTAAAATGTTCTTTGAATTTTGTGGCTTTAAACTTGCCGTGTAGGATGTTTCAATTATCAACTTATTAAATATAAAAAGAGACATTCTTTTTGGGATAGACCACAAAAAAAAGTAAGACACTTGAATTGGGACGGAGAGAGCAACACACAGAAGACATTGTCTTCAACCACCACTCCTATACAACTTCGGTTACCACATCCTTCAATAATCAGTTTTTGAGCCTGTTTCCTCCCATAACACAAAGATCTCGGAATCTCTCAAAATTCAGGAGAACAAAATTTTGCATGTTTAGATAAGTATCAGCTATCTTGCACCTGCCACCTTAATTGAGCACAATCATTCTCTAGTAATAATTTCATAGTAACTATTAGCTGCTAAAGTCGACTCCTTGTTGATTAATGCATGAAGTATTTACTAGGCAGCAATCAACTTTTCCATGAGCAACATATTGTATTCGTAGAGGTTTTAGAGATCTTTCTGGAGATTGTTCATACTTATCAGCAGCCTGCGATTCTGCGGAACAAAAGTAGCATCAACTTTAGACTACCATTACACAATCTAACATCAGTGATGCAATGTAACAATTTTGGGCCTAACTCACACTTCAAAAACTAGCAATTAAGGTGGAGAGCCTAAAGCTATTTAATAATTTAAACCCCCACATCAGCACATATTATACCGACTGGGACACAACATGCAAGAAACTAATTATTAGCTTGTCAGACCCGAGCACTATCTATATCTATCTATCTATCTACATTATTATAAAAGCACGAATATAAATGTTGATTGACCAAAATAGTCTTCAAATATTGAACGACTTTTATACCCTTTGAATCTAATTATACCATTTTTCTATTGGTTATTTTGGTAAGTACAAAAAATATCATAGTTAAAAATAGAGTTTAAAACAAATACTACTTCTGAATTACGATTCCAAATCTACTTAATTAGAGAGTTTTTACTATACTTTTTAAGGAGATATATCCAATCGGTGGCTTATTTGCCTAGGCATACTTTTGTGATTGAACATTGATGTGCATAGAAAACGATTAAGTAATTATTAAACCATATTTTGATAGGTTTAAGTATTTCTATATTACCTTGTATGTATGCTTTGGTGTTAAGCGATAGAATATGAACTAAAGTAAAATATTAGTTTCAAGACAACATATATAATAAATGTTGGATAAAGGTATAATCTTGAAGATTTTATCCAATATTTAGAATTTTGAATTTCTAATTAACTAAGAATAGAATATTATTAAATTACACTACATTCATATTTGATAAAACAATTGTCTCCATTAATATTTATAGATAACAAATCAATTTCTTATTTGTTTTTGTATTCAAGTAGTTAGCTTAATATAAAAATAATACAACTTACAAGCACTTCAGACATAGACAATAGACGAGTAAATTTCATCGGTGGACATTCAACTTTTATCACATATAAGTCGCTTTTTTTTTTTGTTGCGTAAAAGTCATCCAATTAAGTTTCACGCAAAAGTCATTTTTCTAATTTTTTTTTTTTTTGTTACATAATATATGTGCATTTGAATGTTATTATCTCAAATACGCATTTCATAGTATTTGACGCTAAATATATCCGTGCTAAGCGCGAACATAGAGACTAGTATACTATTATAAAAGCATGAATATAAATGTTGGTTAACCAAAATATCCTTAAAATATTGAATGACTTTTTTATCCTTATTAGTTAAGTGTTTTTAAAAACATAACTTCATGTTGGATAAAAGTGTAACATCTAAAACTTTGTTAATTAGTAGTATGAATTTGCATAGGATTCTGATTCTAATCTCAATCAACTTCACGTCCACATCTTCAAACTAGAATCCATATACAGTCAAAACTAGAATCCATATACAGTCAAACCTCTCTATAATTGTCATTCGTTATAACAGTATTTTACTATAATGGCCTGATTTTCTTCGGAACCGATTTTTCATGTTATATTTTACTTCTCTATAACAGCATTCTGCCTATAATAGCAATGGCATCCATTATAGCGGTACACTCTTTGTAAAATTACCTCTCTGTAACAGTCATACTCAAATAGCGTGTAATAATATTTTGTAAGTAATATATTATGTGACAATAAAAGTGTTGATGAAGAGCCTCAATCTACTACAACTTGGAGATAGAAGAGTCAACTGTTAAGCACTTAGATATCCTTCAAGGGAAAGCTATTGAATTTCCTTTTATTGAAAGTTTGGATAAAATTCTTTGTCAGTTTAAGTGTTATATTATCATTAAGAGACTAGAATTTACGAAACAACCTACAATTGTAGAGTTCTTACGTCAAACTTGAAATATTTAAATTCTCAATTAATTTATAATGCATATGTTTCATAGATTTTAATTCTTTATCTGCGTGGTACAACTAGTTATGGATTTAGTACTAATATTAGTCTTTTCAATTTTTGATTTATGAGATATGAAAATCAATTGAGATTTTAAAATTTACAAGTATATTGTTTTCATTTATAACATAAAAAGTATAAAAAGCTAATTGTTTACGAACTTTTGTTTATAACAGCTAAATGAGATCTAAATATCGAATGTCAGTATACATGCATAACAGCACCTCACTATAGCAGTCATGAAATTTCCGGATAAACGCTGCCACTATAGAGAGGTTTGACTGTATACCAATTTCACATACACAAGAACTTAAACCTTTTTAACCACCTCTTGCCGTTGGTATATTTTAAATTTGATACTTGATTTTTTGTGGGTGAAAGAAAAAAAAATCATCAGACAAAAAAAAAAAAAACTATATAGAAATAACCCACACACTGCGGAGGATAGTTATCCTTTTTGGACATGAACATGAAGAGAGATAATCTAATATCGTATAAGACCTATTGTTGATTCCAAATAAAAGTGTAATATAACTGTTAAAACTTCAACATGCACTAACCGTAAAAACTAGTATTATCGAAATTAAGTATAATAAGGCTTTTAATTTATCAACTGATCAAAGTGCATTCCTGATCAAATTAGGTCATTGATATGTTTGTCACGTAAATATCACAGTTAGTCGACAAAAGAAAAACCAATTAAATCAATGACGCCATTTATAACCTCTAAACAAATTTTAATTTTTTGGAGTTTGTTTATTATTTGCTCTTCTTCATTTAAGCCTAACTGGCTCTTTCTATAAGATCCTACAATTAGAAAATCAGAGAACTCATATTTTAAGGTTATAACAATATCTAATTATATTAAATTTAAATATTAGGTGATCGCACCACATGCAAGTACAATTTATTATTTTAACATAAATATCATAATAATCGACAAGGGTTATGCGTGCAACACATGTACATAGGATATAAATGTTGTTTGACCAAAATATCCTTCTAATAATAAACGACGTTTCTACCCTTTAAAAAATAAATTAATTATTCAAAAGATAATTCTGTGTTGGATAAAATTAAATATCTACAATTTTGTTAGTACGAATAATGGAGTTCTAATCCTAATTAACTTCGTTACTATATCCTACTCATTGTTGAAGTCTTAAACTTATATACCGACTTTAAAACTCTTTAACCAACAATTGATTATTTCAAAATTCACAAGGCAAGGACACAACTGATATTATGAAGGGCAAAAATCACCAGATATTTTAATGGCTAATTAATACTAGAAACTTTGCTATGCGCACAACGTATACATTATGTGGTCACTACCTCAATTCTTAATGTTGGCTTATTTTAGTCCTAACATATTTTTTCACATAGGTCAAAGCATAAGGATATATGCTGAAAATAACATTTTAATGGATAATATTAAGTGGATACGATCAAATAATATTTTTGTACCCCATGAAATAAAAAATATGTAATTCCAAATAAGCTTACCTAACATTTGTTATTGACAGAGAATATCATGCGAGGCTAGTTCATAGAGACCAGTATCTCAAAAGGACAAAAGGGATAAAATTTAAAGAAAGATAAGGGACAACAAAAGTACAGATGTCTTATAAATTCTTCACTAGTTCATATAGGGGAGTAGGCAACATGCCATCTCCCAGGAGCGACTCAATGCAATTAGTGGCCTAAAGTCAAAATTTAGTAAGATGTCATAAATATCTTAAATAAAACTTATGTATTTTTTTTAGGATTCACCATTTTAACCCTTTTAGATGCAAAGCTATAAAGTTATCCTATTAAGGATTATTTGATTCAACTATTTCTTTTCACGAGCAAACAAAAACATTTGATTCAAAAAAATTGAGTCTAAAACGATATATAAAACCATCATAAACGGAACAAAAAAAAAAACTGATGTACGGAAAGAAGGAAAAATCAGATCCAACAGGATAGGTATATGTACCAATTAATGAGAGATAGAAACTTAACCTAATTTGCTCACTCATTTGAAGAACCCAAACTTAAATCTAAAAAAGTGAGACATTTTATTTATGATAATCAGAAAAATCATATATTATATAGAATTAAAAATTATTCTCAAGTCTTTTAATGTAAAAAATTATAATTTTCTTGTATATTGACATAAGAATGCGTTAAATCTTTTTTCAATATTAGCAAGTTTTTTTTTTCAATATCTGAAGTCACAATTAATCATAATTGTTTAGCAAACATCTTCTTATAACCACTAGAAAATTACTATACATATAACAAAGTTACAGTTAATATTTAGTAAAGTTCATTGTTTCCTTATATAGTCATGATATTAGGAATGTAGTAAATTTTCTTTTCAATTTTTAAAGTGTTTAGCTAAATGACAGTAGAACTTTGTTTGATATTTTAGAACTTTGAATTAATCTACATAAATCTTAATATCTACCAAAAATATTTTGACAACAAGAATGAAGGTATTGTATTGTAACAAATGACTACCATTTTATTAACTTGAAAGATCCTCCCCCAATTATATAATAAGACATGTGATACTGATTTTTTTTAACATACCTCTATAAACTATAAATACGTACGAATGACTAGTTATATAATAACAACAAAAATTTTGGAGGCCTTTCACTCATAGGGGCCTAAAGCAGATGCCTTACCCTTGAGCCACTCATGCTAATCTCCACAAGTGGCGGTAAAATAAAGTTGATCATAGATCTTCTGAAGTTCCATGATAAAAAATTAAGCAAATTAGAAACGGCATCCTGTTACATTTACTGCAGGTCTTTTGAAATTGGTAAAGGACCCTACCAACATGTAGCACAGTGGTTGCTCAGCTGGAAAATTTTAAAACTAGAAAACTGATACCACAAAATGGCATCTTCCCGTTGACATCATATGCCTAGGAAAAAGCCATCAAAACTAGTCTAAATGTAAGCAATAATACTAACAAAATCTCTAAGACAAGCAACTATTTTCCACCCGAAGCTCCTCCTCCTCCTTCGTTCATCAGTGCTTGTTGGGTTAGATTGACAATTTTAGCATCCTTGACGCGGTATGTAGGTTTCCTTTTAAGTTTCTCATTGATCCCCATACTCAACACAATATTTTCCAAACCCTCTTGACACTTGATGGATGTGCCAAGAGTGAACAAGACCTCTATTTGTGGAGAGGTCTTCATGATCCCGATAACAGAAGAAATGTTTTCCATCACAGTTACTTTTACATTAATAGAATTATCGTAAAAATTTAGACCTAGTTTAGCTTTGATTTCTGCCTCTTTCTTCGATTTGTTATCAAATTCTCCTTGTATATCATCTTGACAGTTTTTAGTTCATCTTTGCATTTTTCCCTCGTCTCTTTCTTCCCAATCCACTTTTTCTCCTCCTTATCAGTTAAACCTTTTTCATTTTCCTTCTTGTTCTTGAGAGTTTAACACTTATTTTTCCACCTTAATCTCAAGTTTGTTAACATTGATCAACTACTGGCGACTTTTATCATTCAGCAAAGACAACATCACAATTTCAATACGGAAATTTGACCATGCAAGTTGCTTACCCGACATCCTATCTTGCTGTAATGATAAAAACAAACCATGAGAAACAAAAATTTAAGAAAAAACAAAGCACTAAAGGAAAAATTAAGCAAAAAACTTGCTCAAAGTAAAGGCCGATCGAGATTTGGGGGGAAATGTTATTAACATGTTGGAGAAGAGATATATTCAGTGATTGAGTGAGTGTGTGTTATGTATGACGAGAGAGGAAAAGCTGATACTACTGAAAAGGGTCAAATATACCCCTTGTTATACTTTGGGTCCAAATATGCCTCTAACGTTATACTGTCGGCTCAAATATACCCCTCCACCGTTAAAGTTGATGCCCAGTTCCACATGACAGTAATATTTTAATGAAGTAAATATCATGTGGCATGCCACCTCACTAACCAAACCCAATTTTAGTATAGAAATTCTAAAATCATCTCATACCAATTAATCTTCTTTTTCATTAATACTAGTAATAAATTATTAAGTATGAGGAATCGTTTAACGTGATAGGAGATAATTGATCTCAACGATGTTGAAGTCAAATAGTTGACAAATTTGATGCCTAAAATTTTATAAATAAGGAGGGATACAGAAGAAATTAAAGCAGGCTAATGATCAATCAGGTTGAATTAAGCAGATGGAAAAATCAGTATTATTGGCGGTGAGACTTGTAGCGTTTGTTTGCCTCGTGGGAAAACCAGTTCTCAAAACTCTGACAATGAACGCTTGCTTGAAACTAAGAGGGTGTTTGGCTAAGCTTATAAGCTGGTCAAACTAGCTTATAAGCATTTTTCAGCTTATCTTTGCATTTGGTAAAAATAAAAATGCTTATAATTCAAGTGCTTATAAGATAAACTAAGCCATAAGTTATAAGTTGGTCTCCCACAACTTATAATTTTTCAGCTTATAAGCACTCTTAGTTTAACCAAAAAATTTACTATTCTATCCCTAATATTATTTTGTAATTTCTAGAATACCTTACTTAAATAAAAACCCCTAACCCTCTCTATCAAGTCACTCTCTCACCATGTTCAAGACATATTTGCAAATACAACAACTCCCGTAGGCCATCACCAGCATATAACAAGATTCCAAAGCTCTTCTACGTAAAAATCAATTGCATGAATTGATTTCGGTGACAAACTTTTATCTCCATGTTGCGGTAGTTTTGAATAGATATGTAGACGACAGATGGTATCAATATTAGATGAAGATTTCCGTCCAATAAGTAGTTTCTAAAAAGTCCATGTAAACTAGCAGTTCTTTACTTAATGTTAAGCAAGACAGTAATTGGTCTAAGAGGAATTAACAGATAGGCTGGACACATGTGTTTTCAACAATAGCTATATATTAAAATAAATAAATTGTAGGTTTGTTCCATTCAAATATTTTTGTGTACCATTTGAGAGTTTAACCAAATTACTAATTATTTCATTATAGCTTATGATTGTATTTTAACTTATAATAAAATAATTTATATTTATAAAACAATCTTATCTAATTAATTTTGTATTGAAAATAAAAATGAGGCATAAATTATTTTGTATTTTGAATTAATTTGGAATTTATAATCTTGTAAAAATAATGCTCGTATTAGTGTAAACAACTTTAAGGACAATTAAGTCATTTTGACAGAAAGCCTAATTATCAGCATTTTTTTCTGCCAAACACTTTAGCTGCTTATTATTAATTTCAGAACTTCAATCAAAACACGTAACTGCTTATTTATCAAATCAGTTTCAGCATTTAAAAATGCTTATCAGCTACTTTAAATCAGCTAAGCCAAACGGGCTCTAAACTTACTGATTTTCGTGTTTATGTTTAAGTTCATTATTCTATTTGTTTTACTTATACATATATAGGAAAAAGGCTATGATTTGTGAAAATTAATATGATACTCAAGCACAAATAAAGATACGAAAGAATACCGTTTTTATCCTAAAATGGAACAATTTAATGGTCGCTTGGTTCATAGAGAAGTCATGCCGTAAATAGTAATGGATTGTATTGACGGAAAAGGGTCAAATATGCCCCTGAACTTTGGGAAATAGTTCATTCATACCCTTCGTTATACTATTAGGCCAATTATGCCCTTGTCGTTATACTTTGAATCCAAATATACCCTTCCTTCGTTAAAATTGTCCAAGGTGGACGTTATTACGCCCTATTTTGAATGGGTCCAAGATAGTTTGCAACTTCTCGGTTCTTCTAACTGGTTTAAAAAGGGTTAGATTCGCCACCTTATTTTTAAGGAAAAACAGGAAACCTGTATGTATTTGTGTGTCCACTCCATTTTTAGGCCACGAAACATATGAGATTCTAGATAAGGGTTTTATTTACCCCATGGAGAAGGTATTAAGCATCTCATAGAGCCTGCCCGAAGACAGTCCTTAAACTTAGTTTAACTGAACACTAGAGGGGGATTATCTATCTTTTTATCATTATTATTACCTGTTTTCAAAATGTTGTGACTTCATGAAAAGCTACACTAGGTGATAATACACTAAGTATATACAGTGTATAAAAATGTATTTATATCAAGTATGAAGTGTTTATAAAGAATGTATATTAAAAAAGAATATATAAAAGAGAATGTACCTCAAAAATATAAAAGTGTAGAAGGATTCGATGAAGTTTTCGGGTTCCTTCCGAGTGTCGTCTTCGGGATGTGTCTTCGGGTATCTGTATAAACACTTAGTAAAAGTGTTAGTAAGAGAATAAATAACTATCGAATGAATTAAAGAAATAATGAATAAACTTAACATAAAAACCCGTCTTTTGTACAGGGGAGGCCTTGGAAATCGACGGAAATTTCTTCATCGGCCAAAAGTGTAGTATTTGTAATAAATTGCAAGATGAAAGAAAAATGTATTGGTTAAAAATAATTTGAAAAGTCAAGAAGTAAAGAATGTGACATAAAGTTTTAAAAAGGTGTTTTGACATAAAGTATTTCAAAAGTGATTTGGCATAAAGTCTTAAAAAGATGATTTGGCATAAAGTCTTTAAAAGGGGGACTTGACAAAAGTGAGGGTGAAACTTGATTTGACCTTAGGATGTAGTGTATGTAATGTGAAAGTGTATATGTAAATGATGTATATAACAGAAATATATGAATATAAAAAAGAAAATATATGTAAATGTAAATATGATGTAGAGAAAATGTAAAGAGCAAAATGTGTATAGATAAAAAATAAAATAGGCATGTAGTGTGATGGTACAAAAAATGTAAAAGAAAATGCTTGAAAATGTATACATGTATAAAAAAAATTAAAAAAAAATTGTAGAGACAACATAACAAAAATATAAAGATAATGTATGAAAAATATAAGGATAATGTGGAAAAAATAAAGTGTATTCTCTTTAATGAAAAGTTTCTCCCTTCTTCACTCAGTGGTTAGGTAAAATAAGTATGTACATTTATATGTATATAATGTATGGTATAAAAATATATAAAATAATAGAGAGATGTAAAATGATGTAAAGGAAAAAATGTGGGTTAAATTGAAAAAAGATGCATGAAAAATGTAGAGAAAATATATGAAGAAAATGTAGAGACAATGTATGAATAAATATAAACAAAATTCATGAATAAATGTAAAGACAATACATGAATAAGTGTAGAGACAAATGCATGAAAATATAAAGACAAATGCAAGAATAAATGTAAAGATAATGTATGAATAAAGACAAATGTATGAATGAATGTAAACACAAATGCATGAATAAATATAAAGACAATGTATGTAATATATATAAAAAAAAATAAAGACAATGCATATAATAAATTTAAAGACAATGTATATAAAAAATATAAAGACAATGTATATAAAAAAATATAAAGACAATGTATGAAAAAAGAAAAGAGGAAAAAATATAAAGAGAAGGGGAAGAAGCTAGCCTTGCTAGTCTTCCTATGAAGAGAAAAATATGGAGAGTGAAGAGAGAAGAAAAAAATATATGTGAGGTAGTGTGAAGTGGTGGTGGTGGTCGGAGCAGCGGTGGCGATGGGAGGAGGGACTGGAAAGTGAAGGAGGAAGAAGCAGTGATGCGTTCGCGACTGGTGGTGGAGGTGGTTTGGAGCGTCGCCGGAGCTCCGAGCTCTGGCATGGAGGCAGCGGCGGCGGATGTGTGTGTGGAAAAAATGAGAGGGGGAGAAAATGTTTAGGGTTTCTTAGGAATAGAGGAGGGAGGAAATCTGAAAATTAGAGTATATAGAAAAATGTGAACCCCTCCTCTTCTTTTATTGACAAAATGGCCCTTATTATTATCCAAAAAATAAAGTGTCATACCCCTTTGTCCCCTTGATGCTACTTTTAATCCCTAGGTTATTATTCAATGGGGTTTTCACCTTTTAACCAATGTGTAAAAATGTAGCAACCAATGCATGAAGAACTCAACCCATCACTTCAAATGTCACCTTTTTAAAAAGTGACAAGACGTTGACTTGATCGAATTTTTTCTCCGCGTTTAAGAATTAATTGCTCCGCTTTTTCTATGTACTGACGGACTGTACTAAAATATATTTAACTAATATATGTATAAATAATAATGTAAGTATAAAATATAAATATTAATGTATAAGATACAAAAATGTCTGCTATAAAATAAAGAAAAAAATTATTAAATGCACAAAAATGGTAGTATTACGGTTTACATGTGCAAAAATAATGATTCTTAAAAATGAAAATAAATTGATAAAATTCCTAAAATAAGGATAATTATCGATAAATTGTCGAAAATGCAAAAATGTGTAAAAATGTCATTACGTGCTCTTTAACGAATTAGGGCCCCCAAAACATTAATTTTAAGCAGGGCGAGCCAAAATTAGGTGTCAACAGACGTGATATACGATGTGGCACTAACAACTCAGTAAGTGGACACCACATGGCATGCCACCTCACCACCCCAACCCATTTACCCCTCTCTTCCCCTTCTTCTTCCACCACTATCATCTCCTCCCCTCCATAACCTTTGCAACCATTAGCACCACCACCTCACCACTTTGTAAGGTCTTTAAAAAAAGTGACAAAAAATGAGAAGGCTGAACAATCAAGAAACTTAAGCAAACAAACAAAAACAGCTGAGAAGAGAGTGGGTAGTGATCAAATTTGACTCTTTCTTCAACAAGAAAATGAAAAAGGAGATGACTTTATAATTAAATCATCATCAAAAGAAGGTGTATTAACTGCAAAAAGACAAAAACAAGACAGCTGCCAGTGATGAATTGAAGTAACTGAAATTAATACTACTACTTCAAAAGGGAGCTGACACTACTAATACTATTCCAAGATTTTTCAAGATTAATGCTATTCTAGGAACTCAATTTCAGCTAAAAAAGACACACGTTTGTCAAGACACTTTCTCTCCACCGACAACCCCTTCCCGGTCATATGCCCAATTCGATTCCCGTAATCTTCATTATCAACCAAATAATTATTACAATAATATTAAGGGAAACTTACATAAATAGCTACCTTTTATTAGCTCCTACCAATATATAGCTACAAGTTTGGAAATTACAAACCGTAGCTACCTTTAATGTCCCAGCTGCTGTATTTCATTATTTTGAAATACAGCGAAATACAAAAATCGTGAAAACAAAGTGGAGTAAAAATAGGCTCTATATTTGGAACATTCACTATATTTACACCAAAAAAAGATCAATACATAGAAATACAGCGAAATACAAAAATTGTGGAAACAAGTTGGAGTAAAAATAGGCTCTATATTGGAACATTCACTATATTTACACCAAAAAAAGATGAATGCATTGAAATAAAAAAATCGTGAAAACAAAGTGGAGTAAAAATAAGCTCTTGGAATGTGAGGGGGTTGAACCAGGGGTTCAGACAGAAGGACTTGATGGCATATATAGCAAATAATAATGTTGGTCTCATTGCTGTTATTGAGACTAGAGTAAAACAACATAATGTTGAAGCTATTAGGAGAAAGCTTGCTAAAGGGTGGAAATGGGTTGATAATTATAGTAAGATCCCAAGAGGTAGATTATGGGTTGGGTGGAACCCTCAACTGATGGACTATGAAGATATACAGTTGCATTCTCAGTATATCCATGGGGCAGTAAAACTAAGACACAATAATATGGAGTTTTCTTTTACTGCAATATATGGGTTGCATACTATAGAGGACAGGAAAGAACTCTGGCATGAACTCAGAAGGTTGCATGCACAACTGTCAACTCCATGGCTTGCTATGGGTGATTATAATGCAATTAGAGAGGCTGATGATAGGATGCATGGTAGTACTGTACAAGAAGGAGAAATAAGGGATTTCAATGACTTTATGATGGATACTGGTATGGCTGAGATGAAGACCATGGGCAGACAGTATACCTGGACAAATGGAAATGTGCTCAGCAAGATTGATAGAGCATTAGTAAATGATCATTGGATGCTGTTATACCCACTTATGGAAGTTATTGTACAGGATCCTGGTTACTCTGACCATTCACCAATGTCTATACATGTTGTTGATAATAGAGGGCACAAAGCTAAACCATTTAAATTTCTCAATTGTTTAGCAGATCATAGGGATTTCTTAAAGATAGTGAAGGAGGCCTGGTGTAAACCAGTACTGGGCTCAAATATGGCTATGATATGGAGGAAACTCACTCAAGCATGTGAAGCAGGCTCTAAAGAAACTAAATCAATAAGAGTACATAGGGATTGATAATAAAGTACAGGAGTTAAAACAACAGCTACAGAACATATAGGCTAAAATGAGGAATCCATCACTGGTTCCCTTACTATATGCAGAGGAGAAAAGGGTCAAGAGGCAACTTGAACACTGGTTAGGCATTGAGGAAAATATTCTGAGACAAAAATCCAGAGTATAATGGTTGCAGCTGGGGGATTCAAATAATGCCTTTTTCTACGCAAGTTTGAAGGGTCGAGTTGCCTCAAATAGCAGTAGTCTGATAAACAGGGATGGAGATATTTTACAGACGCACGCTGATATTGAGGATGAGGTGATTGGTTTCTATCAAACCTTGCTAGGAACACATGCTGAGCAGTTACCAGCAGTTGATCCCACCATTATGCAGTTGGGAAAATCCCTAACTAGGGGGCAACAATTGGAGCTCATGAAGGAAGTTACTAGGGAGGAGGTATTCATGGCTTTAAATGATATGGATGATCTGAAGGCACCAAGTTGTGATGGGTTTACTACAAGATTCTTTAAAAAAGCATGGGTTGTGGTGGGGCAACAAGTGACAGATGCTGTGCTACATTTCTTTGCAACTGGAAATCTGTACTTTCCCATTAACTGCACCAACATTACCCTAATCCCAAAAGTTCAGAATCCAACTAAGATCTCAGAATATAGGCCAATCTCTTGCTGCTTAATACTGTATAAACTCATATCCAAGATCCTCACAAAAAGAATGGAGCAGGTCATGAATGATTTGGTGGATAAAAATCAGGTAGTTTTTGTACCAGGAAGGGTGATCACAGATAATATCATCCTTAGCCATGAATTGGTTAAAGGATATACAAGGAAAGGCATTTCTCCAAGGGTCATGTTGAAGATAGATATGAGGAAAGCATATGACTCTGTTGAATGGGCATATTTGGAACAAATCTTGGTTTGTCTAAAATTCCCTGAGCAGTTTGTACAATGGATAATGAAGTGTATCAGGTTTGTATCATACTCAGTACTGCTTAATGGTGAACCTACAAAGCCATTCCAAGCACAAAAAGGATTGAGGCAAGGGGACCCCTTATCCCCATTCCTTTTTGTCTTGGCCATGGAGTACCTATCAAGAATTTTGAAAACTCTAAAGGATCAGCAATCTTTTAAATTCCACCCAAGATGTGCTAAAATCAACCTTATCCAACTTAGCTTTGCAGATGATTTACTCTTATTCTGCAAGGGTGATCCTACTTCAGTGACTGGGCTATTCCATGGATTTCAAAGATTTCCCATGCCTCTGGACTGAGTGCTAATTTAGAGAAAAGCTCCATATATTTTGGAGGAGTCAAGCCAGATACGCAGAATGCTATACTACAAGTTTTGGGGTTTGTTAAAGGATAATTGCCCTTTAGGTATTTAGGAGTTCCATTAAGTACTAAGAGGGTATCAGTTGTCCAATGCAAAACACTGGTGGACAAGATATTGAGTAGAGTGAAATCTCGGACTGCAAAATTCTTGTCCTATGCTGGAAGGGTACAACTGATCAAAACAGTATTATTCTCCATACAGGTCTTTTGGTCCCAAGTTTTTGTTTTGCCAAAGAAGGCAGTGAAGATGATCGAAGCTACTTGCAGAGCTTTCCTATGGACAGGGCAGGCTGATATGGGATAAACTGTGTTGCCCAAAGGTGTCTGGGGATTAAATATACTTGATATCCAAGTGTGGAACAAAGCTGCAATCTGCAAGCTGTTGTGGACACTAAGTAAGAAGAAGGATAAGCTCTGGGTGGTGTGGGTGCACACCTATTATGTCAAAGGAGGGAGTATATGGGATGCCAACTGCAAACAAGCATCCTGGATAGTCCAAAGAATCCTAAAGGCTCAGAAGTACTTTGACATGGCAGGATATGATGAAGCTGATGTACTTGGCATGAGATCCTTCTCAATAAAGATGTTATATAGCAAGCTGAGAGGTGTGATGCCCAAGGTGGATTGGAGAAGGATAGTGTGCAATAATCAGAGGGCTCCTAAATGGATTTTCATTTTGTACGTGGCAGTTTCAAGGAGACTTCTTACTAGAACTAGGCTAGCAAAATGGGGAATCATTATTGAGGTGAAATGTCCTCTTTGTGAGAGGGTGGATGAGGATATAAACCATTTGCTATTTGAATGCTCTTTCTCTGCAACTATGTGGGAGAAGGTGTTGGCATGGCAAGGTATACAAAGGATAGCAATGCCTTGGCAACAGGAAGTGTTTTGGGCAATCTGCCATGCTAAGGGCAGAACTGGCAGAGCTGAGGTATACCGAATGGCACTGGCAAGTAGTGTTTATCATATTTGGCAGGAGAGGAACTGGAGAGTATTTCAAAAGAGATCAAGGAGTGCAGCTGAACTTACTAGATTGATCATTCAAGAAGTGCATTGTAGAAGAGGCAAGAAAGGGGAAACAGCTAGAGCCTTAGACAATTTAAATTTCTATCCCTCCTAGCTGGGTAGGATGCATTGAGTTGTAGTGGTTGATGTTGATAGCAGCTGCTGGTTTGTTAGAGCTGCTGTCTTTTTTGTACATATTTGCTACTTGGTAAATAAAATATCTTTACTTACCAAAAAAAAAAAATAGGCTCTATATTTGGAACATTCACTATATTTACACCAAAAAAGATGAATACATTGAAATACAAAAAACGTGAAAACAAAGTGGAGTAAAAATAGGCTATCTATTTGGAACATTCACTATATTTACACAAAAAATAGGCTCTATATTTGGAACATTCACTATACTTGATTATTCAAATACACAATTTCTCCTTCAAAATACAGAAATACAAGCGAATACAAAAAATACACTCTAAGTATACTAAAAAATGGAGAATACAGTCAAATCTGGTCGGATCTCCGGTGAAAATACAAAAAATACACTATGTACACTAAAAAAAATGGAGAATACAGTCATCAGAGGGTGGAGAGGTGAGTCAAACATTCACCGGAGAACAAAAGAAATGGCCAGATCTGTTTCCCCAACATCGGGTCCAATTCCTTTTAAGAAAAATGAAAAATAAAAGTAAGGGAAATCTCCACAATATGCTCAACTCCTAGATGAAATGGTGTCATATCATCAATTAAAAGGACCTGGATTTTCTTCGGCCTTTGTCACGCCCCAAAGCCCACCCTAGACGTGACTGGCATCTGACATCATGAACAACATCGGAAGAACCTACAAGATGCACAATGACACTTGAACCCGCCAGGTTCAATAATCACCTCCAATAGTTTATAAAATAAATTTAAACAAGTCATGATGTAAGAATAAAATCAGCGGAAGTCTTTATAATTTAAATAATTCAACCCAAAACATGGTAGTGTGCCCAAAAGAGTTAAACAACAACTCTTCTTCTACCCACATTCGAATGTATATTAAGGAGCTTCTAAGAATAAGGAATAAAAGTCTAACTCATCGGGACGCAGCCCGAAAACTAATATAAATATATGGAATCAATAAATGGGGTGTCCCACGAATAAGCATGTGGGCTCACCAAATCAACAGCATCAGCAAGTTCTCCTAAACGTTCTGAATATCATGAACCTGTTTTTCTTCGTTACCTAACATACCATAAAAAACAATAATGGTATGCCTGAGTACTTCGTACTCAGTGAATGCCTCGGGGATAACAAGTGATATGAAAATAAAGTGTAATAACATATAAAGAAATCAGTTCTGAGTATAGTGTGGCACAACATGGAAACAGTTATTTAGCTTGTTTATCTCAACGAAAGACAATTATCAAAACAGGTTATAAAGTCCTTGTCAAGTTCCAACTTCCAAATATGCCATGTAAGTTGATCATGATTATTAACTACAGTTCCATTAAAAGATAGGAATCTCACACTTGCCAATACAGGCCCAAAAATCAATCATAACGAAGGGATGACCTTTGAGGTTCCCTAATCATAGCAGTGCATCACACCGAAATATGAAATTCAACGGTGGCTATCCTTCCTCCCGAATAGCTAGGCATAATCACACCCCAGGTATCGAACCTGAAAGTGTCCACTCTTCCTCCCGAATCGCTCAGCATTATCACACTAGGATCCATAGTGACTACCCTTCCTCCCGAGTAGCTAGGACAAACTGTCACGACCCAACTAGGGGCCGCGACGGGTACCCGATACTTGTACCGAGCACCCCTTATCCCGTATTGTGTTCTTACTACTAAGTGGGCCGTATAAGTGAATACCATTATTTCTTTACTTAACACTATCATTAACAGCATTATTATAAACATGTACTAATAAACTTCACTAACGTAAGACACATCGACAGGGATAAACAAGTTATGAAACATCTAACTGTACATATGTGTCTACGAGCCTCTAAACAAAATACATATGATAACAAGGAGGGTCGGGTGCTGCCGTGCCCGAATATGTATACAAAAATAGTACCAAGAAACTGAGGCTCCGGAACAACTGGAGCGCTTCCAATATACTGCTGGAGAAGCTCCTAGGAATCAAATCCGTCAACCTGTTTACCTGCGTGGCATGAAAACGCAGCGTCCACAAGAAGGGACGTCAGTACGAGTAATGTACCGATTATGTAAGGCATGAATCATAATAGAATAAAATGGACAGAACATGAACAATAACAAAATAAGACAACAGGAGAGATACAAATAGAGATATGTCTGTAACTGCCTGCCTCTTAAGGCGGAATCATGCATGCTCACTTTTACCTTTATCTACATACATAACCTGTCTGAATCACATAACATCATTAGCCCGCGTCCGGGCCTCCCGCGTCCGGGGTAGTCATCCCGTGCCGCCCACTAGTGGTGTCTGCCCATGTCACCTAGACATGGTGTATACATATAGCTGCCCGCCTTAGCGGTGTCTGCCCGGCCATATAGGCACGGTGTGATCATCTATAAGCTGCCCGCCTTAGCGGTGACTGCCCGGCCGTATAGGCGCGGTGTAATCATCCAATATAAGCATGCATAAGAGCCCAATCAAAAGCTATGACTCTATCGGAGTGACATAAGGTCGGAAACCTCCGATTACATTATGGAATAATCATCATGACTTTATCTCACCTTGAAGGGACTAGTCTTATAAGGCGAGACTACCAACGAAGAATAGCGTTAAGGGAGAACATAGAATGAAGTCATAAACTTCATAATTCATATACTCGAAGTCTTTAGAAATTAGGGTCATAACCAAGAAATAGAATTAAAGATCAAGAACTAGTTTGACACTTTCATACTCATTTTGAATCCTTAACTTAAGACTCATAGTCATGGAATCATTTTTGTCATAATCATCATAGACATATTCTCTTCCTTAACATCATCGTTATCATTGTCATCATAGAAATATTCTCATTAGACTAGTTACAACACTTATCGTTTGATAAACGGAACAATGATCAAGAGTTTCCTTTGGATTCTGCTCCAAAATAAGTCAAACGGAACAATAAGGAAAAATCCGGGAACAATGGGCCCACCTCGGGTCAAATGAGGCGGCGTACACAATTTACGTACATTACATTTCATGACGTCACTTGTGAGAGTTTTAAGGTAGTCGGGTCCCATTTATGCAAGTTCTAGATGTTTAGGCAATTCTTCCAACTATTCATGAAATATCTAATTCAATTCTACTGAATGAAAAAGGGGCAAATTTAGTCGCGGATTCCGGAGAATAGAGTTGTCCCCGAGGCTCGTATCCAAACCTAATATATCTAAGACATGCCAAAAGAAGGAAAAGTGAAGCCTTACATACCGTTTTCGCCTCTTACGCCACTCCAAACTCAAGTTCCAAATTCTCCAAAATCTACAATTGGTCACATTTACCAAACATCAATTAGAGTATTTAGAAGTTGGATCTTAAAGTAACACTTGTCTACCGAAATTTCGGCAGCATTTCCCCTGTAAATACAACGTCCCCCAAGAATCTATCTTGGCCAATTTTAATCAACAACAATCCGGGAATTCAACCCGGCCAAACTATCCACAATAACATCAACAATCATACTAATAACTTTAACGATTTATCCAAAATACATTCTAACGCCTCAATCAATATACTACTTCCTTCAAGCCTTCCCAACTCCAATAAAACAATAACAACCTTATAATTTATATACCAACAACACCATACTAATAACATTACCTCCCATACATGCAAGAACATTATGTTTAATTTACATAAGCTTCTAAAACAAGTCTCTAACTACTACAATTTCATTAAAATCATCCAACCTCCATTTTCAACATAGCATCCACAACTACAACCAAACACTAGATAAAATAATTAACACATGATTCCTACACACACCTATACATGCACGGCCACACCCCTATATTTATACTCTTCATGAATTTCATTCATTTTTTTTATACACTACAACATGCACACATCCATAACATATAAAAAAAGGAAGAATGAATTCTTACCTTCTCCTTGGGTTTCTCACTTAGCTAAGACTTATAACTTGCAAGAATATGAATTTTTCTTGTTCCAAGGACCACTCCACCTTGCTAGGAACCCTTCAATTGGTAGAAAATAATTTTTGAAGAAATTTTTGTCAAGGTTTTGTTGATTTTTTGCACTTGGCCGAATGGCCTTGAAGGAGCTTGTCTCCTTTTCTCTTGTTCTTGTCTTCTTGAAATTTCTAGAGAATTAATGAAATAAGATGACTTAGTCATCTTTTATTTTGGCTCATTAAAATCCCGTGTGGGCTTAAGCCCGCCACTAGGTGGACGGCCAAACATGGCCCAACTAGCTAAGCCCACTTTTTTTTTTTTTGTGTTTTGCAATTCATGAAAAAAAAAATTCCAATTTCCAAATTTACCCTTAGCCTTCCTCCATATTTCTACGAGTCATATTGCAAATTTCCCTTTTTGCCCCTAACCTTTCTTAATATTTCCACTTCTAAATTCTTCATACGCAACTCATATGCCAAACAAAATAAAAATATGGCCTTGCTTGTTATCTTCCCGCGATTATCTTGAATTATCCAAACACACAAAAGTGCGGGATATAACATCCTCCCCCCCTTTAGAACATTCGTCCTCGAATGTTCGATTGGTCTCGTGATGTATTATGATACTTCGGGGAGGTCTCCTTTATAGTTATCTCACACGTCGCATAACTTATCCATTTTAGAAGCTTAGGTTGTCTGTAGGCCGTAGGCTAATTGACTTAGCCCGAGCTCTTGCCCTGAGTTAATAAGTCCTCCTTATTGGAATTGAATCGTCATACTTTATTTTAGGTCTAACACGTTCTCCCCCCCCCCCCCCCCCCCCTTTTATTAAGAGGGTCCATACACGTCTATGCTCTTTAAGCAATCATCGCCTTCCGTGATCTTCTTACAATTGTAGTTCCTTCATTACGGAGTCTGTCGCGCCTATCCCCTCGCTAAATACATTCCCGTGTACCGCTGTGTTAGGAATTTCTAGTCTTAACTAGTGTAGAGCTAGCATCGGTCTTACCCTGTGACACCTGTACTTATACCCTTTACTACGTCTCTTGGATTCCGTCCGATTAGTATTTTCTATATATCGCAACACTATTTCTGGGACTCTACAGTTACAAATGATATGTTACATACATATATGTTTATTACTACTATTTTTACCTACAAACATTCCCAAACGCTACTCAGACGTTCATTAATCCTAGGGTTGTGTCGTGCTTTCCTCCTTTTTCACTAATCTGGTCCATCTCAGCCTGCGTGACCTCCATAAGGTCTCTAACCATTCCACATATTTAAATTTTCCCTTAGGTTACCCTGATTTCACATTCATCTCCTATATTTGCATTTATGAAATTTTCAGCGTACTTCCCAGGGGGTCACCCATCCCAAAATTGTTCTCACTCTAGCACGCTTAACCTCGAAGCCTTAATGCATTTTAGTGTCTTAGTGTTAGTATTTTTGCCTCCACTCCCCCGCACTACCTATATCACATAATATGGGACAAGTTAGGGTCTTGACAATTTTCGAAACGCCCTCGTAACGCTTCTTTTTCTTTTAATTACCATTTTAGCCTTCGCAATTCCTAGCATTCACCTTTTTCCTATGTATACGGCTACCTTTCGTCCTAAATTTCCGAATTCCTAATACGTTCAACAATACAAGGAACAGTGTATGATAAAGTAGAATCTAGATCAATTAACACACATATGTCATAGAAAAGTGCCAAAAGTGTACCTGTGGCCGCGTCTGCGGAAGGTTCAGGATCCTGCCGTCCTGTCAATGCATATATGCGGTGCGGAGGATCTGCTGAATTGGGTGCCCCTCCTCTGCCTCGGCCTCGGCCTGCTGGAGCCTGGGAAGTCTGTCCGGGAGGGTGCACAGATGAAAAAGAACCCGCCATTGACCCTGTGGGCTGGCCCCTACCGCTACCAACCATCGACGGACATTCACGCATCATATGCCCAATTTGTCCGTAAGCGTAACAAGCATCGGAGCCTAGACGACACGGACCCGAATGTAATCTTTTACACTGGCGGCATCGTGGAACTGGCGGTCTCATCTGACCAGATCCACTGCTATACTGGGGACTCGAAATCCTAGACTGCTCCTGTGTCTGTCCCTCTCTATACTCACTTCTAGCTCCGAAAGATCTGGCCCTTTTTTTAGAGCTCCTATCCGAATGACGCTCACTTCTCTGTAACTGATGCTGTTCTTCCAGGTTTTGGGCGTGGGCCTGGATACGAGCAATAGTCATCCCGTCCTGGAGTGAAGCCGTCAAGCACTCCTTAATTAAATGTGGCCCCAACCCACTCACAAACCGGTGTACGTGATCTCCCATATCCGCTATCATGGCTGGGGTATACCTGGCTAACGAGTTAAAGCGAAGACTATATTCCCTGACGCTCATATTTCCCTGTTTAAGATTCAAAAACATATCAGCTCGAGCCCGCCGAACCTCCGGTGGTAAGAAATGTCGCAGAAATGCCTCAGTGAACTCCTGCCAAACCGGGGGAGGGGCATTTGCTCCCCTCGAAGATATCCAACTATTATACCACAAAACGGCTACATCCCGCAACCTGTATGACGCCAATTCCACTGACTCTGTATCCGAAGCATGTATTATCCTCAGTGTTCTCGACATCTCATCTATGAAATTCTGCGGGTCTTCCTCTGGTTTCGATCCATAAAACTCCGGAGGTTTTAGAGTGATGAAATCACGAGCCCTCGCACTCACCGCCCTGTCTCCCTGGTCCTCATCTTGCCGCTGAACTTCTGCGGCAACCAACTGGGTCAGCAGCTGAATAGCCTCTGCCATCTGCTGGCCCGCAGCTGCTGGCGGTGGAACTGGTGGTACTGGGGCTGGAGCTGGAGCTCTTTCCTGCTCTGCTGATACCAGGGAAGCAGGAGAAGTCTGAGGGGGAGCTTCATTATAAGACTCATCTTCTTCTAGCTCCCGTTCAACTCTGCTTCCAGCCGCCAACTTGCCCTTCTGGGCCGCCGTAGCCTTCCTCTTCATCGGCATTACTGAAACCATAACATAGAATTAAGAAAAGAACAAGGAAGCCTGGTAACATAGCTCTATTGCACGATCTAGAGTACAAAGAAGGTCAGATTTCCTAAATGCCCTGCAGCCTCCTGTTTATAAGTGTGGCGCGCTTCACACCCATAAACAGGACTCTACTGGACACGGCTCGTAGACAAACCCTTACGACCGCCTGCTCTGATACCACTTCTGTCACGACCCAACTAGGGACCGCGACGGGTACCCGATACTTGTACCGAGCACCCCTTATCCCGTATCGTGTTCTTACTACTAAGTGGGTTGTATAACTGAATACCATTATTTCATTACTTAACACTATCATTAACAACATTATTATAAACATGTACTAATAAACTTCACTAATTTAAGATACATCGACGGGGATAAACAAGTTATGAAACATCTAACTGTACATATCTGTCTACGAGCCTCTAAACAAAATACATATGATAACAAGGAGGGCCGGGTGCTGCCGTGCCCGAATATGTACACAAAAATAGTACCAAGAAACTGAGGCTCCGGAACAACTGGAGCGCTTCCAATATACTGCTGGAGAAGCTCCTAGGAATCAAATCCGTCAACCTGTTTACCTGCGTGGCATGAAAACGCAGCGTCCACAAAAAGGGACGTCAGTACGAGTAATGTACCGATTATGTAAGGCATGAATCATAATAGAATAAAATGGACAGAACATGAACAATAACAAAATAAGACAACAGGAGAGATACAAATAGAGATATGTCTGTAACTGCCTGCCTCTTAAGGCGGAATCATGCATGCTCACTTTTACCTTTATCTACATACATAACCTGTCTGAATCACATAACATCATTAGCCCGCGTCCGGGTCTCCCGCGTCCGGGGTAGTCATCTCGTGCCGCCCACTAGTGGTGTCTGCCCATGTCACCTAGACATGGTGTATACATATAGTTGCCCGCCTTAGCGGTGTCTGCCCGGCCATATAGGCACGGTGTGATCATCTATAAGCTGCCCGCCTTAGTGGTGACTGCCCGGCCGTATAGGCGCGGTGTAATCATCCAACATAAGCATGCATAAGAGCCCAATCAAAAGCTATGACTCTATCGGAGTGACATAAGGTCGGAAACCTCCGATTACATTATGGAATAATCATCATGACTTTATCTCACCTTGAAGGGACTAGTCTTATAAGGCGAGACTACCAACGAAGAATAGTGTTAAGGGAGAACATAGAATGAAGTCATAAACTTCATAAGTCATATACTCGAAGTCTTTAGAAATTAGGGTCATAACCAAGAAATAGAATTAAAGATCAAGAACTAGTTTGACACTTTCATACTCATTTTGAATCCTTAACTTAAGACTCGTAGTCATGGAATCATTTTTGTCATAATCATCATAGACATATTCTCTTCCTTAACATCATCGTTATCATTGTCATCATAGAAATATTCTCATTAGACTAGTTACAACACTTATCGTTTGATAAACGGAACAATGATCAAGAGTTTCCTTTGGATTCTGCTCCAAAATAAGTCAAACGGAACAATAAGGAAAAATCCGGGAACAATGGGCCCACCTCGGGTCAAATGAGGCGGCGTACACAATTTACGTACATTACATTTCATGACGTCACTTGTGAGAGTTTTAAGGTAGTCGGGTCCCATTTATGCAAGTTCTAGATGTTTAGGCAATTCTTCCAACTATTCATGAAATATCTAATTCAATTCTACTGAATGAAAAAGGGGCAAATTTAGGCGCGGATTCCGGAGAATAGAGTTGTCCCCGAGGCCCGTATCCAAACCTAATATATCTAAGACATGCCAAAAGAAGGAAAAGTGAAGCCTTACATACCGTTTTCGCCTCTTACGCCACTCCAAACTCAAGTTCCAAATTCTCCAAAATCTACAATTGGTCACATTTACCAAACATCAATTAGAGTATTTAGAAGTTGGATCTTAAAGTAACACTTGTCTACCGAAATTTCGGCAGCATTTCCCCTGTAAATACAACGTCCCCCAAGAATCTATCTTGGCCAATTTTAATCAACAACAATCCGGGAATTCAACCCGGCCAAACTATCAACAATAACATCAACAATCATACTAATAACTTTAACGATTTATCCAAAATACATTCTAACGCCTCAATCAATATACTACTTCCTTCAAGCCTTCCCAACTCCAATAAAACAATAACAACCTTATAATTTATATACCAACAACACCATACTAATAACATTACCTCCCATACATGCAAGAACATTATGTTTAATTTACATAAGCTTCTAAAACAATTCTCTAACTACTACAATTTCATTAAAATCATCCAACCTCCATTTTCAACATAGCATCCACAACTACAACCAAACACTAGATAAAATAATTAACACATGATTCCTACACACACCTATACATGCACGGCCACACCCCTATATTTATACTCTTCATGAATTTCATTCATTTTTTTTTTATACACTACAACATGCACACACATCCATAACATATAAAAAAAGGAAGAATGAATTCTTACCTTCTCCTTGGGTTTCTCACTTAGCTAAGACTTATAACTTGCAAGAATATGAATTTTTCTTGTTCCAAGGACCACTCCACCTTGCTAGGAACCCTTCAATTGGTAGAAAATAATTTTTGAAGAAAGTTTTGTCAAGGTATTGTTGATTTTTTGCACTTGGCCGAATGGCCTTGAAGGAGCTTGTCTCCTTTTCTCTTGTTCTTGTCTTCTTGAAATTTCTAGAGAATTAATGAAATAAGATGACTTAGTCATCTTTTATTTTGGCTCATTAAAATCCCGTGTGGGCTTAAGCCCACCACTAGGTGGACGGCCAAACATGGCCCAACTAGCTAAGCCCACTTTTTGTTTTGTGTTTTGCAATTCATGAAAAATTATTTTCCAATTTCCAAATTTACCCTTAGCCTTTCTCCATATTTCTACGAGTCATATTGCAAATTTCCCTTTTCGCCCCTAACCTTTCTTAATATTTCCACTTCTAAATTCTTCATACGCAACTCATATGCCAAAAAAAATAAAAAATATGGCCTTGCTTGTTATCTTCCCGCGATTATCTTGAATTATCCAAACACACAAAAGTGCGGGATATAACACAAACACAACAACAAAGTTCATAGCATAGAATCCGAATCACAATTTATCTCAAGGTAGTCACATCATCAATTAGCATTTAAGTTCATCATGTCATTACAAAGATACATTGTTTCATTGATAATCTTGAAAACATTTCCACTTCCTTAAACAAGGTTCAATTGTCATAGTTCATCATAAAACACCATTACCAACCCTTAACCATTATTGATGACCATCTCTTATAAAAGAAAAAAATTAGAATTACGTATACATGTATAGAGTATAATACAATCAAGGTTTAATGTGGGATTTTCCCCTCACGCACACTAACCACAATCAAAGCATGAAATAGGATTTCAAAAGTATGGAAAGTTCACCTTTTTATTCAATAAAGAACTTTTGGGAAGGGAGACATACAGTCCAAAACAAGATTTTCAAAAAGTGACATACCTTAATTATGCTTAACGTATCTTAACAATTCACCTTCTTAGCGAAGAACACCCAAAACCCTAGCTTGAGTCACTTTGAGAAGGATTACTTTGCAAACCCTAGGTTTTTGTTACAAGGATTATATTAAGAATTATGGGTTTGATGCTAGGATAGATTAATAATGATAAAGATGTTCTCACCTTTGAGTTCAAGACTTGGAGGAATGGTTTTCGTTCTTAAGGTTTTTCAGAAAGTGGAGGACTGAATAAAATAACTGAATTATTTATAATTTTCGGGTGAAAAAATTAACGTTACGGTAGCGTGTTACGGTCCCGTAACACATGTTACAGACGGTAACACCTCAACGTAACGTGACCAATATTTCCAGAATGTTTGGCGAAAAAATTTGACGTTACGGTATGGTGTTACGGTCCGTAACGCCTCACCGTAACGTGGACCAAAATTCTTGAAAAGACAGGCTTCAGTAAAACGGTCATAAATTTTTGTACGTAGCTTTTCTTGGGCTGGGCGACCTACCATTGAAAGCTATTTCAAAGATCTACAACTTTCATCAAGGAGGTGTTTCCAAATTATCAACACATTTTCACAAAAATCGCCCAGAAGACAGACCTACCGAAACTTAGGCGAGATTAAGAGCCCTTAAGAACTTTACTAGTTGGTTTGACTTCAAAATAACTACCTTCCACCCAAATTCATCCCGAATGGATTCATGTAGATAAAATATCATCTTGACACTAGATTTTTACACATTCACACCTAGTTCAAGTTTACGGGGTGTTACAGCCTTGTTACTCAAAATCCCCGTAAAAGAAATCTGTTTTCCATGTAATTCAATGATCCTCTACTTTTTTTTTTTTGCGATAAACATAACTTTATGACCATGTTTAACTTTATCTTCTTCTCAAAGCAACAACATGAAGCATATGGAGTTCAGATCTGAAGAACTAGAAGCTTAAGCTTCTCGGGTTTGGAGATGTAGATTGTAGTAGTGGTGATGGTAGTGGTGGTGGTGGTGCTGACAGCGGTGTTGGTGGTGGATATGGAGGAGGGAGGGAGAGGTAAGTGAGGGGAAGGAAAGGAGAGGCCGAAAATAGAGGAAAGGAGGGAGAGAGGCGGCAGTGAGGAGAAGGAGAAGAGAGGAGAGAGAATTTCTTTTAGGGTTTGGAGAAGATGAAAAATCTTAAATGTATAGTGAGGGAGAATATAGAGAGGTATATGTATTTTGAAAGTTACTGGACCAGTTATGGAATGTAAATTTGGAAAAATAAAGCTACGAAAATTAAATAAAAAATAAGGTGGTTATTATTCATAAATAAGTCTTAAATGTAGTTATGGCAAGTAAATTTCCCTCATATTAATTACAAATCCTTTTTAAAAAATGGCCCATCCTTCTTCACATTACTCCCACCACTTTTCTTCACATTCTTGCAACTCTGTTTTCAGTAATTAATTTTTGATTTTGTAGTCTAAGAATGTGGTTTCGCTTGGTGGTGTGGTGGTGCTAATGGTTGCAAAGGTTGTGGAGGGGAGGAGATGGTAGTGGTGAATGAAGAAAGGGAAGAGAGGGATAAATGGGTTGGGGTGGTGAGGTGGCATGCCATGTGATGTCCACCTCACCAAGTTGTTAGTGTCACATCATATTTCATGTCCATCTTGGACAATTTTAACGGAGGAAGGGTATATTTGGATTCAAAGTATAACGGCAAGGGCATGATTGGCCCAATAGTATAACGAAGAGTATAGATGAATTATTTCCCAAAGTATATTTGACCCTTTTCCGATGTATTAATGCCGAGAAAATTAATACTAGTGCAGAGATTACTTATTATTCTTATTGAATGCTTGGTTTAGATACATTACAAATTAGTAATATAGAAGATTCTTTTTCTCACATTTGGGTGATTTAATTGCTCAATCGATTGTTTCTTTTTTGCCTGTCACATCGGCTAACCATATTTATCTCACACGTTCATCGATGTCCCTTTTTGCCTGATGTTTATCTCACACATTCATTGATGTTTCTTTAGCTTAATTAATAAAGATTTTTGTTTACCCCGAATTTGGATAATCAATTAAAATTGTAGGTGAGGTATAGGATATGCGGTTATATCTTGAACTTATTTGATAGAGAAAAGAAATATGTGGACGTGCTAGAAAGGAGCAAGTGATGATAGAAAGTTTGTTGTAGATTCGTGTATCTATTAATACACAAGCGTATTTGGTTTAAGTAACGTGAGAAACAAGCACAACCAATATGGAACGAATCTGATGTATGAGAGAGAGATTTTGTATATATTTTGCTATTACAAGAATTCTTGATAAGAAGGAGCCAACCCCCTAAGAGGAGGACAATGCCTTTTATTTATAGTAGTGCCCCATGGGCTTCACACAACATGAATAATAGAATAATAAAATAATAATGAAAAAACTCTGATTTGGGTTAGGTTGGATTAGGTAGACCGTACGGTCTGACACCCGTACGATTGGCGGTTGAACATAGCAGGACGTCATCGATGCGTGGCAACCGCGCAACGGATCTCCCGGACCACCGGCCATGACCAAACGGACATACAGCCTCGAACAACCGGTCATGAAAGAACCGGACCAAATGATGCCCTTCCTTTGCTCCGGTCCAAGCGTTTCCCCGGTTCAGAACGAGAGCCTTCATGCACGTTCTTGTCCCTTTCTTCCCTCGGCCTTCGATCTCACCGGTTCAACATACACCCGATTTTTACCGTATACAGATAGTCCCCACACTTCCTGGATCGTAGATTTGTCGGAGTGACGGGGAGTGGATGAATCACTGAACCGGTGACTCCCTTTGTCCGTCGTTATCTTTTCATTTTTGGCGGGAACAGTTGCGCCACGTTCTTCTGCCATCGGCCACGTGTCTTATCCCGGATGGTCCGCTCTGACAACCGCCGCACGCACGTCGTTTCAATTCATTCCTCATTAACTATGGGGCACGCGGCGCTCCCCGGTTGGCTGGGGAATCGTAACCTTCACAGCCCTTACCTATATAAGGCCTTTTCACCTCTTCATTCTAACATTTTTACGATCCATTCCTTCTTCATTTTCACTTTTTACTGCACTTCTTCACTCTTTCCCGGGGTCAGCAGAAGTTCTTTCTCGACCTCGAGGACCATAGCCGGGGCGAAATCTGCCACGAAGTCGACCAAGATCTGGGACTTGATGGTCGTTCGAGGTTTGTACTCGATATCATACCCGCTAATTTCTACAGCCCATTTAGTTAGTCTACCCGATAATTTCGGTTTATGCATGATGTTTTTTAGGGGGTAAGTAGTTACTACACATATCGAATGGCATTGAAAGTAGGGCTTGAGTTTTCTAGAAGCGCTTACCAATGCCAATGCCAATTTTTCCAAGTGGGGATAACGGGTCTCCGCATCCCCCAAAGTTCTACTCATATAATAGATAGGGAATTGTGTACCTGATTCTTCTCGGACCAAAACGCCACTTACCGCTACTTCGGAGACAGCAAGGTAGACAAAAAGCGGCTCGTCCGCCTTCGGTGTGTGCAGCAACGGGGGGCTAGACAAGTACCTCTTCAATTCTTGTAAAGCTTTTTGGCACTCCGGTGTCCAAGCGAAGTCATTCTTCTTCCTTAGTAAGGAGAAGAAACAATGACTCTTGTCCGAGGACCTCGATATGAAGCGACTCAGCGCCGCTATCCTTCCGGTGAGCCTCTGTACTCCTTTGACGTTATTCACCACCTCGATATCCTCGATGGCCTTGATCTTGTCCGGGTTGATTTCAATCCCCTGGTTTGACACCATGAAACCCAAAAATTTGCTGGACCTTACCCCGAAGGCACATTTTTCCGGGTTGAGCTTCATGTTATACTTGCGGAGCACGTCGAAGGTTTCCTGCAAATGTTTTAAATGGTCCTCTGTTTCCAGGGACTTGACTACCATGTCATCAATATAAACTTCTATTATTTTTCCTATTTGTTCTTCGAACATCTCATTAACTAGGCGTTGATAAGTTGCACCGGCATTTCTTAATCCAAAAGGCATGACATTGTAACAGTAAGTCCCATACCGGGTAATGAAGGATGTTTTCTCTTGATCCTCCGGGTGCATCCGAATTTGGTTATACCCGGAGTAAGCATCGAGAAAACTTAACATCTCATGCCCGGCCGTTGCATCGATCATTCTATCGATGTGAGGCAACGGAAATGAATCCTTCGGGCATGCTTTATTTAAATCCTTGTAATCAACACACATTCGAAATTTATTACCTTTCTTGGGGACCACTACCACATTAGCTATCCAATCCGGGTACTTTACCTCCCGGATAGAACCTATTTTTAAAAGCTTTGTTACCTGGTCTTTTACGAAGGCGTGTTTTGCTTCCGCCATGGGCCTTCTCTTCTGCTTCACCGGGGGAAACTTCCCGTCCAAGCTAAGCTTGTGAGCTGCTACTTCTGGTGATATACCTGTCATGTCTATATGGGACCATGAGAAGAAATCTGCGTTAGCTCGAAGAAATTCAATTAACTCGTTCCTGAGCTCCGGGGTTAGCCCCGTGCCCAGGTATACCTTTCTGTCCGGTAGGTACTCGAAGAAGATGATCTGCTCCAGCTCCTCTACAGTCGACTTGGTTGCATCCGAGTCATCCGGCATGACAAACGATCTGGGTACATCGAAATCATCCCCTTCATACCCCGGATCCGACTCGGTGTGCTTTGATTGCTATTTGGTGTCCTCTCCTCCGGTTAGATCTTCTTCCTTCTGAACTGATTCTTTGGGCCGAGGTGTCGCTTCCTCAACTGCGAACATCTCCCTTGCAGCGGGTTGTTCACCTCGGATGGTTTTTATCCCTTCCGGGGTGGGGAATTTCAGCAGCTGATGCAGTGTTGAGGGCACGACCCTCATGCTATGTATCCAAGGTCTACCCAGCAATGCATTATACTTCATGTCCCCTTCAATTACATAGAACACCGTTTGCTGGATAGTGCCATCAATGTTCACAGGCAATGAGATCTCCACTTTTGTGGTTTCGCTCGCCATGTTGAACCCGCTGAGTACCCGGGCTACCGGTACGATCTGATCGAGCAGCCCTAGCTGTTCGACCACTCTCCACCGGATGATGTTGGCCGAGCTACCTGGGTCAATCAAAATACGGTTAACCTTAGTTTTAAAGATAAGTACAGAAATTACCAATGCATTATTGTGCGGATGAATGATGCCCTCTGCGTCCTCGTTGCTGAAAGAGATAGAACCCCCGGGTAAATGATCCCGGCTACGCTTTTCGCGAACAACAGAAACCTTGGCCCGTTTCATCACCGGCCCCCGAGATACCCCCAACTATCATGTTGATTATATGCTGGGGTTCTACTGGCTCGGCCTTTCGAGAGCTTCCCTTTCCTTGTAGTGACTTTTGGCTCGTTCACTCAACAGTTCTCGGAGATGACCATTCTTCAGTAACCGGGCTACCTCCTTTCTCAACTGGCGACAATCCTCGGTTCTGTGACCATGGGTTCCATGGTATTCACACACCATGCTCGGGTCCCATTGGCTCGGATCCGACCTTATAGGTCTCAGCCATCTTACATCCGGGACACGACCGATGGCCGAGATGAGACCCGAGGTACTGACGTTGAAGTTGTACTCCGATATCTTTGGTGAGTCCTTGTTGCCGGCAGAGCTTCCGGCATCGCTACTGAATGAGAGACCCCGGCTGTTCGATGGGCGCTCGACCCGTTTACTACCCCGACCGGAGAAACGGCTTGGGCTCACCCTTGATTTTTCCGACATAAAACTTTGTTTCTCCGAATGGGAGTATGGCTGATACCTTTCCTTCGACGATTCGGCCTTCGTTTCGTAACCCTTCCTTGGTCTCTCAAAACTTTTATTCACATTTATTGGCCCTGGGGGGAGCTCGAATTGATCATTCTCCACCCGAATCTTCGAGTTGTATCGGTTATGGACATCAGCCCATGTCACAGCCTCGTACTACAGCAAGCTTTCTTTTAATTTGACCGAAGCTGTTGAACTCTGAAAATTGAGCCCCTTTGTGAAAGCTTGTGCAGCCCATTCTTCTGGAACCAGGGGGAGTTCCATCCGTTCCCTTTGGAATCGGTTGACGAATTCATGCAGTAACTCGTCGTCTCTTTGGGTTATACGGAAAATGTCGGCCTCACGGGCCTGCACCTTTTTGGCACCGGCGTGAACTTTGATGAAGGCATCGGCGAGCATTTCGAAAGAGGTGATCGAATGTTCGGGTAGATGGTCGTACCATGTCAATGCTCCTTTTGACAAAGTTTCCCTGAATTTTTTCAGCAACACCGATTCAATTTCATCTTCCTCCATATCATTGCCTTTTACGGCGCATGTGTATGGGGTCACGTGTTCGTGTGGGTCCGTTGTGCCGTCATATTTCTGGATATTCGGCATTTTAAACCTCTTCGGGATTAATTTCGGGGCTCCACTCGAAGGAAAAGGCCTTTGGATGTACCTTTTCGAATCCGTCCCCTTCAGTAAAGGCGGAGCCCCTGGTATTTGATCCACCCGAGAGTTGTATGTTTCGACCCTCTCTTCGGTCGAGTCTACCCGCTTTGCCAAAGTTTCGAGCATTTTTAGAACCTCGGTGGAGGAGCCAGCTCCGGATCCATTGCTCTCGATAACGCGTGCCTCATCCCTTCTGGGTTCAGCAACACCGCTCGACTTCTCCGAGGTCGTTGTATCCCCTCGGGTTTGCAACTGGGCAATTGCGATCCCTTGCTCGGCAATCGCTGCTCTCTGTTCCTGCAACATTTCAAAGATTAAACGTAAGTCAATATTGTCATTAGGTGTACCTGATTCTTTCCGGCCCTGTGCCCGGGACAAAGTAACAGAATTGTGAGTATTTAGAGGATCAGTGGCCGGTAAGGTGGCATTCTCCTGGTCCACGGTGTTTTGACGGTTAAGGCCCTCCCTCGAATTAATGGGGTTAGGGTCATCATGGTTCGGCAATCCTCGTGGCCCGCTGCCTTCGTTTTCGGCCACGATCTCGTTGTTGTTGACGTGACCAGATTGCCCACTGTCAGCCATTTAGTCCGTTTTTTCAGAGACGAACAGAAGGTGTTTTTTGATTTAGATGGGTAAGGTAGAGATCAAGATAAAAGACCACTATTATTCTAGCCCCACGGTGGGCGCCAAACTGTTTACCCCGAATTTGGATAATCAATTAAAATTGTTGGTGAGGTATAGGATATGCGGTTATATCTTGAACTTATTTGATAGAGAAAAGAAATATGTGGACGTGCTAGAAAGGAGCAAGTGATGATCGAAAGTTTGTTGTAGATTCGTGTATCTATTAATACACAAGCGTATTTGGTTTAAGTAACGTGAGAAACAAGCACAACCAATATGGAACGAATCTGATGTATGAGAGAGAGATTTTGTATATATTTTGCTATTACAAGAATTCTTGATAAGAAGGAGCCAACCCCCTAAGAGGAGGACAATGCCTCTTATTTATAGTAGTGCCCCATGGGCTTCACACAACATGAATAATAGAATAATAAAATAATAATGAAAAAGCTCTGAGTTGGGTTAGGTTGGATTAGGTAGACCGTACGGTTTGACACCCGTACGATTGGCGGTTGAACATAGCAGGACGTCATCGACGCGTGGAAACCGCGCAACGGATCTCCCGGACCACCGACCACGACCAAACGGACATACGTCCTCGAACAACCGGTCATGAAAGAACCGGACCAAATGATGCCCTTCCTTTGCTCCGGTCCAAGCGTTTCCCCGGTTCAGAATGGGAGCCTTCATGCACGTTCTTGTCCCTTTCTTCCCTCGGCCTTTGATCTCACCGGTTCAACATACACCCGGTTTTTACCGTATACAATTTTACCATAAGATTTACCAACATTTGATTATGCGTAATTTTGGAATATGATTTCATCAAAAGTAGGCCAACTCATCAAAAAGAAGAAAAAGAAAAACAAAATGGCGATTCATCGTTCGCTCTTGGCGTAGATGATCTAAATTCTTCAAGTGACACCCGATGATCATGCAATAATTCAAAAAGGGTTGACTCTTCAAGATAACTTTGAGCCTTGGGTTAGCTTAAGTGGGGTAAACTTTTACCTAATCACGACAATTCAAGTGGTGTTTATCCGGCTTGTGATGATTATCAATTCAAGTGGTGTTTATCCGGCTTGTGATGATTATCAATTATCACGGTTGACACCTAATTTTGGCTCTTCTCATATTTAATTTATTGATCAAGCTTCTTGAATTTTAGAAATAGTAAAATAATCATGTATAAAGTCAAAAATATTTTCTAACGAGTTTTGGTGTTATCTTGGCATTTCATTTGGCAAAATACCCTTAGGCGTTGTTTGGTTGGGAAACAAGTTATCCCAGAATTACTTATTCTGGGATTAGTTCCCTTTGAAGTTACGCTATGTTGAGTTAATACTCTTACTTTCTGGAAGCTACGCCAAGTAATCACCAAATGTTCCTTTGAGCAAATAGGTTTCCATTTCTTGTGTTTAGAGTTAATTACTTGTCTTCCTTAGTTTATGATATCTGAGCACCCTTGGTCACCTCTTGAATCGGTTCTGTGGATTCGTTTACTCTTAAGATCTTGAATTTTGATTCTTTTATCTTCTCAACCTATGTTGAAATTTAAACAAACTGGGGGCATTTAATTATTGGTGACTCTTTAGTTTTTTATTTTAGGAGAGGTGACTCAAGTTTTAATTATTAGGTGGAGGTAATAATTTTCTATTAGTGATTAAGGGGTTTTAAAGTTGCCCAAAAAATTTCATTTTGACACTTTAACCCTCAACGTTATTTTTAACACTTTGCACTCAAGTTTTATTTTTAACACTTTGACCCATCCCCGCCCCCGATCCCATGCCGCCCACGCCCCTCCCCCACCCCACCCCCCCGGCCAATTATTTTTGATTTGCTTTATTTTTTTTTCACCCACCCCCTCCTCCTAACACCCTAACCCCGCAACCCCGCCCCCCCTCCCCAAAATAAATTAAAAATTTTGATTTTATTTATTTGTTTTTTCACTCCCCCCCCCCCCTCCTCCTCCTCGTAAACCTCCCCCCACCCCCTAAAAAAATTAAAAAAAAGTTTTGATTTTTTCTTACCAGCCTCCACTCCTCCTCCCCCCTCCCCTCACCAAAAAAAAAAATTAAAAAGCTTTGATATTTTTTTGTTTTTTCACCAGCTCCCGCTCCTCCTCCCACCCCTCACTACCCCCACCTCCAAAAAACAATTTGATTTAGTTTTTCACACCCTTCGTCCTCCTACTCCTCCTCCTCGTAACCCTCCCCCCACCCTTAAAAAAAGTTTTGATTTTTTCTTACCAGCCTCCACTCCTCTTCCCATCCCTCCCCCCCCCCCCCCCCCTCCCCCACACTTAAAAAAAATTTATTTTGTTTTTAAAAAAAAAATTCACCACCCCCCCCCTCCTCCTCCCACCTCTCACTACCCCCCACCTCCCCCCCTTCAAAAAAAATTAAAAAAGTTTTGATTTTTTCTTACCAACCTCCACTCCTCTTCCCATCCCTCCCCCCCACACACCCAAAAAAAAATTAAAAATATTTTGATATTTTTTTTTTAATTTTTTCACCAGCCCCCCCCCCCCACCTCCTTCTCCTCCCACCCCTCACTACCATCCCCCCCCCCCCCCTCCCAAAATTGCTTTTTAAAAAAAATTTGAAAAGTTTGTCTTTTTGTTTTTTTGCACCCACCACCCCCCACCCTTCCAAAAAATAAAGTTTGTTTTAAAAAAAAAAATTTGAAAAGTTTTTTTTTTGGCACCACCCCCATCCCCCACTAAAAAATAATATTGAAAAGGAGTTTTGATTTTTTTTTTTTTTGGTGGGGGGGGGGGGGGTTTAGGAAAAGTTTGGATAAAATTCAGGTTGTTATAGTGTGTTTGTAGTGAAATAGATGATTTTTCTGTTGTTGTTCTGGTATGGTTCAGGGTTTAGGAAAAGATATCCAATAGATGGTTTTTTTGTTCTTGTCCTGGTATTTATCTGAGTTTGTTTATAGAAGATATCCAATGGATTTATAGTTGTTGCAACAAGTTCTACACTTGTGGCAATCTGTTCCAACAACTATAAAGCTGTTGGACATAACTTCTGTTATTTGGTTCTGTTTGTAGAAAATATCCAATAGATTTGTAGTTATTGTCCAAGTCGGAATGCTCCATAGTTGTTAATTGCATTGTGTTGTCATAATAGTTATTTGTTGGAACTTTATGACATTTTAATGTTATTCTTTTTTAGAATGGTAATTTCTGTTCTTGGTGCTTGTGAACTTGGTTTATATGATATGTTGATCGTGTTCAAATCACAAATGTGTGTATTGTTGTTAATAAATTGCTGAACAGTTTTCAACAAGTAATGAATCTGTAGCAACAACTCTGTAACATGTTGGGTTTTATTTAACAAGTAACAGGACTTGTTGCAACAATTAGTAACTTGTGTTTTATCCAACTGCTAAAAGATTTCCAGCAAATAAGCAATCTGTTGCAACAACTGACAGGCCTTGTTGCAGCAACTATGTTACATGTTGGGGTTTTTCCAACAAGTGGAGTGACTTGTTGCAGAAAGTGGGTAACTTGTTGTGTTTTATCCAACAAGAGTAAGGACTTGTTCAACAACTATGTCATTTGTTGCAACAGATACTACAGGTGTTGCAACAAATACTACACTTGTTGTAACAGATATTACACTTGTTGCAATGGATGCTACTTGATTCACCCATATTTAGTGATCAACAAAGAAAATCAATGATATTTAGTGATAAACAAAGGAAATCAATAATAAGTAGTGATCAATATATAATACTTAATCAATTTGATGGTAATTTGAGTCAGGAATATGCACTAAATCCAATTATCATTAGAGTGAATTGATGTGAACTACTTGATTCATCCATATTTAGTGATAAGCAAATGAAATCAACGATATTTAGTGATCAATATATAATACTTAATCAATTTGATAGTATTTTGAGTCAGGAAAGATGATCTACTAAGTCAGTATGCACTAAATCGAGTGATTATTATAGTGAATTGATGTGAACTTCTTGATTCACTCACATTTAGTGATAAACAAAGGAAATCAACTATATTTAGTGATCAATGTATAATACTTAATCAATTTGATGTATTTTGAGTCAGGAAAGATGATCTACTAAGTCAGTATGCACTATATCGAGTGATCATTAGAGTGAATTGATGTAAACTACTTGATTCACCCATATTTAGTGATAAACAAATGAAATCAACGATATTTAGTGATCAATATATAATACTTAATCAATTTGATAGTATTTTGAGTCAGGAAAGATGATATACTAAGTCAGTACGCACTAAATCGAGTGATTATTAGAGTGAATTGATGTGAACTGCTTGATTCACCCATATTCAATGTTAAACAAATGAAATCAATGATATTTAGTGATGAATATATATATATATATAAATATACTAACATCCTTAATGGATTAGATAGTAATTTCATGGATTAGATGAGCAACCCTAAGTGTATTCTTAGAACAGATACTACAGTTGCTGCAACAGATACCACAATTGCTGCAACAGATACTACAGTTGTTGCAAAATATACTACACTTGCTACAACAGATACTACACTTGCTACAAAGGATACTACAGTTGTTCCAACAGATATTACAGTTGTTCCAATAGATACTACACTTGCTGCAACAGTTCAACCATATTTAGTGATCAATAAAGGGAATCAGCCATATTTAGTGATAAACAATGAAAATCAACCATATTTAGTGATAAACAATGGAAATCAACCATATTTAGTGATAAACAATGGAAATCAACCATATTTATTGATCAATATATATACATAAGCAATTTGATGGTGTTTTGGGTCAGGATAGATGATCAACTAAGTCCAATACGCACTAAACGGAGTGATCATTGGAGTGAATTGATGTGAACTACTTGATTCACCCATCTTTAGTGATAAACAATAGAAATCAACCATATTTATTGATCAATATATATACTTAAGCAATTTGATGGTGTTTTAGGTCAGGATAGATGATCAACTAAGTCCAATACGCACTAAACAGAGTGATCATTGGAGTGAATTGATGTGAACTACTTGATTCACCCATATTTAGTGATAAACAATTGAAATCAACCATATTTAGTGATCAATATATATACTTAAGCAGTTTGATGGTGTTTTGGGTCAGGATAGATGATCAACTAAGTCCAATACGTACTAAATGGAGTGATCATTGGAATGAATTGGTGTGAACTACTTGATTCACCCATATTTAGTGATAAACGGTGAAAATCAACCATATATATATATATATATCTACTAAAATCATTAGTAATTTGTTGCAACTTCTTCCACAACTGTATGATCTGTTGCAATAGATTAGTAACTTATTTAAATAGATTAGTTATGTGTTGGAACGGATTAGTAACTTGTTGAAACAGATTAGTAATTTGTTGCAACTTCTTCAACAACTGTATAATCTGTTGCAACAGATTAGTAACTTGTTTAAGCAGATTAGTTACTTATTGGAACGGATTAGTAACTTGTTTAAACAAATTAGTAATTTGTTGCAACTTCTTCAACAACTGTATAATCTGTTGCAACAGATTAGTAACTTGTTTAAGCAGATTAGTTATTTATTGGAACGGATTAGTAACTTGTTGCAACTTCTTCAATAACCGTATGATCTGTTGCAATCATCTAGGCAACTTGTCTAAACATATTAGTAACTTGTTTAAACAGATTAGTGGATTAGTAACTTGTTGCAACTTCTTCAATAACTGTATGATCTGTTGCAATCATTTAGGCAACTTGTCTAAATAGATTAGTGACTTGTTTAAACTGATCCATCTGTTGAAACATATTAGTAACTTGTTGCAACTTTTTTAACAAGTGTATGATCTATTGCAACAATTAACTCATCTGTTGCGACATATCTTTTAGTTTTTACAATAATTTAAGCAATTGTTTGATTTTTTCCAACAAGGTGAGTAATTTGTTGCAACAACTAAGCAACTAAGCAATTCTACTGTATGCATCTATTGCAACAATTAGTAAGCAAAATAAATAAGTTCATAACTAGAAATTGTTCAATAGCCACCTTGGCTCCAAATATCACAACTAATAAAAATAAATAAGTTCATAAACATCATTCACAAATAACATAAAGGACAAAAAAGGACATAAACATCATTCACAAATACCACAGCCTCCAAAAAAAAAAAAATTGTTCAACTGCCTTCTGGGGTGTAGCAGATTTCCTTCATCTACTTCATCTCCTTCATTTCCATCATCAGTTTCTTCATCTTCTAGTTCTTCTTCACTTTCTTCATTTGTATATACTGCTTCTTGGCTCTGTTCTTCATCTCTTTCTGAGGATTGATTTTCAGTTTGGCTGCCAATCTGACTATATCTTTCCTCAACATTTGCTGATTCATAAATAAATTGTCTACTTGTTGCAACAAGTGTAGAAATTGTTGCAACAATTACAAATCTGTAGGATATCCTCTACAAATAGAACCAAATAACTGAAGCTATGTCCAACAGATTGTCTACTTGTTACAACAAGTGTAGAACTTGTTGCAACAACTAAAAATCTGTTGGATATCTTCTACAAACAGAACAAAATAACTGAAGCTATGTCCAACAGATTTGTAGTTGTTGCTACAGATTGTCTACTTATTACGCAACAACTAAAAATCTGTTAGATATCTTCTACAAACAGAAGCAAATAACTGAAGTTATGTCCAACAGATTTGTAGTTATTGCAACAGATTGTCTATTTGTTACGACAAGTGCAAAACTTGTTGCAACAACTAAAAATCTGTTGGATATCTTCTACAAACAGAAGCAAATAACCGAAGCTATATCGAATAGATTAGTGAGTCGTTATAACAGATTGTTTACTTATTGCAAAAAGTGTAGAATTTGTTGTAACAACTACAAATCTGTTGGTTACCTTCTACAAATAGAACCAGATAAATACCAGGACAAGAACAAAGAAACTATCTATTGAGTATATTTTCCTGAACCCTGAACCATACCAGGACAACAACAGAAAAACCATCTATTTCACTGCAAACACATAACAACAACCTGGATTTTATCCAAACTTTTCCTAAACCCAAAAAAAAAAAAAAAAAAAAAAACTTCCTTTCAAGATTTTTTTTTTGGAGTGGTAGGGGAGGGGGGGGGGGGGGTTGCAAAAAATCAAATTAATATTTTTTGGGTGGGTGGGGGAAGTAAGAAACCAAAAAAAAATATATTCAAAACTTTTTTTCAAGAAAAATCATTTTGTGTGTGTGTGTGGGGGGGGGGGGGGGGTGCAAAAAAATAAAATGTTTTAAAACCTCTTTTTTTTAAAAATAATTTTTTTTCCAAAAGGGTGGGGGTGCAAAAAAACAAAAAGAAAAACTTTTCAAAATTTAAAAAAAAATTGGGGGGGGGGGGGGGGGGAACAAATAAAGAAAATTAATTTTTTTTTAAAATAAAATTTGGGGGGCGAGGAAGAGGAGTGGGGCCTGGTAAGAAAAAATTCAATTTTTTTTTTTAAAAAGAAAATAAAAAATTTATTTAAAAAAAATGGAGGAGGAGTGGGGGCTGATAAAAAAGAAAATAAAATAAATTAAAAAAAAAATTAAAAAAAAGTTGGTGGGGAAGAGGGTGGGGGGGAGCGGTGGGAGGAGGAGGGGGTGGCTGGTGAAAAAGCAAATAAAAAATTCAAAACTTAAAAAAAAAAATTGGGGGGGGGGGGGGGGGCGGTTGTGGGCAGGGGAGGGGTGGGAGGAGGAGAAGGGGGTTGGTGGGTTTTTTGGATTAAGTTGAGGTCTTTTTATATTTTGTAAAAGATTAAGAAGTTTGAAAAAATACATTTTAGACCCAATTTTATTAATCCCAAATTTAATTGTGTTTTGCTTTCGAGTGGTTCCATAAGTCACCTATAGCTAATTCTTCCAACAAACTGTGATAATTATTTAACAAAGAAAGTATCTTGTTTAATATTATCTTGTTATAATTCCTTTTGTTCCGGATACTCATTCTTCACCCCCACTTTCTTTGCATGATTTGGGGAGCTTCAAATCCCAAACGTCCTTGAGGTATCTTTAGAGATTGGCTACTGCATTTCAAAGGGGTCGAAGTCGCTGTTTTGATGCCCATTTTGTGGATAAGAGGTTGTTATGTTTGGGCTATTATTGTGTCCTTGAGATTGGCAAATTTTCCCATTCTTGAGGCGAACTGTTGCTACCATACTTGTTGATGAACAGCTGCATTTTCGCCCATTTTGCTGATGAGTTTTGGCCATTCTGCTGCTGTATTTTGGGCTGTTTGTTGCTGCATTTTTTGACCATTTTTCTTCTGCGTTTTTTGGCCTTGTTTTTGCTGCTGCATTCTTGGCCATGTTGCTGCGCTATTTTGCTGCTGTATTTTGGGTTGTTTGCTGCTGTGTTTTGGCCCATGAGCTGCTGCATTTTTGGTTGTTTTTGCTGCATTTTCGGGCCATATGCCGCTGCGTTCTTGGACTATTTGTTGCTACATGTCGAGACATCGCTGCTACAAGTTGCAGCCCCTGCGGAGCAATCGCTATACTTGGATAAAATAAGTTGATCTGCTTTCCTGAGAATAAGCAGATGCTACCCTTTAATATTAAACTGGTTTGAACACGGTACTACATTAAGGCCAATGAAATTTAATTTGAGGCCACGCCTCTCCAGAATGGTTAACCCTCGGTTTTGGGCCCTTTGGAAAAGAGGCGATGACGAAAGATCTAGATAGTGGTAAGACAAAGAAACTTGAGAGCATGTATCTTGGCGAGGCGGCTAGGACGTCTGACGAGCAACTGGATTGCAGTCATGGCATGACGGATTTTCCTTTGCTGAATACAAAATACAGATCTGAGCCTACGTAATCAAAACTCTTATTGTTTTGATACTAATCCGAAAGGGGTTTTATTTGTTTTACTTATACATATTTGAGTCAGTCTTTTAGATCTATTTGGTGACATGGTATTTATACGACCATTTTATCTTCGAAATGTTTATGTGTTACTCTTTTTAGTTGCACAGCTCTTCTAAATGTTTTATACACTTGATTATTTCGATGATTTCAAATGCTTAAACTACGGCAAATGTGGCGTAGTATGAAATTGTAATTGAGTTTTTGTCAAATATAACATGAATGATGCAATATTCTCTAATTACTTAATATAACCTGTTATATTATATTGATAGTGTAAAAGTTACTTTGGCGCAGATCACAGCAAAATATACTCGTCTCAGGCGCAGCTGCAACGTATGGTTATACGCTGGAATTGAGCGTCGTAGCCGACCTAGAGCCAACTAGTTTCTTCAACAAGATTTTTGTATCTGCAGGGCTTTCTCTGCTAGCATCTCTCTTTACACTAATCTCTCTCCTTTCCTGTCATGTTGCTCTAAAAGCTCCTGCCAATTGAATTTACGAGGGCTATTTACAAACATTCCATGCATTTTCTTTCATTTTTCGTTCAAGTATTTTTCTCTATGTATTTAAAAGTTCACATATCTGCAATTGGTATTTTCCAGAGTTGATGCACCTTTTCGACACGTCTTGGACTATAATGACATCCATTGTTGGATATATATTTCTTGACTTTCCAAAGTATCTTCTAGTTTGTCTCAAGAGTAAGTAAAAGCTCACGGTACATTTAATTAAATTTAACCTTGTTACCTGTGTACTAGCTAGGTAGTACTCTAGAGTCTCTTTGAAGCTCGCTCTACAAATTCATCAACAAGGACAACAGTTCCTGCTCCAAATCAACCAACACCAATACCACCACCACCATGATACAGGGACGTTTTAAGCATAAGAGAATTTTTTCCCAAAAGGATCCAGAACTCACTGTATGACATTCAAGGTGATGATTTTACAGCGAAATATCTTAGTGCAATTTCTAGCATAATCATACACAAATCCGGTATCAAGGTAAAATTTAACAAACTAACAACACAAAAGGAGATAATGAGAAAATACTGTCCAAACAAAGCACTAATAGTTCACTTTATCCCCACAATCGACATAAGAAACTGAAGCTTGTCATTCACTTCTGCCAAATTGGACAAGTTACTGAACATAGATGGCGGCTCGACTCCAGTAAAGATGTATAATGCCTTTAGTTCATCTACCAACAAAGGTTGAGGTGCCACCGTGTATCCTACGATTGTTCTCATTGCGTTTATCTTCTCCCATATCTTCTCCTCACTGAAGAGCTCCTAGCAATATCATCAATCAAGGAAAAATGAATCGTCATGGCTTCAAATATTATTGTCAGGCAGGAGTGAAGATAAGAATATATATACTAGATTATCTGGAATGCAGGGAATAAAATACATGAATATTACAGGCAGCTAGTACCAAGGAGACCAGATCTAAAAAATTGAACATGAAGAGCAAAGTGTTTACGCATCTTACCTTCCGCCAATGATAAAACTATAGCAGTCAACAGCCTCTTTAAGAATAAAAGGGGGAGAGACTAACCTTGATATCACATATAATGGTAAAACAAAATCGCAGGAACAACGCATGTTAAAAAACTCAACATTAGCAGGGATTCTACGGTTCGAATCATCAGCTGTGCATGCAATCCACTAGTGATAACCACAGTCCAGGTAGACTTGGAATAACCATATATTCTTCGTAGAGGCAACTCAGGGTTAGTAATTAAAATCATTTGGACCTAAATAAAGCACAGAGGACAGCCCGACAATTTGAAATTGAAGGCTGAAGAATGGTCGAACAGCATTAATTATACACGTCATTAGAGTCAAAATGCTATATGTACACTAACACTCATAGCCATAAGGCTGCTTCAATGCTGCATCACATCCTAATTGGTTTCAATGAACAAACAAAGTATTGCTACAGGTGCGAAACACAATAATTTGTTCCTGGAACCACCCAACCCCCAACTAAGCACATTAGTTTTTCTCTCTTCAAAGAGCTGTCCATTGGTTAAAAAATGCATAATACAGCAAATATACACCTGGCACACAAGTATTGCTTTACTAGTCCTGCAATATTCTTCTTCTAATACTCCACAAGAATGAAGCCTTTGAATGATGTTGCCTTTGAGGAAGACTAGAAAAGTTGGTTATCTTTCTCTATATTACATAAGATATCATACCATCTTTCTCTATATTACATAAGATATCATACCGAGTTCATAGAATCGCAGCTTTGACATAGGGAGTCTGAAACAATTCTAAACAACTGTTTTAAGGGAAAAACCAATACTAAACAAACTTAAGTTCGAAATGAAGAACCAAGAGATTTGAGGTTTGCCAAACAAAGACATATGATATTGATTTCCTAGAACCCACGTATCTTTGGCAAGTGCTTGACAGCTAATAGACAATAATAGGGTTGCATTTGTCACGCAATCCCATTCTTTGAGACTCTTATTTCCACTTTCTAGAACACCCACGGGGAAGGGTTCTACTCCCTCTCTGAGGGTCATACTTTTGGCCTCTCTTCACATAACTATTAGTCATCAACTAACAATAGGTTCAGCACCCACCCCACCCACCCCACCCCCTCTTAAATAAATAATAATAAATAAATAAAAAGATAAAAGATCATAAAGGTTCCAAAGAAAAAAATTGAAAACTCAGAACCTTCTTTTACTCCTTATCCTACAAAGAGACAAATGAAAACTCAGAATCTTCTTCTACTCCTTATCCTACTAAGAGACAAACCTGGCATCGGACAACTATAAGAATATTTTTGACATTTAGACAGCTTGTGCGTTGCACTACGACCAGTGCTAGGCGTATCAACCCACCAAGTCCGATGCATATGGACTCAAAACTGTGTGTCGTAGCAGAGCATCCCTTGACCAAAGTTAAAGACTAGGAACAAAATAAGAGGACACGAGTAATGAAAGAAAAGGCACTAATAACAATGGCAAGGAGAAAGCCAAATTAGCAGAAGAAACGAAGTAGAAAATTATATCTCTCCACTAACAAATAGAACAAACTAAGGTCTATTCTTAAGTTTAACAAAGAACAAGACCAGGTGAACATAAAAAAAATCAACCACCCGTACTCTAACCTGCAAGGACTGAGAGAGAGAAGCAAGCCCCTTTTCTAAAGTTCTTCTTTGTTCTTAAACAAATACCCTTATAAGCAGAATATTCACATCGAGCTACAAGACTCATGAATCTCGTAACTGATATCATGCTCCATATTGAGAAATCTGGATTAGTGGCCATTGGTTGATGCCTTGGACATGCTTAGTTCATAAACTCTGCTAAACATTACTAGCTTTCTTTTTGAGGATTGTGAAACCTTCCAGAACCTCTTAGGTCTTCAGTGTACGTTATGCTTTGTCACGCAAGCATCTGGAGGTAGACCATGTAATTAGTAACTGATACTTTACTTGAGCGTCGGTAGCTAACTCATACTTCAGGTAACATGCAGGTTTTTTCCGCCCCTATCAAGGATCAGTCTAGTTTCTTCCTGAAGAGTGGCATTTCTTGCTAAGATAAGGATTCTTTCTTTTATGAGCGAATTAAGGCAATAAACAGTCTGAATATACCCAATTAACACTAAGCATAAGAAGCAAGTCCAGCCAGATTAACCTAAGTATGCTTCCAAGCAGATTCATCAATTCTTCCAGAGAAACTTCAAAGAACCAAGAGAACAACGAATATTAAAAGATAACCCTCTCTAGGGATTTCCAGAAATTTTACACAAGCAATCTAAGATGGCAGAATTAAACTTAGAACTGACCTTGGCATGTTTGGCCTCCGCAATCCCTGCTCTTCCAGGAACCTGAGGGACACCACTTGCATTTGCATTTTTCTTTTGATCAGTGGTCCCTTTTCTTTCAGACGGAAGGTTCCCTTGGACATCAGATGCCTTCCTTTGAACCTCTTTTGCAACTACCAGGTTATCTTTTCCTTCCAATGGGCGAGAAGCATCTTTAGCGACATGCTTACCATTGGATATTTCTTTAGGATCCTTAGTTGAGTTTGCAGCTTGCCCAACATCCTTGCCATTTCTTGTATCTCTGCTCCCGGACAGTGTTTTGTCCACCTCAGCAGCTTTCTTTGCCTTTTTGGAAGCACCACTTCGGTTGACCTCGTCTTTTCCTTCTTTAGTCTCCCTTTTCACTGGTAAATGCTTCTCGTCTTGCTTCACCTCAACTTCATCCCTCATCTCTTCCTTTTTTACTATCATTTTCACATCAGTGTCTTCCTGCTGCTTGTTGCTCAACCCTTCCCCTTTATCTGATATTGCAACATTTTTCCCATCATTTGCTTTCTTCTTTTTGTGGTGTTTCTTCGAGCTTTTGCTGACATTTGGTTTCTTCGTTACTTCTAAAACCTCTTTTTCTTCTGAAGTAACCTCAGGTCCTTTTTCAGTTTTTGTTCCTTGAATCTCTTTCACAAGACTATCTACCTTCTCATCTTTGCTTTCCAATGACTTCTCTACTACTTCTGGACGAGTATCTTTCCCATCCTCATTTCCCTCAAGTCCACCTGAATTCTCTTCATATACTTCAACCAAATTCCTCTCTGGCAGACCTGGTGTTAAAGTAACATCTTTTTCACCCTCATTTTCTCCCCTGGCTTCTGTGGCCACCAGATCCAAACCCTCTGTTTTCTTAATTTTTTCATCAAATTCCCAATTTTCTGCTTCTCTCCCTCGTTCAGTTTCCAAATTCATCTCCTTCATTGGTCCCTCACTCTCTCCTTCCAAGTATTCACCCACATCTTCTTCATATCCTTCCTCTTTAACACCCTCATCAACATTAGTCTCTCTTTCTTCTTCGGCTCTTCCAACGTCTTCATCTTCAACAAGAGTAGGTCCCGCGCTCTCATCCATCACCAACTCAATCCTCATTTCAACCCCTTCTTTTACATCCTCCTTTTCATTCTTTTCCTCTTCTTCCATCAACATTTCACCACCAAAACCAGGACCTTTCCCTCCTACTTGTTCATCAAATTCGTCTTCGTCGTCTCCATACATTTCCTCATACTCCAACAATAGAGGTGGTGGCTCTGATCTTGGAAGCAACTTGTTCATAAGCTTCTCAGTACAAGTATAACCAGCAAAAGCAATACCAAAAGGGACCGAAGATGCAAACCCAAGTGCAGAAATAACGAAAAGCGGAGGGAGAACTACTGGCGCAGAAGAGATTACAATACCGGTGATCATAACCTTCTTCCCCAACCACAATCCTTTATTAAAAATCCATCTTATCTTACTCTCTTTCATTTCCCCCTCGTTATCATCATCTTCTTCTTCTTCCTCATCTTCTAAAGAAGTATGCTCCACAATCCTCCACTCCACAATTTGATCTTCCATCCTACAAACAAACATAATCACATTTCTGAGCAAACAAAAAAGTGAATTAACAGTAACGCGATCTAATAACTCTAAAAATGAACCAATCGAAAACATTAATATTTTTATTTTTATTTTTTTAAAAGGATAACAAAAAACTAAAGTAGTACTCCCTCCGTCCCGAATATAAATCTCTTACTTCCTTTTTGGTCTATCCCAAAAAAGAGTACCTCTTTCTATATTTAGTAAATTTTTCAATTCCAAATTCTACCAGAAAAGTTTAAGACCACACAATTTTAATTTAAGACCACAAGAGACTTTGTGGTCAGTCAAATAACACACTTAAATTGGGACACAGGGAGTAGTGTTTAGGATTAGCTCATAGGAGGAGCTTGCAAGCCCATAAACAAACTAACTTTTGCGCAAGTAGCAAATTCCTATTTGGGTTGTAATCATAAGTTCGAGGAAAATCAAGCAAAATAAGCAAGAAAATCTTTATGGATACTCCCTCAAAAGAATCAATTCCTAAAACGACTTAAGGCGAAGCTATAGAAAATCAAAGTAGTTATGAAAAAAGGAAATACAGCGATGAAGAAAACAAGGTACTAATACCGAAAGTAGCAGAGAACATTCAGAAAAAGAACAGCAACATTAGTGAAACACAACAAACAACACATGGTACCAGATATCTAAAAAAGCAATAAACTACATGAATGAAACCCCTTCTAGCAAAGACATGAAATACCAGAAACCATGTGAAAATCCAGCAAAAAAAGCAAGAAAACATACATGGGCACTCCTATAACTCACCTGAAAAACGATAGAAGCAACAGTTATTATACAGCAGTAGTACTACTTCAAGAATGTCACGAGAACCCGTTTGAAAAACAGAGAGAAATTTTGATAGCTTAAGGGGTGGTGTTTGTTTTGTTTAGGATAAGGAGATAAGCATGACCGAATAGTAAAAAAAAATAGCTGCAGTGGGAAAGAGGAATCCATGACAGGCGTCGTTGTGGGATAGCAGAGAAGCTGCATGCAAAATCAGAGGTATCCACGTATACAAAAAGACCTGCAGAAGGCATAGGATTTGCCACTACGCACCCCCAAGATGGTCTCATTTGGACTTACACGACCACTCAACTCCTTTCTCTCTCTCTCTCAGATAGAAATTTTATTAAGAAAATAATGGCCTGTTTGGAAAGCCACCTGGTAATTGGAATTGGTGTAATTACTAGGGTAGTAATTACACAGTCTAGTAATTACACAGTAGTGTAATTACAACGACCTGTTTGTTTGTCATAACGTAATTACAATGTAATTACAAGCGTGTTGTTTGGTTGCACAAGTGTAATTACACAGTCAGTTTAATTTAAAAATAAAATTTAATTATAAAAAATTTAAAATTAATATTTAAAAAATATTGCATTTATAAATGATATTAAATTAGTTATTTAATAACACATTGTTTCTTGAAAATATATTAATTAATAATCATATATTTGTAACTAATATTGTAACAAAAATAATTGATATATATTTTTCAAATTAATATTTAATTTTAATTAATTATAAAACTTAAAAGAAGACTTTTTTTGTGAGAACGTCATGGATTGGATATTTGACAAAAAAATAATATTAATAAATATAATGTCATAACATTATTCAAATGTTTGACACAAAAAATCCATCAAATGTAAGTGAAAAATAAATAACATGCAATGTGAAAGCAAATAACTTAAAATTGAAAATATAACCTAAATTCAAAATCCAAAAGAAAAAGTTCAACATAATACTCTTATGTCAAATTCCAACATTACATAAGTAAGTTCCAACGTAACTTAAGTAAATAATTCAAAAGAAAGGAAAAATATAAGTTTATAACCCCATTCACAATGAAATTCTACTTTAATAACGTCACTCGTTATATGTCAAGTTTGTTAATAACTCATTCTTTTCAATATTAAGAGGTGTAGTTTCAAATATTAGAATAATAACACGGTTATGCTAAATGAATAAAATAAAAAAATACGAGCAATTACATAGAATCACAAGAAGTAAAAGTTGGGAATGAAAAGAAAAAAAATGAAAAATATATAATATAAAAAGAATAATACATTTTAAAAAATAAAAATAATAAAAAAGTAAAAATAAAAAATAAATTAAAATAATAGAAATAAAAAAATATTAAAAAAAATAGAAATAAAATAAATTAAAAATAAAAATAAATTAAAGTAAAAAAATAAACAAACTAAAAAGCAACCCTGTAATTACAGGGTGTAATTACACCCAATTCTCAGCCCCCCCCCCCCCCCCCCCCCCCCCCCCCCCCCCCTTGAGAATTGGAGAGTGTAATTACACCCTGTCAATTACACCCAATTCCCACCTAACTGTGTAATTACTTGGTCAAACAAACAAGTCAAACTGTGTAATTACACCCAATTTCAATTACCTGGGTGGCTTTCCAAACAGGCCCTAAAAATAAAATATGATACTTGATGTTTGAATTTGTAATTTAAAATTTATGTGACACAATTTAACTAGATATGGAATTTACTAAAATAATAAAAACTTTTAAAATTTGTGGTCCATAATAAGTCTTGGATTTTTGTGTGGCCTATGTTAAATCATTTTTACATGATGACATTTTTTTTGAGACATACTAAAAGAAAACTGTGCCACATAAATTAGGACAACGAGGGTGTGCGCGCGCGCGTGTATATATATTGAGTTAGTATATCAATATCTATCTATATTTTATTATAAAAGCACGAATATAAATGTTGATTGATCAAAATATTTTTATACACTTAATTATTTCTAACGGTAATAAGCTATAATCTTATTTTATTTTGACAGTTTAATAATTAAATTATGAGGTATTGTTATTACCTTGAGCATAAACTATGGGGTGCTTTGTCACTCTCTGTATAGTGTCAAAGCTAAGAAGTATAATTAAAAAAAAATTAAGAATTTTTTTTTTCTTTTTTTTTCAAATCTCTTTTATAATAATAGTAAGTTAATTTAAACTCATAACTTTAAGATGATGATGATGATATTAATTCAGTTGAATATTCATATTTTTAAAATAAAAATAAAAATGAAACATATAAATGAATAATATCAAACCTAGCTAATTGCAAATTAGAAAAACATTACTCAATAATAATAAATCTAATTAAAAAGTTTGCATGTTAAAAAATCTATATCTATATCTATATATAATATAAAGCTAGGCATAAACAAGGTGATGTGGCACCTCTCTATGGCCACCATTCTTGTTTATCTTTTTTCTCCTTTTTTTGCCTTTTTATTTCATTTTTTTTCATTTATTTGCTATTTTAAAAAGATAAAGAGTTACTCCTTTTAACTTTCTTAATTATCTCTTAATTATGTTAAATGTGCTACATTTAACTCTCTCTATATCACTTGGCGATTTGTCCATTAGACTATCTTTATTACTGCTATCATGTAGCCTTTTCATTGTCTTAATCAGTTACAAGACTATAATAACTAAAATTACAGTATACCAAATTAAATAAAAATAGTCTGAAGAATGGTTGTAACCGTTACAACCATTCATAATTATCCACATTTATGCTAAAGAACGTGTATATGGCTCTATAATAGACGTGAAAAATTGACAAACATCCCTCTCTGCCTACACTTTGATGAAATTATTGACCTGAATTGGTTATTGGTAATCTTGGATAATACTTTTTTACTGGTTATCTAGAGTTTGTAGTGATGACATGTGCACTTTGATTTGCAGGTTTGAGAATACTCTTCTTAACAACCATGCACAAAGAGATAATTCTGGAACAGGTATGCAATTTTTGTTTCATTTTATTTGGATTTTCATAAATAATTATATACTAAATACATGATGAAATTAGTTTTCACATAGATCAAATACTAACCTGTGAAGATCAGTATGTAGCTATTTTCATTAATGATGTGGGTTTATGTTGCAACATCATTTTGATTATGCATATATTTTTAGAGGACTTAAGGAAGAGTTTGTCAAAGTCGGGTAAAGTTTCTAACTATTATTTACCCTAATTTCTTGCAGGGAATGGCGAAAGCTCTATTATTTTGTTCTTGTAGTCATAATTATCTAGAATGTTAGTATAATCATGAAGCTACTTCCAATTTTCAACGTAATGGAATTAAAATTTGTGTCGACTATTTTTTTACATTTGATATTCTTTAAAAAATTAATTGATTCAGTTTTGATTTCTGTATACGCTAAAAGGAAGACGCTGAAGTAATTGTTAAATAAAGATTCTACGAATGTCCTGAAAAATAAATCAATGAATACTACTACCTGTGTTGCAAGATGTATGAAATTGGATAAAATGACTTCAAATTTGATGATTTGGTCGAGTTTAACGAGCAATTATGTGAGGATCTCCTTATCTTTTGAAAAGCAAGATAAATACATATTACTTCCATACAAATATGTCATAGGATTATGAAGGTTTTGTGCTTGATATTATGCATTGAAGTCCAAAAAAATAAGATTTCAATATTTGATAAACAACAATCAACTTTATGAAAATATTTATTCCAGGCGTAACTGAAATTAAAGTGTTACGACTGAATAATATACTAATTATAAAGTTTGTCAAAAAGTACACCGCCACCACCAAATTGAATGTCTTAGAACGATAACATATATTTTTGTATATTTTACTTTTTATTGTAGAACACCTAATTAAAATATAAATTTGCTCATATTTTTATCATTGCGCAAAGCGCGGACAATTTCACTAGTACTTAAAATAAATATTGGGTGTGTTATGGTTTATGGTTTGTGTCTTTTTAACGGAATCTACCGAAAGAGAAAAAAAATAACTAAAATCATATGAATGTTAAATGTCACATAAATGCTTTTATGCCCCATTTTCTTGTTCTCACACACTACATCCCTTGGCATTGCATGAGATTTTAGATAGAAATTACTACAGCTTAGGGAGGTAAGAACACTAATAAGTACCCCCTCCGGTTTAAAAAGAATGTCCAATTGTCCACTTAGTCATTTGCACACCTCTTAAGAATATGCTAACTTTTAGGTAAAAATAGGTAATTTGGCTTGACTAAACTATCCCTAATTAAATAGGCATTGAGATTTGGTTACTTAACACTTAATAAGGAAAAATCTGCAAAAATAAGGTTCATTCTTTTTTGATTTGGTAAGGACTCTTTTAAATCAAAAAATAAAATCTCAGTGGACACTCTTTTTTTATCCGGAGGGAGTATTAACTTAATAAAATGTGAATAGTTTAGGAGATGTTTTAGGTATTAATTCTAAAATATATTGTGTTTTGCAGATTTAACAAATTAATTCATTTTTAAACAAACTAACAAAAAAAAAAGATACATGAGTTAAAATGAAGAAATTAATTTCAGAAAGTTATGTCGATTTCAGTCTTTGTCAGTTTTGTCATTTTCTAGATTTTTCTCTATCTTTTGGCCGAAGTGTACAAATAACCGCTTTTGGGATCGCCATTTAACTTGTGTCCACTTTGATATATATATATATATATATATATATATATATATATATATATATATATATATATATATATATATATATATATATATATATATATATATATATATATATATATATTTTGCAAGTTTAGTCGCTTCCAGACAGTCGCGTCTGAAGTTTTGCAACTTCAGACATTCACGTCTGAAAGTGTGGTCTTGTGAAGACCATCAGGCGTTTTCACCTATTTGCTGGCTTGCCAAGAAAATTTTCGGACATTTTTTACTAAGGTGCGTGTAAAAATTGGTTAAGATTCCAGCCATATATGTTTGAATTTTTCATGTACGTCTCAACTTCAGTCGTATATGACTGAAGTACATGTAAAAATAAGCTAAAATTTCAGTTACGTGTGTTTGAATCTTTTCTTGACAAAAATAAATTTTTTCATGTATTTATGCACCGCATTCATACATGATTGCAATACATGTAAAAAACCGACAAAATTTTCCGACATGTGTGTCATGACCCAAATTCGTGGGTCATGATAGCACCTACACCATCCCACTGATAGGCGAACCATCCCCAAACATTATCGAATCATTTATAAAGTAAAGCAAAAGAGTAGAATACACTTGCGACATTATCTCTTAATATAAATATATAAAGTGTGGAATATAACTTAGTTAAATACAACCCAAAACCTGGTCCAACTCATACAAGACCTTCCAATAGAAATTACAAGTCTTAGATAACACAGAAATAGAAAGCTGTCTCGAAATGGAAAGGGACAGAATAACAAAAAGAGAAATCCAGTGTTGCAGGTTCAACTATAGCTCACCCTATAATCTGGAATAAGATAACCTCGGGATCAGCCACGAGTCCTGGAACTGAAACACAGGTCTGTATCTGCATCAAAAAGTGCAACAAGTGTAGTATGAGTACAAAACCACTAGTACTTCGTAGCTATCATAGGCCGACAACGAAGGAATCACGCATAATATATATATATATATATATATATATATATAGATTGAAAACCACACCTAATGGAACAATAAAGCTACCACACCTAATGGAACAATAAAGCTAACATTCCTTAGTCTTAACCATTTAGTCACGCTTTACCTAATCCAACAAGTAATCATGTAATCACATAGGAAATGAAATGAATCAAATGAATGAATGAATGCAATGCACTGGCCAATCTCATACTTGGTACACACATGCTATAGGCCATGCCTTATAGTTATGAGCCATGGGGCACTCGCGAGGTCCATATACCTCTTCACTCCATCAAGCATTTACCTTCGGACTGGGTGAAAACCCTATCATATCAATCATTTTTTATCAACTCAACTCTTATCATAATGCCCGGAATCATTTTCCTTCGGATTTTAAGAACATCATTCTTACCTCTTTCTCAGTCTCGTAGGACTATCTCGTATCTCATGCAAAGTCTCACTCCAATGAATAATTACATGTAAGTATAGAAAAGTACAACATGCATGGTAACATATGCCAACAATTTCATGAATTATGAAATGTGTGTGTGTGTGTGTGCGCACGACATAATTACATAGTATCAACTCAATATCAAGAATGATTCATCTTTCATGACTTATACGAAATACAGAGTGATGAATGCAAAATGACTCAATGCTCACACGTATTAATCAAACATGGCTATCATAGCCCAAGCATGAAACAAATATACCAATCTAATGGATTTATCACCACAATCAATGCCCATAGGATCAACATGATTTCCCCTTAACAATAATCTACTTTGCATTAATTACCCAAACAAATACACTGGTACCCACCCAAGTGTTCATCACAATCTCTAAGGTGGGACCCTCTTCCACACCCAATACTCCTTCAACATTTGTAAACTATATATGTCCTTCAATCAGAGTCTAAAAGATTAAACTGTAACCTACCTTGAAGGCGAACGGGAGCCTCGAACCCTCAAGTCGGAGCCTTTCCCTTCCGAAGTGCTTCTGATAAGTTGATATTTTACCAATTTATCTCTTCTTTAATCTTAGATTTTTTCTATGTTTGGTTGAGAAAGCGGTGGATTTAATGTCGTTTACTTCCATTTTACAGGTTTTATGTGATTTAGAAGTGATTTGGATGAAACCAAGTCAAAAAAGGCAAAATTGAAGAAAATGAGAAAACTAGCTAGAAGTGCAAAAAGTGGCTAGCATTGCAATTTCGAAAATCTGAAATATGAAGGGCTATTTTTATCATTTTTTTATGGGGAAAATTGAGGATCTACAAAAACAAGACTTGGGGGAAATTTCTCACATCTTTGGCCATTCTTCCAAGTTTAAGTGCAAGAAACTACACCTAGGGTTTGAAGATTTGGAGTCACTCAATGAGAATTTCTTTACGCATTTCTTCAACTCTTGCTTTTATTGTATATCTAAGTGTGTAGAATTTTACTCCATCACTTTAATCTTGTTTATGCAAACATTCATATGTTAAAGTTTGGATCGAATCTCTTGTTTGCTTATGTATTAAACAATTTTTATTTCTAATGAAGTGGGTTAATGTTTCTCTATTTATTCTTCAAGCTTTAATGTCATTTAGTGGTTGCAAACATTATATGGGTCATTTTACCTTGGATTTGCTTCAAAAATAAAGTAAAGGTTAGGAAAAGAGTAAATAGAAAGGATTTGGGCTTTAAACCTCATCTAATAACTTGAGGTAGAAATAGGATAGTTAACTTGGGGTTAAGTTGATTGTGCTTAATATCACATTCTAAGGCTTGGAAAAGCTTACGGTGAAATTCATTGATTTGGTTGGAAGACTTTCAATGAGATTTTAGAAATCATTATGTAAAGTTGTAAATTACATTCGATCGTTGCTTGAGAGTAATTTCTCTTGTTTTCCTTTGCTTGTGAGGCCATTGATCATTTTACCTGCTTTCTAGTTAGTTTTATCTTTGTTGGTTTATAAATCAAAAATCAAATATTTAAAAAGTATTTGGCTTATCTTAGTTGGTTATAAATCTTTTACTTTCTTAATCACCTTTATATTGTTCTCTGTGGGATTCGACCCCGACTCATAGTTTGGGTTAATTATATTGCGACAACCATGTACGCTTTCTCACGTGAGAAGTGGATTTGGACGTTATCAATTTTGACTCCGTTACCGGGAAACAATTTGGTGTAATTGGCTTAGTTTGAGATTTAAGCTTACTTGCTTTGGTCCAAACTTGTGAATATTTGGGTAGTTATTTTCTTTGACTTTGTTTATTTTCTTAGTTTGTGTAAATGACATCATATAATAAAAATTGGTCGTATGGTAGTTTTTCATATGATGACCCTTGTCCTTATTGTGGAGGACCAAACTCATGGCAAAATTGTTTGAATTCTCCTGGGGCCGGATTATGCACATAATCTCAAACCTATGAGTGGAGTATTTGTGACTGGTGTGGTGGTCAAAATGATCATTGGGCTAATTGTGCTTATTTTTCCTTCCCTTCCCCGAACCCCCACTATGACGATTCTAGTTTTGGTTCTGATGATGATAGGGATATGGAAGTGGAAGAAGTTTCAAATGCTCAAAATGAGAAGATAATGCTTATGTTGGAGACCATTCTTGAAAATGAGGAAAAGTTGAACTTAGCACTCAAGGACTTGAGGCAACCACTTAATGACTTGAGGCAAGCATTTAATGACATGAGCCAAGCAATTAATTACAATGACAAAGCTATTCTCACATTGGAGGATCAAATGAAATCATTGGTTGACGCTCATAATGCTCACCAAGAGGGTATTTAAAGTAGACCAAAAAGTGCCCAAAACATGGATTTCTCCATTGGTGAATTTTTACAAACTTTGAACGACTCTCACCATGAAGAAAAACTTGACCAAGTGGAAATTGTAAGTCAAGATTGGCTTATGAATCAATCTCAACAACTAGGAGTCTATGGAGATCACCGTGAAGGCATTTTACGGATGATGGAAGAATTTCTAAATAATCATGTTGAGCAAAGTAAAGAAGGGAAACAACTTGAAGTTGCTATCCTACAATTGGAGGCTGGATTGAATGCAAAAATTGAGGCATGTGATGCTCAATATCAAAGAGTCATGGAGTGTAATTTTGAGTTGGTTCCATTGAGAAAGATGTCAAGATAGATTTTGAAGAGCTAATGGTGAATTGCCAACCGACCAACCCAAAAATAATGCAAGATGCCGAGATTGAAGAAATGATACTAGAGTTCCACAAAAAGGTTCACAAAATAATTTTTGAGGACTCTAGTTTGGGGGTGAAGATGTCAAAAGTGGCACAAATTTGAAATGAATCGCCTTAGACTGCATTCCAACAATTTTTCAACATTGTGCTTGGTTGATGATATGGAAATTGAACTAACCGAGCCTATATAGGATTTTGGAGGTGAAGAGCAACATGTTTTGATTTTGGAGTTTATCATGCCAAAACGAAAAAATGGCATTCCTCACTTGAAGGCCAAAAAGTGCAAAATACGATGTCCGAGAGTTGGCCTCTTTACTTTTGTACCACTGTCCCTAGAGCATAACCGGAAACTTGATTCAAAGTTGGGGAGTCAATTCATATCCTCAAGTGGAGGGAAAAATGGTAAAGTTAATTCATGTCATGCCATGACATTAAATGGGGAGCTTTATGGGAGGCAATCCATATATTTTTTTTAAATTTTACTTCAATTTTGCATTTTTAATTTTAATTTAAGCTTGTTTTATTATTTTTGGTTAATTCACCAGTTTCACATCATTTAGAATTGTTTTAGACATGATTTGAGGTGTTGAAGTAGCTAAACAAATGCACAAAACTTTATTAAAATGACTTTCTGAACAAATTTGCACTCAATAGTCCCATAGTGCGGACCACGCTTGTTTTTCTGGTTTAGATGGTGTTTGTTAATTTTAGTCCAAGTAAGTGTTTTTATGTTTAGTAAAGTAATGCCTATGCATTCCTTCCAACTCTTGCGCCTGTTTCTCAGTTCCCCACGCCCCTCCACCTCTCAACATGCTTACACACCGCAACTCTTAACCCCGACTCTCTGCTTCTCACGCAGCTGCTCATACCACCAGTGATTAATAGGTAACTCCCTCTTCGTCCTTCTCCGCTTCTCTGCCCGTGACCCATTCCCCTACGGCAGAGTTTGTCTCATAGTATAGGGTAGAATTGTTGATTTTGATTTTGAATTCGAAATTGCCTCATGAATTGGTATCTTCTACTGGGTTAGACTGTTGAACTATAATTCTCATTTTTTTGGGAGGGTAATTCAATCTTCTAAGTGTGACAAGGACCTTGGTTAAGTTATGCTCACAACTTACTCGACAAATTATCTGAGAGAAAAATTAATTCGCCGGTGAAGTCTAAGTAACCGAGCGACATTACCAGCTGCCAAGAAGTACGTTTTGGTGTGTGATTTTGGTATGAGAGCAAGTTCGGAGCTGTTTTGAGCCCTGCGATAGATGGTAGTTATACTGAATTTTGGTAGGCAGTAATATGTTTGCATCGGGGATAAAATGAACTACATAGTCTATGATCTTTCCTTCTATGATTAAGTGTTTGAATTTGAGAACTATTTGGTAGCTTGAATTTGAGAACTATTTGGTAGCTTGAATATGTAAAAAGCATTTTTTTTTTTTTGTGAATCTTTCGTTTGTGGAGATGATGCTACTGTTATTTTCTGCAACTTAAACTCAAATGTGGGAGAAGAACAAGAACTTTCTTGTCTAAATAGGATAGAGTAATTGCACACCATGAAGTAATGAAGAATATGAAATCTTATGTGTATGCATATGTGCAAAGACATTTTTTTTTGGTGGAGAGTGCATATGAGCCATAAGTGAATTTGTGTTGGGAAATGCCTGCATCTTGTGTGATTATGGGGAGAATTTTCTAAAAGGGTACCTGTTGCTAATGAATAAAAGGAAATAATATGGAATGAAGTGTCCTCACTTTTGTTCCTAAATGTAAGTGAGAAATTATGCAAGTCTTCTATAGGAATTTTGGTGTCTGGAGATGATAACATGGTTAGTGGATGAGCTTCAACTCAGGTGCTGCTATAAACAAGTTGAAGACAGATCATAGAAAACTTTCTAATCCAAATAAAACGAAGTTGCTGCACTGGACCAGCCATCTTTTCAGGGAGTCCTTCTAACTTGAGCTTTATTTTTTCTAGTTGCGTTGAGGACAATATAACATTTTTAATTTGGCGGTGGATATTATCTTGTTTTGGATTGTATATTAGATGAATTATAGCGGATGATGATGTAAACTTGGCATGGATCAGTTATTTTCTTTAGTTACTTTTTTTTTTTTTCTATTTTTGTTGAGTTGTTATTTCATTTTGTAGTTTTCTTTTTATCTTTAGTTAGCTTCTTTAGTTTTTGTTAGTTCATTTTTTTTAGTAGCAATATCCTTGGCTTTTTCTTGTTCCACAGTTCTTTTTTCGAGGATGGTAATTTTCATTTTCTTTTGAACTGGGTGTTTTTAGGTAGTTTAGGAGTAAAAATGGTGGTGGGACGTGATATTTTTCCCCTTTGGCCAATTTCTGGCTTGCTTGTACCAACTTATTTAAACCTTGACACATGAATTCTTGATCTTTGAAAAAGAAAAATGATAGAAGTGAGGATTCTTGTTGTGACTTTTTGACCTAATGTCTTTTTAGACTAGAAATAACTTTTTGAATTCATTTGTTTCAGTTGAGTTTTGGATACATATTCTACTTAGATTTTCATGTGCCATGTGTGGTGAGGTATTTGTGAGTTCTTTTGAATTATTTGTGGTCTAGAACTTGTCTGAAATGTGTTTCAAGGCAAAATTGTAGGCTGCACTTGTTTTGAGAAATAATGTTAGGCCTTCCTTGGATCATTTTGTGCCTTAAATAGCCTACATTTTGCATGTTTTCCCTAGTCAACCTCCTTTGAGCTTTTGAACCTTTTTGTTGACAACCATGTTACAAGCTTTAACCTCTTGTTCTTAATGATCTATCGTTTGACACCATAACTCCCTAAGTGCTTTAACCTTGTAAAATAGGCTAAAACCCTAAATTTGGGGGTGATTACGTAAAGTGGTGATGTGAGAATTGCTTGAAAGGTGAAAACTTCAGAAGTGAAAGCAAAAATAAAAATAAAAATTGAAACCGCCTTCCTTGTTTCTTGAAAAAGAACAAAAGGAAAAAGGTGGGGTGGGGGGTGGGGAAGAGGAATAAAAGAAATGAGAGTTGTGAATAAATAGAAGATTAGGTGTTGAAAAAAAAATGAAGCAAAGGTTGGTAAAGTCTTGAAAGGAAGTGTGCTTTGATTGATGCAAATTGTAGTGTTTAGAGAGGTTTTGAGTCACTCTTATCTAAATTGTGCCCTACCTTAACCAAAAGCTTACATTACAACCCTTTCAGTCCTAATTGATTTTGAACCAAGTGTGTCTACATTAGTGAGAAATACATAAAAGGCAAGCCTATGGTTCTACATGTATGCATTGAACATCTTTGAGAGAGAGAGAGAGAGAGAGAGCGCTAATTCTTTCCATTTGATATCGCATTTGTGTTTTGAATTGCATTTTCTAAGTGTGAATTTGTTTCAATTTCCAATTGAGAGGAATGAATAGAAAAAAGTTTGTTTTGTGTCAAAGAGGCAAATTTGAAGCTTAAGTGTCATCACTTGATTGCTACTTTGATAAACTTGGTGTTTGAGCACTTGAAAAGAAGATGAAGTTTTTGAGAAGTTGTTAGAAGTTGTTGGTAATTCATATGTCTTGGATTAATTGTTGGTATCAATCAAAGTCGTGTTTGTGCTTAAAGTTGACTCTTTTGACTTGGTATGATGTGGGTGCACTTTTGAATACAGTCTTTAGAGAGAAATTTTATGTCTTGATTTGCTTGAGGATAAGCAACACTTTAAGTTTGGGGTTTTGATAAGTTGATATTTTACCAACTTATCTCTTCAGTAATCTTAGATTTTTTCCATGTTTGGTTGAGAAAGCGGTGAATTTAATGTCGTTTACTTCCATTTTACAGGTTTTATGTGATTTAGAAGTGATCAGGATGAAACCAAGTCAAAAGAGGCCAAATTGAAGAAAATGAGAAAACTGGCTAGAAGTGCAAAAAGTGGCCAGCATTGCAATTTCGAAAATCTGAAATATGAAGGGCTATTTTCGTCATTTTTTATGGGGAAAATTGAGGATCTACAAAAACAAGACTTGGGGGAAATTTCTCACATCTTTGGCCATTCTTCCAAGTTTAGGAGCAAGAAACTACACCTAGGGTTTGAAGATTTTGAGGCACTCAATGAGAATTTCTTTACCCATTTCTTCAACTCTTGCTTTTATTGTATATCTAAGTATTTAGCATTTTATTCCATCACTTTAATCTTGTTTATGCAAACATTCATATGTTAAAGTTTGGATCGAATCTCTTGTTTTGCTTATGTGTTAAACAATTTTTATTTCTAATGAAGTGGGTTAATGTTTCTCTATTTACTCTTCAAGCTTTAATGTCATTTAGTGGTTGCAAACATTATATGCGTCATTTTACCTTGGCTTTGTTTGGAAAAGAAAGTAAGGGTTAGGAAAAGAGTAAATAGCAAGTATTTGGGTCTTTAAACGTCATCTAATAACTTGAGCTAGGAATAAGATAGTTAACTTGAAGTTAAATTGATTGTGCTTTATATCACACTCTAAGGCTTGGAAATGCTTAGAGTGAAATTCATTGATTTGGTTGGAAGACTTTCAATGAGATTTTAAAAATCATTATCTATTAACATAAAATCGCTCTTAGTTGTAAAATTGTAAAATACATTCGATCGTTGCTTGAGAGTAATTTCTCTTGTTTTCCTTTGCTTGTGAGGCCATTGATCACTTTACCCGCTTTCTAGTTAGTTTTATCTTTGTTAGTTTTTAAATCAAAAATCAAATATTTAAAAAGTGGTTGGCTTAGCTTAGTTGGTTATAAATCCTTTACTTTCTTAATTGCCTTTATATTGTTCTCTGTGGGATTCTACCCCGACTCATAGTTGAGTAAATTATATTGCGACGATCGTGTACACTTTCACACTTGAGTTGTGGATTCGAACGTTATCAGCTTCTGAATGAATTGTGTCTATCAAATATAGAATCTACATTAAAATATGAATCCGTAGATACCCATATTGCTATACTTCTATTTAGAACCCTAGGGCGAGCCCAAAATAGCTAAACCCAAGCCCTAAGGACAAAATTAGAATTTTAGGTTAGAATTAGTTTACCCATAGCCTAATTAGTTTAGGTCCAGAAAATCATACATAACTAATCATGGATTGACCTTCAATTTAATTCCCAATTTCAACCTGAGGCTAAAACCCCCAATTTTCCCACCTCAAATCATGATTTAAGCTACTAATTAATGGTAGGATCTAAGAGATACAATTAAATTAAGGATTAGATCCTTACCCCCAAGCTTAAACAAGTGAATCCCTCTTGAAATCCCTCCAAACCGAGCTTTAGAATTTGAAAACGTGAAAATTAATGGTCCAATTTCTGCCCCTGCGAAGTCGCTTTTGCAAAACAGCTCGCAGATGCGTGCCTCACTAAAAGAACCCAAGGCTCACAGGTGCAGACACACATCTGCGCACCTGCGACCTTCCCTTCGCAGGTGTGAAGTCCTGTCCCCTAAGCCCACTTTCGTACCCGCAACCAACCTTCTATAGGTGCACCCAGTAGGCGCGCTCCCACATGTGCAAGTGCGAAGACACCAAAACCAGCAACTCTCAAACTCCCAAAAATTCCAATCCAACAATCGAAACTCATTCGGAACCCCGTGAACATAAATCAAACATGCAACTCAAGTATAAACAGTGCTATGAACTTGCTCGTGTACTCAAAACATTGATCCCACATCATTAAGGCACGCTTTTCTACAAAAATACTCTAACTTTCTCAAAAACCACAACTTAGCAACCAAACACCCAAAACCTTTACGAACCTCTCATAATATGTAGCAACCACCCAACTAAGTTAGAAATCACGTTCCGGATCTAAAGAAACTATCAGAATTCAATTTCGGATATGTTTACCCAAAAGTCAACTAGTGGTTAAAGCTTTTCTCAAAATCAAAAATTAGGTTTTCCTTTCTGATACTCATTCGATTGCCTCGATAACCCGCCACCTATTCCCGCAAAAGTCAAATACGCTAAAATAAAGCTAAGGGAAGGGTCATTTGGGCAAAAAGAGGTAAAATCAACAAAACGACCTAACGGATCGTTACATCATCCACCACTTGAACACAAGTTCGTCCTCGAATGTAAAGAGAAAGAAGTAACTGAATCGACGAAAAGATGGAATATCTACTCCATATGTCCAACTTGGTCTCTAATGTACCATGAAATTACGACATATTTGTTGCTATTTTCTTGAACTTTTGTGACTCTTTAAGTGTGCTTTATTTTGTTTCGTACGTTTTTGTGTGTTTGTAAAGATTAGACATTGAAAGATAAGAAATGAACAAAAATGAGCTAAGGACACAAGCTAGCATCTCATGTGAATCGCAGGAAAATCCTTTGAATCACGCAGGTAACGCACGACTTGTCTGAGATAGGAGTGGAAAATTTGGAGAAAAAGTATCACCCATGATTCACACGATTGACTTGCACAGCTTGCTTGTGAATCACAGACCTGCCATGCACCTCGCCTATAACTGAAGACTAAGGAGTTGAACTGTGCAGCGTGTGAGAGAAGTGCGCAACGCGAGATTCACGGGTTGCGCATGTGATTCGTTTCATTATTTGCAGAAGAGGTACGCAAGGGCATTTTTGTCCAATCTTCTTGCACGTTTTGGGATGTATAAATATTCTTTTAGGGTTTTGTAATGAGAATCTTCACTTTACTTTTTTGTTGTCTTTTAGCATTAAGAGCATTGAACAGTGGTGGTTGAAGGCTTTTAAGAAGAATCTTGTACTTTTGTCATCATCTTCCATTATATTTGTAAGCACCATGAATATTACTTTACTCTTGTTTTTTATTTAATTATTATGAGTAGCTAATATCATTAGCTAAGGTTATGGGATCAAATGTGTTAGTTATGTGATTGGGTTTTGTATTCAAAAGTCATTTGTATGTTAAAAATGTTTTCTATTAACTCTTCAAGCTTGAACGACTTTTAATAGTGACCAACATTATTTGTGCCTAAATACTTGTACTTTGCTTGGAAAAGAAGGTAGAAGTTAGGAAAAGAGTTAATTAGTAAGAATTTGGGGCTTTAAACACCATTTAATAGCTTGATCTAGGAATAGGAAAGTTACTTGAAAATAAAATGGGTGTTCACATTTGTAACATTCCAAGGCTTGAAAAAGCTTAATAATGATATTTACCAATTTGGCTGGAAGATTTTTGTTAACTTAAGTAACCCATTGTTTACTATATCTAGACATATAAATGAGTTGAATTGATACTCATTTGCATTAATTTCCTTTAGGACCACAACCTTAGTCCTTTTATCAATCAATTATATCCGCAACAAGATTTCTCTAGCAACTAGTGTGACAAACTTAAAACCAAACAATATTTATACCCCCTTCCATAGAAATATAGACTAATAGTCGAGCGTTACACTTGGTAAGTACATTTCTTCATTGTATTCTCTATGGGATCCAACCTCGTTGGGTTCTATATTTGACCAACGACCACTTTATACCTATTTAAAGATGTAATTTGGGCATATCAAATTTTGGCGTCGTTGCCGGGAAATACGGTCTAGAAATTTACCAATTAGTGTAAAACTCTACTTTTAGTCTTTATTTCTCTTCTTACTTTTTGTTGTTGATTGTGTTGATTCAGGTGAAATGACGGATACCAAATCCGATGATGGCATTGTGGAGGAGTCCGGGTATGCAGCCGCTATCCGCCCACCTCCGCTTCAAGGGATCGCGAGTTTCTATGTTAACAAGACAATGTTGCACCTGCTCAACACTAAGGGCCTATTCGGAGGTCTACCCATTGATGGCCCGAATAGGCACTTTAAGAAATTTCTTGGGTTGTGTACCACTAACGTGCTCCCGAACATCTCAAGCGAGGCGATCAAGTTAAGGATTTTCCCATTGTCTCTCACGGGGGAAGCCACCGCATGGTTGGATGATCTTCCATCCGGGTCCATCACTACTTGGCCGGAATTAACCGAACCTTTCCTCAAGAAGTTTTTCCCTCCATCTCGGATGTTGCAACTCCGTGACAAAATCAATAACTTTCATCAACTTCCAAATGAGGCTCTTCATGAAGCTTGGGCTCGATTCAAAAAGAAAGTCAAGAGTTTCCCAAAGCATGGTGATGTGCCCCGTAATTTCGGCACATTTGATGCTTTTAACGGAGAGTTTTACTTGTTTTCAAGAAAGTTCGTGTCGTTTTTATGTGGGTTTTGTTGTGTTTCAAGTTTTCAATGTTTATATGGCGAAAATTGGAGAAGTTATGTGAAAAGTTGCAAAAAGAAGTGAAAAATGGCAAGTTGACTGAACAGGCATTTTGACCGGACAACAGACGGACCGCAGAACATTCTACGGCACGTCAGTATCATACACTTGTCGTAGGATACTTGTGACCAAAGGAAATTTCACGGAGCAAAAGACGGTCCGCAGAATATTCTATGGACCGTAAAAGCCACCGTCAAGCAGTAACAGAGAGCAACTCAGCCATGGGAAATTCTACAGAGCAATTATACGGACCGTATAACATTTGATGGTCCGTCAAAGTGGAAGCGCAGAAAGTCTGATGAAGTCAGTTTGATGGCTAAAGGAGGAATTTTGACGGACCGTATAACTTTTTACTCTCCGGTGAACAGTGCCGACGGGGGCAGTTTTGTCATCTTATTTCTCACGACTTGGACCATTATAAATACTCATTGTAGGGTTTGTTTAGATTATTGTTGATTAGATTTTAATTCTATTTCCCTAGCATTGAATACTCATAGTTTTTGAAGCTTTTTGGAGAAAAGACAATTGCAATTACTTTATTCTAATTCCAATCAATCGTAAGCATTATGATTTCTATTATCTCTTATTGTTCCTCATTTACTATGAGTAGCTAAACCAATTACTAAGGTTGTGAACCCTAGGATGAGTGTTTTGTGATTGGGGATTGATATTGATATATGCATAATGGATTGTTAGGGTTTATTTATTCTTTTGTTCTTCATTCATAATTGATGGTTCCAAACATTGATTAAAGCCATAAATTTTACTTAACTTGGGAAAGTGAGTAGGGTTTGGTAGGAATAAATTGTCACGACCCAACCGAAGAGTCATGACGGGCACTCGGTGCTAACCTACCGAGCACCTCTGAACATACATCTCATAGTCATTTCTAGGTGGGCCACAAAGCTAGCTCATGAGCGTCATACTTTGTAAGGGCATATATCACAAGATAACGACACATCTTTATTCAATCATCAACAACTATGCCCATAAACATAAGCCAACAAGGCTGCCAAAATGTTGTACAACAGTATGGACTAATAAGTTTAAGGAAAATCTAGCTACATACATCTCTCTACGAGCCTCCATATAGAATACAGGAATCCATAAAGACGGGGCAGGACTCTGCCATGCCCAAGTATATACACAAAAGAGTAGTACCAATAAACTGCAGCCCCGAAGCAAATGGAGCGCTCCTGAGACTCCGCTGATGAAGCCCCTAAAGATTAGATCCGCCTACCTGTTTACCTACGGGCATGAACGCAACGTCCACAAGAAAGAACGTCAGTACGAACAATGTACTGAGTATGCAAGGCATGAATAATAACATAACATGAGATATGGAACATAACATGAGATAAAGAGATAACCTGTACATCTGTTTGCCTCTTAAGGCGGATACCATGCATGCTTAGCCTTTTTAAAGAAAACATTTCTCATACATATAAAACATAATAGTGCTGTGGAACGTGCAACCCGATCCATAAATATTATATATTATGTTGCCGCGAAACAAATGGCCCGATCAATTTATCCATATATCCTGCGTCCGGGGCGATATCATAGTACACCAGCTGATCATGTGGTTATGCGTATATAACGCCTCGCCCTTTTTCCCATATCCCATATGTACATACATAATGTACATATATCATATAAGTAGCATGCATGAGAGCCCAAATAGAAGCTACTACTTTATCGGAGTGACGTAAGGTCGGTAACCTCCGATTTATATTATGGAACAATCATTGTCGATATCTCACCTTGAAGGAACAAGTAACTTAAGGTGAGATCAACAACAATGAATAAAATCAAGAAAATCATGAAATAAGCTCAATAATCTCATAATAGCATCAAAACCATAAGCTTTGGAATCTCTAGAATGGAATCATCATCATCATCATCAATATCATCATAGAAAACATCTATCTTTAGCATCACAAGAACTTGAGAATCATGAACTTCTAGCTTTTTGGGAATAAGGACTTTATGGAAAACATGTATGGGTTCATATGAAAAGAATCATGCCTTTAGAAAGAAAGGGAGTAGCCTTAACATACCTTTTTGGTCTCCTACTACTTAACGCTTATCTTCCCAAGCTCGTAAATCTACATTCAAGAGAATTCATATTATTGTTAGGCTTATTGTCAGGCTTATCTTAAGCCTTCAAATTAAATCCTTTTAAAATCTTCTGAAATTCGAGCAGCATCTCTCCTATTTATATCCGTAGCCCGAAATCACAATACCAACAAACAACAACAACAACACCAACATCAATAACATCATCGTCAATATCAAAATATTCCGTAAAGTATCCCACACGATGTTTATTTGATTTCTCAACCAACTAGTTTATTATACGACCATTTGATAACTTTATCTCCGTCAATAAACCTAAATTAATATCAATAGGGAGAGATTCTTACCTTATTCCCCCTAGAGCCGTAATATCTTCAATATTCACCTTGAATCCAAGCCAAGACTCACCACAATACGATACTATGATCACAACTATATGCCATCCGAACCTAAATCCTGAGATTTTACTTGATTTGCGCTAAAATTTTATGGACGAAAGTTTGGGGAATGTTCTAGAGGTTTTAGGATATTTTTAAGGGGTGGTTTGGCTGAAAATAAGAGGTAAACCCCCTTTTACATTGTTTTAAAGTCGGTTTGCACCGACTTAATTTTTGGTCTTCGCGTTCGCCACCTTGGTCGCGTTCGCGATGAGTTTCCCAGTTGCTTCCCTTCTCGTTCGCGCCACCTTGGTCGCCTTCGGGCAGGTTTAATCCTTGCTCTGGCAGTCCATCTTGAAATGCTCATGACGTTTGATTCCGATGTCTATCGAAGAGCGGTTTGTTGCGTTAGAAACTAGATTTCCCGAACTTCAATTTAGGCTTTTGTTTTGCTTCAAAACTCCTAATATACTTGGAGCTATTCCTTTCTCAAGTTAGATCAAAATTATCATACAAACCTTGCCCATCTTTTCATTAACGTTCCAACAAACTTAATCTCCTTATCACTTGTTTTTCCAATCCTTCCATGACCAATTACATGAACTTAAACCCTCATAACCATAAGGTAGGCGCATATAATCTCATATATCCTAGAAATTAACTCCAATGTCTACAATTTAACAAGTAGCATTTAACGAATTTCAACATACAAAACTACAAGGTATAACATTTCTACCCCCTTAGAAACATTAGTCCTCGAATGTTAAACTCTTTAGGAATTCTACAAAAATTTCGTTAGAGTTTCCCTTCTAATTGTACCACTACCATCCTGTCACAACAACCCAAAATATACAGTTCCTCACAGGGATACAACATCAATATCCATATTGGCCACACACGACCAAGAAATCATTCAAAGAAGCATCACATACCTGAGGATGATAGTGTCTCTGTCTGAAGCTCTTCTTGGGGTGGAAATAGATGCGAATACCTGGACTTCATATCTTTCTGTGCTTCCCATGTCATTTCTTCTCTGTTATTATTCCTCCATAGAACTTTAACTAAGGCTACATCTTTGGTTCTCAGCCTCCAAACTTGTCTATCCAGGATTGCAATGGGGACTTCTTCGTAGGACAATTTTTCAGTAACTCGGACATCATCTACAGGCACAGTTCTGGAAGGATCTCCAACGCACTTACGAAGCATTGACACTTGAAAAACTGGGTGGACTGACTCCAAATCTGAGGGCATATCTAACTCATAAGCCACTTGACCTACCTTGCGCACAATCTTGTAAGGCCCAATATATCAGGGACTAAGCTTGCCCTTCTTGCCAAATCTCATTACCCATTTCATTGGTGATACTTTAAATAATACCAGTTGTTAACTTGGAATTCCAAGTCTCGTCGACAATTGTCCGCATAGGATTTCTGATGATTTTGAGCTGTTAATAGTCGATCCTGAATAAGCTTAATCTTTTCCACCGCTTGCTGGATCAAGTCTGGGCTTACTAACTTTGTCTCCCCTACTTCGAACCATCCAATTGGTGATCTATATTTCCTCCCATATAGAACTTCATATGGGGCCATTTGAATGCTGGAGTGGTAACTATTGGTGTATGCAAACTCAATAAGCGGCAAATGATCATCCCAATTACCTCCAAATTCTAGCACACATGCCCTTGTCATATCTTCAAGGGTCTGAATAGTGCACTCAGCTTGCCCATCAATCTGTAGATGAAACACTATGCTAAGTTTCACCTGAGTTCCGAAACCTTCTTGAAAGGACTTCCAGAAATTAGCTGTAAATTGTGCTCCTCTATCGGTGATAATGGATACTGGAATACCATGAAGTTGTACTATTTTTTTGATATACAGCTTTTGTATAATCTTCTGCTGCGTACGTAGTTCTGACAGGTAGAAAATGAGGTGACTTTTTTAGTCTATTCACAATCACCCATATAGAGTCATACTTACGCTGGGAACGAGGCAAGCCTGTAATGAAGTCCATATTAACCACTTCCCATTTCTAGGTTGGAATTTCCATAGCTTGCAACAATCCTCCAGGCTTCTTATGCTCAATTTTCACTTGTTGACAATTAGAACATTGAGCTACAAACTCCGCTATATCTTTCTTCATTCCATCCCACCAATATATCGACTTGAGATCATGATACAATTTTGTTGCTCCCGGATGAACAGAATAACGGGAATGATGGGCTTCCTCCAGAATTTGTCATTGTAGCCCTACAACATCAGGAACACATAATCTGCCTTGATACCTGAGAACTTCATCTGTAGGAATCTCAAATGGTGACTTGTTCTTCTTCTGAGGAAGTACATCCCTATAATGAGCTAACATGGGGTCCTTACACTGGTGCTTCTTTACCTCCTCTACTAAGGATGAAACAGTTGGGTTCTGAACAATAACTCTCGCACTGCCCGAGTCCATTAAGCGAACTCCCAGACTGGCTAGTTGTTGAAGCGCTCGAGCTAACTCCCTCTTCTTCAGTTGAACATCACATATACTGCCTATGGATTTGCGGCTAAAAGCATCGGCTACTACATTTTCCTTTCCAGGATGATATAAAATACTTATATCATAATCTTTCAGTAGCTCCAACCACCGCCTTTGTCATAAATTCAATTCCTTCTGTTTGAAATTATATTTAAGACTCTTGTGATCTGTATAAATATCAACATGAACGCCATATAAGTAATGTCTCCACATTTTCAGTGCATGAATAACTGCAACTAACTCTAGATCATGAGTCGGGTAGTTTTTCTCATGTTTCCGCAACTGTCTCGAAGCATAAGCAATAGCTTTGCCATGCTGCATCAACACACAACCTAGCCCAACACCTGAGGCATCACAATAGATAACATAGCTCTCCGATCCTTCGGGAAATGTTAGGACTGGGGCCGAAGCCAATCTGTCCTTCAGCTTCTGAAAACTGCGCTCACATGCGTCCGTCCACTGAAATTTAACTGATTTCTGAGTCAGCTTCGTCAGTGGTGCCGAAATAGAAGAGAATCCTTCTACAAATCTTTTGTAGTAATAGGCCAACCCCAGAAAACTACGGACCTCCGTAGGTGTTGTAAGCCTTGACCAAGTCTTCACAGCTTTAATCTTCTAGGTATCTACTCGAATACCATTAGCGAAAATAATATGTCATAGAAAAGTTACAGAATTCAGCCAAAACTCACATTTTGAAAACTTGGCATATAGTTCCCGAGCCTGAAGAATTCCAAGAACAGTGCATAGATGATCTGCATGCTCTGCCTCCGATCGAGAATATACAAGAATATCATCGATGAATACAATCATGAATAGGTCTTGAAAAGGCCTGAACACGTTATTCATCAGATTCATGAATACCACTGGGGCGTTAGTCAATCCAAACGACATTACTTAGAACTCGTAATGGCCATATCTAGTACTGAAGGCTATTTTCAGGATGTCCTCTTCCTTAACTCTCACTTGGTGGTATCTTGATCTTAAATCTATTTTTGAAAATCACTTGGCACCCTGCAATTGATCGAACAAATCGTCAATCCTTGGAAGTGAATATTTATTTTTTATTGTCACCTTATTCAATTTCCTGTAGTCGATACACATCGGTAAGGATCCATCTTTCTTTCTTACAAACAACACAGGTGCTTCCTATAGCGATAAACTAGGCCTAATAAAGCCTTTTTCCAGCAGATCTTTCAGTTGCGCCTTTAACTCCTTTAATTCTGCAGGGGCCATTCAATAAGGAGGAATAGATATGGGCTTACTATCCGACAATACATCAAGGGTAAACTCAATCTCCCGTTATGGTGGAAGACCGGGAAACTCGTCCGAAAACACATCTAGAAACTCATTCACTACTGGCATAGATTGAAGAGTTGGCAGTTTTGCTTCTGTGTCTTGAACTCGGACTAAATGATAGATATGGCCCTTAGCAATCATTTTCCTTGCTTTGAGTTAGGAAATAAACCTACCTTTCGGGGATGCCGTATCACCTTTCCATTCTGAAACTAGTTCTCCCAAAAACTGGAAACGAACCATTTTTGTTCTGCAATCAACATTGACATAACAGGAGGCCAACCAATCCATACCCATAATGACATCAAAATGTAACATTTTCAACTCATGTAAGTCAGCCATAGTATGACGGTTGAAAACTACAACCACACAATTCCTATATACTCGCCTAGCTACCACTGGGTCCCCTACGGGTGTGGACACCTCAAAAGGTTTGATTGGCTCAGGTTTCACCCCAATACGATCGACAATATAAGGAGTAATATACGACAAAGTAGAACCCAGATCAATCAATGCATATACATCATGAGAGGATACTGACAATATACATGTGACAACATCAGGGGAGGACTCAAGATCCTATCGTCTAGCTAGTGCATATATACGGTTCTAAGGGCCGCTTGAACTGGATGCTCCTCCTCTGCCTCTATCACGACCTCCTGGTGCCAGTGAATCTTGCCCCATAGGGCCTATGGACGATGAAAAACCAGTTGCTGATCCCGTGGGCTGAACCTTATCTCTGCCTTTCCTAAATAGACAATCACACATCCTATGACCAATCCGTCCGCAAGCGTAACAAGCGTCTGAGCCTAAGCGGCACTGTTCTGAATGCGGCCTACCATATTAATTATACTGTGGTAAGGGCGGTCTCATCTGACTGGAATCACCTCGATACTGGGAACCCGAAACTTTGGAGCTCTGACCCGGTCCTGAATAAATAGGGCAATCAAATCTCTTGCTCGCAAATCGATGAGGTGCACTAGCCACTGATTGGCCTGAATGCCTAGAATACTACTGCCTTTGACCCCCTCTGAACTCGCTAGCAGCACCGAAAGATCTAGCCCTGTTACTATACCCTCTATCAGAATCACGCTCACCCCTTTGCAGCTGCTGCTGTTCTTCCAAATTCTGGGCATGGGCCTGAATACGTGCAATATCTATCCCATCCTGAAGTGAGGCCTCAAGCACTCCTTAATCAAATTTGGCCCCAAACCACTCACGAACCAGTGTACACAGTCCCCCATATCGGCTATCATGGCTAGAGCATACCTAGCCAGGAAATTAAAGCGAAGACTGTACTCTTGAGCACTCATATTCCCTTGCCAAAGATTCAAAAACTTGTTAGTTCTAGCCCGTCGAACCTCCGGTGGCAAATAATATCGGAGGAAGGCATCTACGAACTTTTACCATACCGGGGGAGGTGCATTTACCTCTCTCGAAGACATCCAAGTGTTGTACCAATGGATGGCCACATCCCGCAATCTATAAGAAGCCAATTCTGCTGACTCAGTATCAGAAGCATGTATTATCCGTAGCATCCTCAGTATCTCATCTATAAAGCCCTGCGGGTCTTCATCCGGTTTTGACCCGTAAAATTTTGGAGGGTTCAAGCTAATAAAATCACGAGCTCTTGCACTGACTGATCTATCACCACGGCCCGCATCTTGTCGCTGAGCCTGAGTGGCAACTAACTGGGTCAACAACTGAATGGTCTCTCTCATCTCCTGACCGGAGGCATCTGGTGGAGGAACTAGGGGTGTTGGAGCTGGAGATGAGGCCCCTTCATGCTTATCTGAAATGGGTAGAGTAGGAGAGGTCCGAGATGGAACCTCATTATGAGATCACCCTCTTCTATCTCTGCTGGTAGCTCCCGTCCAATCCTCCTTCAGGCCACCGTCTTGCCCTTCTGGGCCGCTGTAGCTTTCCTCTTCACAGGCATCGCTGAAATCATAACACACGATTAGGAAAAAGGGGATCTTGATAACATATCTCTATCGCACGATCTAAGATAAGAAAAAAAGGACAATCATTTCTAAATGCCCTGCAGCCTCATGTTTATAAGTGTGGCGTGCTTCACACCTATAAGGAAGACTCTACTGGACACGACTCGTAGACATAACCTAAGACAAACTGCACTGATACCACTTTTGTCACGACCCAACCGGAGGGTCATGACGGGCACCCGGTGCTAACCTACCGAGCACCTCCGAACATACATCTCATAGTCATTTCTAGGTAGGCCACAAAGCTAGCTCATGAGCGTCATACTTTGTAAGGGCATATATCATAAGATAACGACACATCTTTATATAATCATCAATAGCTATGCCCATAAACATATGCCAACAAGACTGCCAAAATGTTGTACAGTAGTATGGACTGATAAGGTTAAGGAACATTCAGCTACATACATATATCTACGAGCCTCTATATAGAATACAGGAAAACATAAAGACATGGCAGGACTCCGCCATGCCCAAGTCTATACACAAAAGAGTAGTACCAATAAACTGCAGCTCTGAAGCAAATGGAGCACTCTTGAGACTCCGCTGATGAACCCCTAAAGATTAGATCCGCCTACCTGTTTACCTACGGGCATGAATGTAGCGTCCACAAGAAAGTACGTCAGTACTAACAATGTTCTGAGTATGAAAGACATGAATAATAACATAAAACGAGATATGGAACATAACATGAGATAAAGAGATAACCTGTACATCTGTTTGCCTCTTAAGGCAGATACCATGCATGCTTAGCCTTTTTAAAGAAAACATTTCTCATACATATAAAACATAATAGTGCTGCGGAACGTGCAATCCGATCCATAAATATTATAGATTATATATGTTTCCGCGGAACGAACAGCCAGTTCTATTTATCCATATATCCCGCATTCGGGACGATATCATAGTACACTAGCTGATCAGGTGGTTATGCGTATATAACGCCTCGCCCTTTTTCCCATATCAAATATGTACATACATAATGTACATATATAAGATAAGTAGCATGCATGAGAGCCCAAATAGAAGCTACTACTTTATCGGAGTGACGTAAGGTCGGTAACCTCCGATTTATATTATGGAACAATCATCGTCGCTACATCTCACCTTGAAGGAACAAATAACTTAAGGTGAGATCAACAACAATGAATAAAATCAAGAAAATCATGAAATAAGCTCAATAATCTCATAATAGCATCAAAACCATAAGCTTTGGAATCTCTACAATGGAATCATTATCATCATCAATATCATCATGGAAAACATCTATATTTAGCATCATAAGAACTTGAGAATCATGAAATTCTAGCTTTCTGGGAGTGAGGACGTTATGGAAAACATGTATGGGTTCATATGAAAAGAATCATGCCTTTAGAAAGAAAGGGAGTAGCCTTAACATACCTCTTTGGTCTCCTACTACTTAACGCTTATCCTCCCAAGCTCGTAAATCTACATTCAAGAGAATTCATACTGTTGTTAGTCTTATCGTCATACTTATCTTAAGCCTTCAAGTTAAATCCCTTAGAATCTGCCGAAATTCGGGTTGCATCTCCCCTGTTTATATCCCTAGCCCGAAATCACAATACCAACAACCAACAACGACAACACCACCAACATCAACAACATCATCGTCAATACCAAAATATTCCATAAAACATCCCACACGATGTTTATTCGATTTCTCAACTAATTAGTTCATTATACGACCATTTAATAGCTTTATCTCCATAAATAAACCTAAATTACTATCAATAAGGAAAGATTCTTACCTTATTCCCACTAGAGCCATAATATCTTCAATATTCACCTTGAATCCAAGCCAAGATTCACCGCAATACGATACTATGATCACAACTATATGCTATCTGAACCTAAATCCCAAGATTTTACTTGATTTGCGCTACAATTTTATGGACGGAAGTTGGGGAATGTTCCAGAGGTTTTAGGATATTTTTAAGGGGTAGTTTGGCTGAAAATAAGGGGTAAACCCCCTTTTATATTGTTTTAAAGTCGGTTTGTACCGACTTAATTTTTGCTTTTCGCGTTCGAGAAGAGTTGCCCAGTTGCTTCCCTTCGCGTTCGCACCACCTTGGTCGTGTTTGCGTAGTGTTAATCCCTGCTCTGGCAGTTCATCTTGAAATGCTCGTAACGTTTGATTCCGATGTCAGATCGAAATGCAATTTGTTGCGTTAGAAACTAGACTTCCCGAACTTCAAAAGAAATATCTTTAATTGTTGGGAAACATTAGGGATTCAATTCGAGGTTAAGTCCATTCTTATAACGATCCATTTGAAGTATATCATAGCATAAACTTTCTCTAAAAGGGGACACAACCTTGGTTTCCTTTATCCATTTATTACCACCAAAAGGAATTAGTTAATAAACAACCAATTTTCTACAAACTCAACGGAATACGAAACTAGACTGCAAGAAAGTACTATATGACTTTATTAACCTTTTCACACCATATTACCTGTGGGATTCAACCCTAACCTTGTTGGGTTACTATATTTGATATGGTCCGCTTTACATCATTTAATAGGTGTAATTTGAACGTATCAAATTTTGGCGTCGTTGCCAGGGAATACGGTTTTGAAATTACTAAAGAGCTTGTGCCTTACTTAAAATATTTTTCTATTCCATCACACCTTGTTTGCTGTTTACTGTGAACCGGTTGATCATGAACAACAGAGGGGGACGTGGAGCAGGTGGTAATAGGAATGTGCTGGTGCAAGACCCACTAGTAGAAGTGAAAATGGAGAATGTTTTTGTGAATATGTTAGAAGAGGTGGAATATGCCTCTGCTATTGTTCCACCGAGGATTAATGCTGCAAACTGCAAGATTGACTCCACTATCTACCAACTATTCAAACTTGAGGGATATTTTCGAAAATCTACCGATGATGACCCTCACCAACATTTGAAGAACTTCTTGGGTGTGTGTGTTTCTAACTTATGCAGAATGTTGTTCCAGATGATGTTGTTGGGCTAAGAGTTTTCAAATACTCTTTAGCCGGTGAAGTGAGAGTTTGGTTTGAGAAGCTGCCCTACAACACTATTCATATGTGGGGAGAGCTTGTTGCTGGTTTTCTTAAGTAATGGTTTCCGCCAAGCAAGAAAGTTGAGATACGTGACAAGATATATGATTTCAAACAGCTTCTGGAGGAACAACTATTTGAAGCTTGGGATATATTCAAGGAATATTTATAGAAGTCTCCTAATCATGGTTTTCCAGAAAATATTTTGATGGAGAAGTTCTATAGAGGGCTAGATCCGTTGACACAATCTGTCGCAAATAATGTAGCTAGTGGGTGTTTTATGGACAAGACTTATGCTCGAATCACTCAATTGCTTGATAAGCTTACTACTCACAATCAAGCATGGCATTCAGATTGTATTGACAGTGTAGCCTATGGAGCTCTAATGATCCATAACATTGTGAAGGAGAACCAAGAAACTCAGCAGGCTAGGTCAGATAGCAATTAATATTTCTTTGCTGGTCAGGAGACATGATGAAAAGGAAGCGAAGAAGGTTAATGTTGTTGAGGAAGTTCTAGGAATGCCCAAGGAAATGTACCAAGTTCAAGAGGGTCCATATCAAGAGGGGCCTTCTATGAAGTACAAGGATGCTAACTATGTTAATAACTCTCAAGGGGGTTACCAAAGGCAGAATTATCAAGGAGGCAATCAAAATTAGACTCAGAATCAATGGAGACCTCAACAGGGACAAGGTAATTACAACAACTATGGTGGCTCGAACCAGGGAAACTACAACAATAATAATAACTTTAGAAATAGGAGTTCCAATCCCCATATTCCATTGAAGGGTCAGTCGACTGAACAAGGGAGTTCTAAGTTGGAGAGCATGCTTGAAAAGGTGCTAGTCAACCAAGACAAAGCAAATAGAACATTGAAGAGGATGACAGAAACAGTGGGATCTCAAACGGCTTCCATTTAGAAGCTCGAGTCGTAGATGCGAGATATTTCTAGAGAACAACACCCTCCACACAAGGGAGGACTTGTTAGTGACACTATTCCGAATTTGAAGAATGAGGGAGGTGGTGTAGACCGTGCATATGCTATCAGTACTCGGAGTGGTAAAATACTCTAAAGTGCTAAAAAGAAGGTGATAAATCTCGAGCCAGTTGCTGAAGAAGAAGAGGCGCAATCTGATGTGCCAACAATTATTGATGAGGTCTAGACAGAAGTTCCTATTGTTAAGCAGGTTGTTGATGATCCAGAAAGTTCTAAAAAGCAAGAGGGCAAGAATGACACTAGCAAGTCAATGGTTAAAGGGGCTCTTCATCCTTTGAATCAATTATTTAAAACCACACCTCCCTTTCCTTAGAGGTTGGCGAAGAAGACCGAAAATGCTAAGTGTCAGAGATTATATGATCAGCTGAAGCAGTTATCGATGAACATTCCACTTCTGGATGCTGTCAAAGAGATGCCAGGATTTGGAAAGTATTTGAAAGATTTACTGACAAAGAAGAGGTTTGTGAAGCATGACACTGTGAGTGTGACTTGCCGTGTTAGTTCTGTTATATCCACCACCAATGTTCAGAAGAAGAAGGGTCTAGGGGCCTTTACTATTCCATGTTCTGTTGGTCAGCATGATTTTGCGCGCGCTTTATGTGATGACAGGGCTAGCATAAATCTCATGCCTCTTTCTATCTATAAGAAATCGGGTTTGGGAATGCTTAGACCTACCACCATACGATTGCAGATGGCTGATAGATCTATTAAAAGGCCAGTTGGAATGGTGGATGATGTGCATGTTAGGGTTGGTGACTTCTTGTTGCCTGCTGATTTTGTAATCCTCAATTGTGTTATTGATAGGGATATTCCTATTATCTTGGGGAGACCTTTCCTTGCTATAGGAAAGGCTCTTATGGATTTGAAAAGAATGAAATCAAATTTTGAGTCAACAATGAGGAAGTTAATTTCCAAGCGAGTAAGGGGATGAAGTTACCGAGTGCTTACGAAAGCATTTTGGTTGTTGATTCTGTTGATGTGGTGGATGAAGCTGTTGAATTTAAAATGGAGGAAGAGTGTTTGGGTGAGGCTCTAGCAACCATTCTTGTGAACTTTGATGTTGATGATATGGAAGGTCATGTAGAGATGGTGAATTCTCTTGTGGGGCTAGGTTCCTATTCTTACCAACCAAAGAAGCTTGACCTTGACCTTGAAAATAGAAAGACACCTCCAGCAAAATAATCTATTGAGGAGCCGCTGAAGCTTGAGCTTAAGCAGCTTTCTTCACATCTGAGGTTTAAATTTCTGGGTGCTAATAATACTTTGCCAGTGATTGTGTTTGCATTGCTGAATGATGAGCAGACAAAGAGGTCGCTAGAAATTTAGAGAGAATACAAACGTGCAATTGGGTAGACCGTTGCAGACATTCGGGGTATACCTTTTGGTATTTGTGAGCACAAAATTCAGCTGAAAGAGGATAGTACACTGATTGTTGAACAACAGAGAAGATTGAATCCACCCATGCAAGAAGCAGTCAAGAAAGAGATTATAAAATGGTTAGGCTGGAGTTATTTATCCTATTGCAGATAGTAAATGGGTGAGCCCGATCCAATGTGTCTCGAAGAAGGGAGGCATCTTGGTGGTCCCTAATGCTAAGAACGAATTGATTCCTACAAGGACGGTGACTGGGTGGCGTGTCTATATGGATATTCGAACGCTGAATTTTGCTACTTGTAAGGACCACTTCCCCATGCCTTTTATTGATCAGATGCTTGATCGGCTGGCGGGAAGGTCATATTATTTCTTCCCAGATGGGTACTTTGGCTACAATCAAATTAATATTGCTCTTGAAGATGAGGAGAAGACTACTTTCACGTGTCCTTATGGGATGTTTGCTTTCAACAGGATGTTGTTTGGTCTTTGTAATGCACCAACTACTTTTCAGCGGTGTATGATGTCTATTTTCTCAGATATGGTTGAGGACTTCTTGGAGGTCTTCATGGATGATTTTTCTGTGGTAGGTGCTTAATTTGATGAGTGTCTTGACCATTTGGGTCGAGTGCTGAAGAGATGTGAAGAGACCAATCTTGTGCTTAATTGGGACAAGTGTCGTTTTATGGTAAAGGAAGGGATCGTCCTCGGTCACAAAATCTCTTAAAAAGGGATTAAGGTTGATCAACCTAAAATTGATGTTATTGACAAATTTCCTCCACCTATCTCTGTGAAAGGAGTCCGAAGTTTCTTGGGGCATGCCGATTTCTATCGGCGTTGTATTAAGGATTTCTCCAAAATTGTGAATCCCATGTGCAAGATTTTTGAAAGAAAAGGCTAAGTTCGAGTTTGATGAGAAATTCCTGAAGGCGTTTGAAGAGTTGAAGAAGTGCCTTACTTCTGCTCCTATTATTGTCTCACCAGATTGGTCACTCCCATTTGAGCTAATGTGTGATGCGAACGGTTTTGCTATTGGTGTTGTGCTTGGACAAAGACATGATAAGATCATGCACCTGATTTATTATGCCAGCAAAACACTCAATGCGGCGCAGATGAACTATACAGTTACTGAGCAAGAGCTGCACGCTATAGTCTTTGCGTTCGAGAAATTCAGGGCCTATCTGTTGGGGTCCAAGGCAGTGGTATACACTGATCATGCAGCGTTGAGGTATTTGATGGCGAAGAAAGATGCAAATCCACGTTTGATTAAATGGGTCCTGTTGTTGCAAGAATTTGACTTCAAGGTGAAAGATCGCAAAGGGTCTGAAAATCAGGTAGCAGATCATCTTTCACGACTTGAGGAAGCTGGAAGATCGTCAGAAGAGCTTGATATATATGATGCATTCCCAGATGAGAGGGTTCTAGCGGTGTCTTCTGAGATGGCACCATGGTATGAAAATATCGCCAACTTTTTGGTGACGGGTGTTATTCCAGATTAAATCAAAGTATATCAATAAAAAGGTTCTTGAGGGACTCACAGCAGTATTATTGGGATGAGCCACACCTGTTCCGGACATGTGCTGACAATATCATGCGGCGTTGTGTTTCAAAGTTGGAGGTGATGGATATTCTAAAGGCTTGCCATGACTCTCCTGTTGGAGGTCATCATAGTGAAAATCGGACTGTAGCAAAAGTGCTTGAATGTGGGCATTACTCGCCAACAATTTATCATGATGCTAACTTGATGGTGAAATCCTATGATAAATGCCAACGTCAAGGGGCTATTTCTAAGAGGCATGAGATTTCTATGAACTATGTGATGGAAGTTGAACTCTTTGATCGTTGGGGTATCGACTTCATAGGGCCCTTTATAAGTTCTGGTGGCATGAAATACATTCTGGTAGCTGTTGATTATGTCTCAAAGTGGGTAGAAGCGGTGGCTTACCCAATAATGAGGGGAAGAGTGTTATTAACTTTCTCAAAAAGAACATCTTCACCCGATTTGGCACTCCAGGGGCTCGTATTAGTAATGGCGGGACACACTTCTATAACAAGGCATTTGTGGTACTGCTTGCAAAATATGGTGTTGATCATCGGGTGGCTACTCCATATCACTCTCAAACTAGTGGCTAGGTGGAAGTCTCCAATCGGTAGATAAAGTACATCTTGGCCAAGACGGTCAATGTAAACAGAACTGACTGGGCTCGGAAACTTGATGATGCTCTTTGGGCATACAAAACAACATTTAAAACGTCCATTGGGACTTCTCCTTATAGGTTGGTTTTCGGCAAGGCGTGCCATCTACCAGTTGAACTTGAACACAAGGCCTTGTGGGCATTAAAGAAGTTGAACATGGACCGGGAAAAAGCAACCAAGCTAAGGTTGTTTTAGATGAATGAAATGGATGAATTCCGGTACCATGCCTATGAAAGTGCGGCCTTATATAAGGACAATATGAAATACTATCATGATGTCAAGATCCTCAAGCGGGACTTTCAGAAGGATGATTCTGTCCTGCTGTATAACTCAAGGTTGAAGCTCTTTCCGAGCAAGTTGAAATCAAGATGGTCCGGGCCTTTCAAATTGGTGAGTGTTTCACCCAATGGCTCAATGGAATTGAAAACCATGGATGGGTCTCGAACATTTAGAGTAAATGGACAGAGAGTGAAGCACTACCATTGGTGCAATGATGGCGACTGCATTGTGGACAGACACCAGTTGAAGCATGGTTACACTTTTGATCCTGAATAGAGTGGTAACACCGTCGTGCCGCGTCATTAAATCAATCGCTTCTTGGGAGGCAATCCAAGTTTATATTCATACATTTTTTTTGTTTTTAGAGTAGTTTGATGTGTGTTTGTGTGTAGGATGTGCACAGGTTAGAAGAAGGAATTGCAAAAATACCGATGGAAATTTTGCGCCAGAATTTACGGGACCGTAAAAAATTTTACAGACCGCAAATGGAAGCGCAGAATTGAGATGACCAAACAAGCATAATGCTCCTGTTATACGCCAGATTTTACGGTCTGTATAAAAATTTACGATTCATAAAAGGAAGCGTATAAAAAGTTCAGCGAAACAAGCTCACTGTTAGGCTTTTACGCCCAATTTGACGGCCTGTAGAAAATTTTACGGACCGTGAAGTGAAGCGTAAAAGTGTGATAGTAAGTGGGTCATCCTCCAGGTAAGTTAAGTGACCATAGAATGGTCCTTCAACCATTCTACGGTCCGTCAAAAAAAAAAGGAGTCGTCTAAATTAAAACCTGCAGCTAGGGTTGAATTAAAACCAAACTTCCATTCAAAACTTTCACTCCCACTACAACTCAACTGTTCCCTCCCCTTATCCCAATCCAAATAAAATTGCTAATTTTTCTTCGTAAATCACTCCACTATATTAACACCCATTATTCCACCACCAAACATAAGTAGCCATTACCATCCCCTCTCACCATACCCTAGCCATTTCAACACAGTGTCAAAAAATAAAAAGGGTTCTTTGTATGTTCTACATATTAAGAAAACTCGATTCTCAGGTACTGTCACTCTTTTCTACTCTTCTTCTCATATATGATGATGCTCAAAGGTGATGTTAACGACTGCCACATTGTTTTCGTTGAAACTTGAATGCAAAATCATGGGATTTAAGCTTAGGAGTCCATATTCGAAAATTTAGTTGGGGGTGGGGATATTAGCATGTTGGATATTTTTGTTAAACTTATGGGATGTTGGCATATTAGGTTGGAGGGCATTTCTATCATCAATTTCATATTTTGAAGTCGTAAATCATTATGCCCACCAACTGTTCGATTGAAAGCTTGAGTGAACAAAAGTGTAAAAGGGGTGAAGCCCGAGTAACCCCGGGGCTTATGCGAGTGTGAAAAATATGTTTTGAATTGCTAGGCTTCATCATGATCATGTGTGGTGTGTAAAACAACATAATTGGAATGGTTTCAAATTTGAAAAAAATAATAATTCAATTGTCTTGTATGTGAATTTTAGGACCATATTTGACGGATCGTAAACTTGTTTATGGACCGTTAAATGGTGTCGTAAAATCCCATACAAGTATTGAGTATCCCGTTCCTATTTTACGATGCAACTTACGGACTGTAAAATGTTTTACGGGCCGTAACTCGCACCGTCAAATAGGTTCCCCAGGTTTTGATCACTGTTACCATTTTATGGTGAGTTTTACGAGCCGCAAAATTTTCTGCGGACCGTAGAACTCTATCGTCAAAATGGCCTTCCACAAACTTGTTCATTGTTACTATTTGGCGCCACATCCTGTGGATCGCAAAACTTTTCACGACTCGTGATATATTTTACGGTCCAATTCTATCATATTCTAGATTGTGTATATATGTACTTGTATCTTATTTTAAGTTTATATGTTGGTTTGTTTTGCCTTAGATTAATAAAAAAAAAAAAAAATAAAAAAAAAAAAACAAACAAAACAAAAATATTTTGTTTTATTTTCTTGAATGGCGATACTAATATTGTTTGTACATGTATGGCTCCGAAGAATCCAGTAAGGCTAAGGGATGCTCAACCCACGGGTAGAGGCCGAGGTAGGGGCCAACTACAAGGACGCCTACACCTCCGTGACGAACCCGAGGATGCTGGAGAGGAGTCAGAGGATAATGTACCATTGGCCAGAGTCACCCGAGGTAGGGCTGCCACTCAAGCTCGACAATTCGCCCAGTCTGAAGAGGAGGAATCATCGTCATCCACTAGTAGCTTGGCTAATGAGGAGGAGGCCGCGAGGCGGCGAGAGGTCAGAATGAAAGGTTCAGGGGTCAAAAGAAATATATGAGCATGGAATAGAAGAGAAAGAAGGGGTGAGCCCAGAAGAAGCATCCACGAGGAAAGAAGAATCAGCATGGATGGGTTGGAGGCGTTCCCGCGAATCCTCTCTCTCATTGACTACTATCAATGGAATTTTCATAGCCACCCCCAGGAGAATATATACCGGCTCTAGTTCGGGAGTTCTATGCCAACTATGCGGCTGAGATTAACAACACCTTCAAGCTAGTCCAACTCAAAAAGAAGAAACTTGAGCCATTGACAGAGGTGACAGTTCGAGGGGTGAAAATTGATATTTCGAGCCGGACGGTCTACCGCTTCATCTTCGAGAATGATTGTGTGTTGTCACCGAACACTGATACACTGACATATAGGTGGAGTGGGTCCTGACAAGACAGGTTGTCCGAGTTACCTTGGGTAGCATCGATTATTGCTATATGGTCTCCAGCTTGGAGTAAAAATACCTCTACCTCGGTAAAAAGGCTGACCTTTTTGTTAAAGGGAAATTCTGGTGGAGTGTCCTCATCCACAGGGTGTACCCTACTCAGTCTGATAATACATTGGCGGATGAGAGGGCCATTCTAGTAGCTGCCATCATGTCTAAATACCTCATTGACTTTTGCCAGTTGGTTGCTAAAGAATTCCACCAGAGAGCTATGACAAAGGAGTTATCATTGGCATACCCGTGTCTCATTGCTCGGTTGTGCCTGCAAGCAGGAGTTCAAAATTTTTCCATTCGAAATCATCGGCTCCCGGCTAATAGCGTATACGATTTGTTGAAGAGCAAGGATATTGACCTTCATGCCCCAGAGCTTACTGTTGCGCAGCCAGCAACGGTGGCACAACCCCCTTAAGAGAGACAGACTCAGGAAGGGGGAGGGGGGGCCATGCTCGAGACTTCACAGGAGGGTGGGTGATACTGATGCAGCAGTACAGTCTACTATAGAGGTCCCGCCTCATCCTCAGGTCCATCCACCACCACAGCCACCCTTGCTGCCCATGTTGCACCTGGATCCACTGTTCTGCCCGGAGGCACCATGATTCATTTTGCTGCTTAGAATTTTCATGATACCTATGTGAGAGCCGATAGAGCTGACGGACAGTTTGTCAGTTTGATGGGAGAGTTGGCAGGGTTCGTGGAAAAGCACATCAAGGCGTTCTTGGATCCGTTGAAACAATCTTGGAAGAAGTCTCATCGCCAGATTCATTCTCGGATGGATGGTCTTGAGAGGAGAGTTCTCGAGTTAGAGAAGGTCAGCCTCGTAATTAGTTTGGGGGTGATTCTGGGTGATATTTTGCAGCTGAAGAGTGATGTACTAGAGCTGAAGGTAAAAGAAGGACTTGCACCTGCAAACCCTCCACCAGCTCAGGATATAGATTTGGCAAGCCTTGTTCAGTGGTCCGATTAATTGGAGATAACTCACCGCCCCAAACTGCGGGCAAGAGACCTACAGGAGCGGATAAGTATGATGATGAGGAGGATGTAAGAGAATAAGAGGAGCATCAAGTGAGAAATGTCCAGCGATACTCCGTTCATGATACCCACTTCACGGGAGCGTCGTCCAGCCACGCCCCTCCTATTCAACAGACGGTGCCTAGCATTGTGGTACTCGTAGCGGCTACTACTGTCAATATGGTCCTCGAGGAGGACCCACTATCTCAGAGCCACACTATCACGTCCCAATTTCGGAGTGACGTGAACAGCACCCAAGGCCAAACCAGGCCCGAGCGAACCACTCTAAATCTGGAACTCTGGGGAGTAATCCCCAGGCTAAACCGGTAAGGCCTACCTGCACACAGAAAGCACCCACAAACCGCAATCTGGATATATATATATATATATATATATATATATATATATATACACTGACTATCTCGTCTGAACTAGGCACACACACAAAACGTGTATATATACAATGAGCAAGCCGACGAGGCTGCTATGATCGTGTAAAAGCAACATGTATCCATTAGACATTTACAAGCCGACCACGGTATCACATAGACATACTATATACAGGACTCGTCTACAAGCCTCTAGGAAATGTGTGATTGTACCATACAATCAGTAATGAAAAGGACAGACTCTAAGGACCTGGTAACTCCGAACAAAAAGGGAGCTCACCAATCAGCTGATCTCTGATTCTGCCTACTCGGGAGGTCTATCAGTCTGTCGATAAGTACCTGTGGGCATGAATGCAGCGCCCCCAGACAAAGGGACATCAGTAGGAATAATATACTGAATATGTAAGGCAAGGTAACAGCTAAAGTAAAGCAACAAGCTATACTCTGGATATTTCAAGAGAGCATCTGGAGGTACTCTACCTAGGTTGCCTTTCATCTGAGGTAAGATAACGTACTCTATAGATATAACTCCATGACCCGAGGGTCAGGCATAGATAACTCCATGGCTCATAGGCCAGGTATAATCAAATGCATGATCCGTAGGTCAGGTATGCGCAACTCCGTGACCCGTCGATCAGGCAACAACTCCATGACCCGTAGGCCAGGAAACAACTCCATAACCAAGTGGCCAGGCTAAATAAAATGTAAATATATTTATGTCATGCATGTACTGAAAAATCTGACTCTGTAACATGTCTCTTCTATCTCTCTATAAACTATAGGACATAGGAAGGGGATATGGCCCCTTAGAAAGAATAACAGAACACTCAGAAGTCAGGCAACAATATGACAAGCTCTACTTAGACAAATCTCTATTCACAAGGTTCATTACGCTCTTACCATATATGGGATCATGCCAAGAAAAGATGGAACAGCCTTAACATACCTGTTTGATCTCCTACTACTTAACGCTTATCCTCTCAAGCTCGTAAATCTACATTCAAGAGAATTCATACTAAAGTTAGGCTTATTGACATATGCCTATCTTAATTCTTTAAATTAGACTTCTTTAGAATCTGCCGAAATTCGGGCAGCTTCTCCCCTGTTTATATCCCTAGCCCGAAATCACAATACCAACAACCAACACAACAACAACAACAACTCTAATACCAACAACATCATCATCCATACCAAAATATTACATAAAAGATCTCACACGATGTTTATCCAATTTCTTAACCCACTTATTTATTATAAGATTATTTAATAGCTTTATCTCCGTAAATAATCCTAAATCAATATCAATAAGGAAGGATTCATACCTTACTTCCGCTAGAACCGCAATATCTTTAATATTTGCCTTGAATCCAAGCAAATACCCCTCGCAATATGATATTATAATTGCAACTATACGCTATCCGAACATAAATCCAGAGATTATAATTAATTCGCATTAAAATTTGATGATTGGAAGTTGGGAGAAATTTCTAGTATATTTGGAGGAGGTTTGGGGGTGTTTTGGATGAGAAATGAGGGGTTAAACCACCTTTTATAATGTTCTAGAGTCGGGTTGCACCGACCTAGAATTTGTTCAGTGCGTTCGCGCTGAGTCGCTGCCTGCTCCTCTACGCGTTTGCGCCACTCCCAGGCACATTCGCACAGGGTTATTCCCTGCCCCGGTATTCTGTCTTAAAATGCTCATAACGTTTGATTCTGATGTCGGATTGATGCGGGTTTGTTGCGTTGGAAACTAGACTTCCTGAACTTCAATTTAGGCTTTTACTTTACCTCAAAACTCCTCATATGCTAAAAGATATTCTTTCTCCAAGTTGGACCAAAATTTTCCCCCATCTTTTCTCCAAAGTTCCAACAAACTTAATTTCCTTTATCCACTTTCCCTCCAATCCTTCCCTAGCTTATTATATGAACTTAAACCCTCATAATCCTAAGGTAGGCGCATATAATCTCATATATCCTAGAAGGTACTCTAGTATCCAGATTACACAGCTAACACCTAACGAATCTTAACGTACAAAACTATGAGGTTTAACATTCCTCCCCCCTTAGAAACATTCGTCCTCGAATGTTAAACTCTTTAAGAATTCCATGAGAATTTTGCCTGAGTTTTCCCTATAACTATACCACTACCATCCTGTCACAACAACCTAAAATATACAGTGCCTCACAGGGCCACAACAAAAAACAACAATAATGGCCCCACACGACTAAGAAACTATAAGAAGGAAAGCGTTACGCACTTGAAGACAATAGCGTCTCTGTCTGAACTTCTTCTGGGAGTGGAAACAAATGTGGATACCTGGACTTCATATTTTACTCAGCCTCCTAAGTAATTTCTTCCCTATTATTGTTTCTCCAAAGAACTTTCACTAAGGCTACATCTTTAGTTCTCAGCCTCCGAACTTGTCTATCCAGGATTGCAATGGGAACCTTTTCATATAATAGTCGCTCAGTAACCTGAACATCATCGATGGGTACAAATATTGAAGGGTCTCCAACACACTTACGGAGCATGGATACATGGAAGACTGGGTGTATAGACTCTAAGTTGGAAGGTAGATCCAATTCATAAGCTATGTTGCCCACTCTAAGAATAATCCTATAAGGCCCAAAAATATCTCGGGCTAAGCTTACCCTTTTTACCAAATCTCATAATGCCTTTCATCGGCGAAACCTTTAGGAATACCCAATCATTAACTTGGAACTCTAAGTCTCATCGGTGATTATCCGTATAAGACTTCTGTCAACTTTGGACTGTTAGTAATCGATCCCGAATAAGCTTAACTTTAGCCACCGCTTGATGAATTAAGTCTGGCCCTACTAATTTCATCTCTCCCACTTCAAACCATCCAATTGGTAATCTGTACCTCCGCCCATATAAAGCTTCATACGGGGCCATCTAAATACTGGCGTGGTAACTATTGTTGTACGCAAATTCAATAAGCGGCAGATGGTCATCCCAGTTACCTCCAAAGTCTTGCAAACATTCCCTTAACATATTTTCAAGGGTCTGAATAGTATGCTCAGCCTGACCATCTGTCTAGGGGTGAAATGCTGTGCTAAGATTCACCTGAGTCCCCAAACCCTCCTAAAAGGATCTCCAAAAATTAGCCGCAAACTGCGCACCCCTCTCGGAGATAATGGATATAGGTACACCATGAAGTCGGACTATCTCCTTAATATAAAGCATTGCATAATCCTCGGCAGTGTAAGTAGTCTGGACAGGCAGAAAATGTGTTGATTTTGTCAGTCTATCGATAATTACGCATATAGAGTTAAACCTACACTGAGACCGGAGTAAACCTGAAATGAAATCCATATTAACTACTTCCCACTTCCAAGTCGGGATTTCCCTAGCCTGCAATGATCCGCCTGGCTTTCGATGTTCAATCTTCACCTGTTGGAAATTAGGACACTGGGCTACGAACTCCGCTATATCCTTTTTCATTCCATCCCACCAATAACCCTCTTTGATGTTGCGGTACATCATTGTTGACCCTGGATGGATAGCATAGCGGGAGCAATGAGCCTCCTCCATAACCTTCTGACGTAACCCCACAACATCGGGAACACACAACCTACCTTGATATCGGAGGACTCTATCTCTAGTAATTCCGAATGGTGATTTCTTCTTCTGTGGAGTTGTGTCCTTGTAATGGGTCAATGAAGGGTCTTCATATTGACGCCTTTTATCCTCGGCCACTAAGGATGATGTGGTCGTAATCTGAATAATGACTCCTACATCTCCCGAATCTATTACTCTGACCCCAAGTTGGCTAACAGAAGAAGCTCATGAGCCAGCTCCTTTTTTCCAGCCTACAGGTATGCTAAACTACCCATAGATTTGCGGCTGAGGGCATTTGCTACCACATTCGCCTTCCCTGGGTGGTACAAAATATCAACATCGTAGTCCTTCAGCAATTCTAACCACCGCCTCTGCCGTAAGTTTAGCTCCTTCTGCTTGAAGATGTACTGAAGACTCTTATGATCTATATAGATGTCGACATGAACGCCACATAAGTAATGTCTCCAGATTTTAAGTGCATGAATCACGGCTGCTAACTCTAGGTCGTGAGTAGGATAGTTCTTTTCGTGCTTCTTGAGCTGTCTAGAAGCGTAAGCAATCACCTTGCCGTGTTGTATCAATACACAACCCAATTCGAACCTTTAAGCATCACAATAGACAGCATAACCCTCGAATCCCTCTGGAAGTGCTAGAACTGGTGCCGAAGTCAACCTATCATTCAATTCTTTAAAACTCCGCTTGCAAGCATCTGTCCATTAGAACTTGGCTGCCTTCTGGGTCAACTTCGTCAATGGGGCAGAAAGAGAAGAGAAGCCCTCTACAAATCTTATGTAATACCCTGCTAAACCCAGAAAAATACGAACCTCCGTCGGCGTCGTAGGTCGAGGCCAAGTCTTCACAACCTCTATCTTCTGAGTATCCACTTTGATGCCTTTATCTGAAACAATATGGCCTAAGAGAGCTACGGAGTTTAGCCAGAATTCGCATTAGGAGAATTTCGCATATAACTTCTGGTCTTGAAGGACTCTGAGTACCGCGCGCAAATGATTTGTATGCTCAGTCTCCGATCGGGAATAAACCAAAATGTCATCTATAATCACAATCACGGATAGGTCTAGGAAGGGCCTAAACACATGGTTCATTAGGTCCATGAATACAGCTGGAGCATTAGTGAACCTGAAAGACATAACAAAGAACTTGAAATGAAAATATCTAGTCCTAAATACTATCTTCGAAATGTCCTTCCCTCTGATCCTGACCTGGTGATAACCTGATCTCAAGTCTATCTTCGAGAAATATCGAGCACCTTGCAGTAGATTAAATAAATCATCTATCCTCAGAAGTGGATACTTATTCTTAATCGTCACCTTATCCAACTGCCTATAGTCGATACACATCCGTAGCGAACTGTCCTTCTTTCTTACGAACAATACTGGGGCTCCCCACAGTGATGTACTAGGTCTGATAAATCCCTTCTCCAATAAATCCTTCAACTGTTCCTTTAACCTTTTTAACTCAGCAGGGGCCATCCTATAAGGAGGGATGGATATCGGCTGAGTATCCGGTAGTACATCTATGGCGAAGTCAATTTCTCGCTCTGGTAGGAGGCCTGGAAGCTCATCTGGGAACTCATTAACTACGGGAATAGACTGAAGAGTTTTTGGTTCTACTTCTGTATCTTGAACTCGAACTATGTGATAGATACAACCTTTCTAAATCATCTTTTTTCGCCTTGATATAGGAAATAAACCTACCTCGCGGCGAAGCTGTATTACCTTTCCATTCCAAAACTGTTTCTCTCGGGACCTGAAATGTGACAGTCTTCGTCCAATACCCCATATTAGCATAAACAGAAGCTAACCAATCGATTCCCATAATAACGTCAAAATCGACTATCTGCAATTCTATGAGATCTGCTATGGTCTGACGATAACAAACAACAACAGAACAACCACGATAAATATTCCTAGTAATAACAGGTTCACCAACAGGTGTAGACACAGAAAATGGCTCATTTAACAATTCTGGCGCTATACCGAATCTTCTCGCGATAAGTGGAGTGGCATAGGACAAATTGGACCTCGGATCTATTAACTCGTAAACGTTATATGAACAGGCTGTCAACGTACCTGTTACAACATCTGGTGAGGATTCCAAGTCCTGACGACCTGCTAAAGCATAAATGCAGTTCTGAGCACCGCCTGCACCAGAAACTCCTCCCCTACCTCTGCCTCTACCAGCCGAAGACTGAGGATCGTTCCTAGAGGGACGCATGGATGCGGATGACCCTACTATAGAACCTGTCAGCTGAGCCATACCACCTGGTCCCTTCTGCGAACAATCTCACACAAAGTAATCCGGGCTACCACAACCAAAACATACATTTGACCCAAACTGACAACGTCCGCGATGCGCTCTACCACAATCACCACATGCCTGTGGCGCTGGTCTGCTCTATCCTAAATCTCTCTGTTGCTGTGACCCTGACATACGGGAGCTCTCACCTGGTCCAGATGGAATATAATATCCTGATTTGTATCCCTGGGTCTGAGCTGAGGGTGGCCTAAATGGCATATCCTGGTGCTGGGGTCTAAAACTTCCCCTACTCTCACCCCGCTGACCCGTACTCCTAGCCCTCTTATAATACTCCCTATCCATGTTCTCAACCGCCCACCCCTGAAGTCTATGATCCTTGCAGTTCTGTGCGAATGCATGGATACGAGCAAGGTCCATACTATTATTCATCGCCGCAGGGGTACAAGCCTCAACATAGTCGGGAGGCAAATCCACTATGAACCTGTGAATCCTGGCCCTTAAAGAATCAAAGAAGGATGGAGCATATCTGGCCAAGGAATCAAATCGGAGGCAATAATCTCGGACGCAGGAACTACCTTGCTGCACAGTCAAGAAATGATCTAACCTCGCCTCTCGTACCTCTAATGGTAAAAATGATAAAGAAAGGCCTCTGAGAACTCAGACCAACACACTGGAGGTGCCTCACGACCTCTGGCATGCTCCCATCGCTCATACCATAAGACCGCTATATCACGAAGCCTGAAAGCATCTAACTCTGCTGCCTCGATCTTGGTAGCATGCATGGCCCTGAATATATGATGAAGCTTATCAACGAAGTTCTGTGGATCCTTATCCCGCTTAACCCTTGAGTGCTCTGAAGGTGAAGTGCTAAATACTCACGAACCTCAAACTGTAGGGCCCATCAGCGGTCAGTGTTCCAGCAAGTGCTCTCGGCTGCCTCTGTGTTGACACAATCTGGGTCAATAAGTGCAACGCTCGCCTAAGATCCTGGTTTGTCGGTGTAGGAGGGGGTACTGGAAGTACTGTCTCCCTCGGGAGCTCCTCGAGCGGTGAAGTCGTCGATGATGGCCGGGATAAGGTCTCACCCTAGCCCTCAGGCTGGGCCTCAGTTGTCGGGTGTGCCCTACTGCTCCCCTCACTAGCTGCCGTATCACCTCTCCGGTTAGCTACAGTCTTCCTAGTCACCGAAATAGTTGTGCACAAATACGGAAGAGTAAGTTTAACTCAGATCTCCTATGACTTGGCTCTACAACACGATTTAAATCTGGAAGAAGGGTAACCAATTCCTAAATTCCCTGTAGCTTCCTATTTATATGATGTTGTGCACAACACATCTATAAACAAGGCTCTACTAGACACAACTTGTAGACTCCCTAGGACAGACCTGCTCTGATACCAAGTTTGTCACGCCCCAATTCCGGAGTGACGTGACCGGTACTCGAGATCAAATCAGGCCTGAGCAAACCACTCTAAATCTGGAACTCTGGGGGAGTAATCCCCAAGTTAAACCGGTAAGGCCTACCTGCACCACAGACAATACCCACAAACTGCAATATAGATATATATATATATATATATATATATATATATAGATACTAACTATCTCGTCTGAACAGGGTACACACACACAAAACGTGTTCATATACAACTGAGCAAGCCGACGAGGCTGCTATGATCGTGCAAAACCAACATGTATCCAACAGATATTTAAAAGCCGATAAAGCTATCACACAGACATACTATATACAGGACTCGTCTACAAGCCTCTAGGAAATGTGTGACTGTACCATACAATCAGTAAGCAAAATCAGAGACTCCAAGGACCTGGCAACTTTGAACAAAAAGGAAGCACACCAATCAGCTGATCTCCGATTCTACCTACTCGGGAGGTCTATCACTCTGTCGATAAGTACCTGCAGGCATGAATACAGCGCCCCCATACAAAGGGACGTTAGTACAAATAATGTACTGAATATGTAAGGCAAGGTAACAGCTGAAGTAAAGTAACAAGCTATACTCTGGATATTTCAAGAAAGCATCTGGAGGTACTCTACCAAGGTTGCCTTTCATCTGAGGCAAGATAAGATAACTCTATATATATTACTCCGTGACCCGAGGGTCAGGCATAGATAATACCATGGCTCATAGGCCAGGTGTAATCAACTCCATGACTCGTAGGTCAGGTATGCGCAACTCCATGACCCATCGATCAGGCAACAACTCCATGACCCATAGGCCAGGCAACAACTCCATTACCAAGTGGTCAGGCTAAATAAAATGTAAATATATGTATATCATGCATGTGCTAAAAAATTCGACTCTGTAACATGTCTCTTCTGTCTCTCTATAAACTCTAGGACATAGGAAGGGGATATGGCCCCTCAGAAAGAATAACAGAACACTCAGAAGTCAGGCAACAATATGACAAGCTCTACTTAGACAAATCTCTATTCACAAGGTTCATTACGCTCTTACCATATATGGGATCATGCCAAGAAAAGAAGGAACAACCTTAACATACCTGTTTGATCTCCTTCTACTTAACGCTTATCCTCCCAAGCTCGTAAATCTACATTCAAGAGAATTCATACTACGGTTAGGCTTGTTGACATATGCCTATCTCAAGTCTTTAAATTAGACTTCTTTAAAATCTGCCAAAATTCGGGCAGCATCTCCCTTGTTTATATACCTAGCCCGAAATCACAATACCAACCACCAACACAACAACAACAACTCTAATACCAACAACATCATCATCCATACCAAAATATTACATAAAACATCTCACACGATGTTTTTCCAATTTCTCAACCCATTAATTCGTTATACGATTATTTAATAGCTATCTCCGTAAATAACACTAAATCAATATCAATAAGGAAGGATTCATACCATACTTCCGCTAGAACCGCAATATCTTTAATATCTGCCTTGAATCCAAGACAAGATCCCTCGCAATACGATATTATAATCGCAACTATACGTTGTTCGAACCTAAATTCGGAGATTATACTTAATTTGCGCTAAAATTTGATGATTGGAAGTAGGGGGAAATTTTCAGAATATTTGGAGGAGGTTTGGGGGTGTTTTGGATGAGAAATGAGAGGGTAAACCACCTTTTATAATATTCTAGCGTCTATTATAGCGTTCGCGCTGAGTTTCTGCCTGCTCCTCTACGTGTTTGCGCCACTCCCAGGCACGTTCGCGCAGGGTTATTCCCTGCCCCGGCATTCTGTCTTAAAATGCTCATAACGTTTGATTCCGATGTCGGATTGATGCGGGTTTGTTGCGTTGGAAACTAGACTTCCTGAATTTCAATTTAGGCTTTTACTTTACCTCAAAACTTCTCATATGCCAAAAGATATTCTTTCTCCGAGCTGGACAAAAATTATCCCCCATCTTTTCTCCAAAGTTCCAACAAACGTAATTTCCTTAATCCACTTGCGCTCAAATTCTTCCCTAGCTTATTATATGAACTTAAACCCTCATAATCATAAGGTAGGCGCATATAATCTCATATATCCTAGAAGGTACTCCAGTATCCACAATTACAAAGCTAACACCTAACGAATTCTAACGTACAAAACTATAAGGTGTACCACAGACAGAGCTACCCACTGGTACTACGATCCCAGCAGTTGATCCAGCACTGGTCAACACTGATGAGGTGTTTACACCTCAAGACGAGCAGCGCGCCTAGAGAGCCCAAGGTAGTCCTAACCCTCTCTTTTACTTTTTTTACATGCTTTAGGGACAATGCATGATTTTTAGTTAGGGGTGGGATATGTGATCTTGTTGTAATTGTATATATGTGTTTAGGAACCCCCTCGGCTTTTCTTGCCAAAGTTCTTTTCCTAAGGGGTTTTATTTTATTGAAACTGGTATGTTTAGGTTGTTGCTTAGATAGAATAGAGTATAATGACTTATATCGTAGTGGTTTTTGAACTGATGGCATGTTTTGTGCATTTGGTTAAAATTTGTAAACCCCTCAAAATTTAGATGCATACTTAAGAACTGCTAGTGATTGATGTAATTGATTTTTTTTATGACATCATGGTTATTAGGTATTGTGGATAATGAATGATTGCTAGGAGGTTGTAATTGCAGTAGCAAAAGAGATCCTTATGCCATTTTGTGTGTGAGTTGTTAGTTTGTGTTCATGTGCTACATTTGTAATCTAGAAATTTCCCAGTTTGTCATGCTTGAATTCTGAGGATAGTTTGGTTGTTGAGATGATCTTAGGCTTTTTTTGTGTAAATGAGTCACTTTGCCTTATATGCGATTACCCGTTCATGTATATAATCCCTAGTCTTCCCCTTTGAGCCTTTGACCTTTTCCTTGACTAGCCGTTAACAAACCCATACCCTCGTTTTAAATGATTCCAGCTTTGCACCCGTTCCCTCCTTGACACTATAAGAGAACATGAGGCTAAAAGCCTATGTTGGGGGTGAAACATGTGTGAAAAAGAGGCCTAATGCCTAAGTTGGGGATGGTGTGAGTTACTTAGTTGAGGACTCGATGTGGTTGTCATATAGTTGCTGTAAATACTTATAAAAAAAATTAAAAAAGAGAAAAAAATATCAAAAACTAGAAAATTGTTGCACAAAAAGATAGTTAAGATACATTAGTTTGAAAAACACATCGAAGTTGAAAAAGTAAAAAGAGGGAGAAAAAAAAGGCAAGTAACGTAAAGAGAAGTGTAGTGTTCAAGAAAGGTGAGTCACTAATACCTAAATAACTATCCTACCCGTCCCTAAGCCTACATTATAAGCTGAGACAAAGTCCTAGTGTGATCACAGCCAAACCATCCGAAGGTAAAGGCTGTGAAAATAAGGGAAGGGATATGGCATTTGCTTTTATAGTGTATGAACTTCTCAGTGAGTGTGAGTGTGAGTGTGAGTGTTTTATCTTCTCCTTTGTCTTTTCCCCTGTTCTTTATATATATGTGTGTGGGACATTCTTTGGTCTGTATGAGGGCATAACGATTGAAAGTGTGAAATGCGGAAAGACCATCCGAGGCGACATTTGTGTGTTCATTGATATTTCCGGTAATGTAATGTCATGGATCAAAGCGTCATTGTCAGTTTTAGCATTCTTGAGCGTTGTGTCGTAGTTTTGAACATGAGAATGAGGTGGTTAGCTGTGAGAAACTTGCATGCCTGCAATTCAAAGTCAAAACCATTGTAGACATTGTTACTCTGTTATATCTAAGTTAGTTGAGTCATTTGTGTTCTGTGACTTGCTTGAGGACAAGCAAAGACTTTAAGTTGGGGGTCTTGATATGCCGCGTAATTTCGGCACATTTGATGCTTTTAACAAAGAGTTTTACTTGTTTTCAAGCAAGTTCGTGTCATTCTTATGTGGTTTTGTTTTTGTGGTTTTGGTTTTTCAGTGTTTATATGGCGAAAGTTGGAGAAGTTACATGAAAAGTTTGCAAAAAGAAGTAAAAAATGGCAAGTTGACTGAACAAGCATTTTGATGGGATAAGAGATGGACTGCAGAGCATTCTACGGCACGTCAAATGTACCATAGACTTGTCGTAGGATATTTGTGACCAAAGGAAATTTCACGGAGCAAAAGACGGTCCGCAGAATATTCTACGGATCGTAAAAGCCATCGTCAAGCAGTAACAGAGAGCAACTCAGACATGGGAAATTCTGTGGAGCAATTATACGGACCGTATAACATTTGACGGTCCATAAAAGTGGAAGCTCAAAAAGTCTGATGAAGTTAGTTTGACGGCTGAAGGAGGAATTTTGACGGACCGTATAACATTTTACGGTCTGCACAACAATGCCGATGGGGGCAGTTTTGTCATCTTATTTCTCACGACTTGGACCATTATAAATACTCATTGTAGGGTTTGTTTAGATTATTTTTTATCAGATTTCAGTTCTATTTCCCTAGCATTGAATACTCATAGTTTTTAATGCTTTTTGGAGAACAAGACAATTGCAGTTACTTTATTCTAATTCTAATCAATTGTAAGCATTATGATTTCTATTATCTCTTATTGTTCTTCATTTACTATGAGTAACTAAACCAAGTACTAATGTAGTGAACCCTAGGATGGGTGTTTTGTGATTGGGGGTTGATATTGATACATGCATAATGGATTGTTAGGGTTTATTTATTCTTTGTTCTTCATTCATAATTGATGGTTGCAAACATTGATTTAAGCCATAAACTTTGCTTAACTTGGGAAAGTGAGTAGGGTTTGGTAGGAATAAATAACAAGAACTCAAGGATTTAACCCTTGTTTAATAAATTCAATTAGGAATAAGAGGAATTAACTTGGCACAAATTAACCGTTCTTCATATACACTCTTTTATATTTGGGAAAATCATAACGAGAAATAATCTTTAATTGTTGGGAAACATTAGGGATTTAATTAGAGGTTAAGTGCATTCTTATAATGATCCATTAGAAGTATATCATGATTAATCATCATAGCATACACTTTCTCTAAAGGGTGACACAACCTTGATTTCCTTTATCCATTTATTACAACCAAAAGCAATTAGTTAATAAACAATTAATTTTCTACAAACTCAACGGAATATGAAACTAGACTGCAAGAAAGTACTATACGACTTTAGTAACCTTTTCACACCATATTCCATGTGACATTTGATCCCAACATTTTTGGGCTACTATATTTGATATCGTCCGCTTTACATTATTTAATGGGCGTAATTTGAGCATATCACATGGGTTGCCAGATAGTGTTCTTCTCCAAACTTTCTATCGGACACTTGACTTGGTCAACAAGTCGGTGGCTAACAATATTGCGGAGGGGTCAGTTATGGACAATTCATATGATGTGGTGAGTACTCTACTCAATAAATTGACCGAGACCGAAGAAGCTTGGCATACTAGAGAGGCGAAAATCGTTGGAGGAGGTCCTTCTAAAATAGTATTATCTCAGAAGAAAATCAAGAAAGAAGAAGATAGAGATGAAACAATGGAAAAATTGGTCACTCAAATGGAGATTCTCACGAAGCATGTATTGGGAGAAAACACTGAACGGGTAAATGCGGTAGGGTCTTGTGAAGGAGGCCCTCAAGATGAGCAATGCTTCCAAATATATGATGAAGAGGCGAATTTTGTCAGCAATCAAGTGGCGAGTTCCCGACCAAACTACCAAGGTTCCAATAAAAGACCTTGGCAGCAAGGTCGAGGGAATTAAGGTTGGAACAAAGAGCAAGGAAACTCACAATGGCGGGACAACAATCAAGGTGGCTACAACAATAATTACAACAATCACCGGAGCTCTAATCCTTATGTCCCGCCCAAGGGGAATCAATAAATTTCAAGCTAACCATCCACTAATGGTCCCGCTAGTTCAAAATAAAGGACATGCTATCTAGAGTGTTGCAAAAGGTTGAGTCAACTGACGTCTTTTGCAAAGAAACGATAGATGAGATGAAAAGCATGGGACAAGTTGTAAGCTCTCACTAAACTTCCATCAAGCAATTGGAATCACAACTTAGCCAAATCTCGGCTACCCTAAATCAAAGGCAAAAGGGCACACTCCCTAGTGATATTATTGCGAACCCAAAGAATGATGGTGATCATAAATGCCATGAAATTACTACTAGGAGTGGCAAGACACTTGGGGAAGAAAAGTTGGTGCAATATAATGTAGTTGTTGATGATGAGGAAATTTTTGAAGAGCCTATGGTTATTGAAGAAGAAGTTACTCCGAAGAAGAAGCAGGCTAGTATTGAAAAGCCCATTGTTATTAAAGAAGTGTCCGAAAATGATGAAGCTTCAAAAAGTAAAGAAGCAGTAGAGAAGGTACCAAGGGCTTTAACGCCCATTCCAAAACCTCCTCCTCCATTTCCTCAAAGGTTAGCAAATAAGGCGGCCGATAGGAAATTTATGAAGTTCATTGAAAAATTCAAGCAACTCTCGAACAACATCTCTTTGGTGGAAGCCCTTGAACAAATGTCGGGGTATGCTAAATTTATGAAAGATCTTGTCATCAAGAGGAGGTAAACCAGCTTTACGACGGGGGATGTTGCACATCATTGTAGCTCCATCGTCACAAAGTCTTTAGTGCAAAAGAAAGACGACCCTAGAGTCTTAACTATTCTATGTACCATTGTGGCGTATAAATTTTCCAAAGCTTTGTGTGACCTTGGAGCAAGTATCAATCTAATGCCACTTGTAATATTCAACAAGTTAGTCTTGGGCACTCCCCGACCCACAACAATGAGGTTACTAATGGCGGATAGAACCGTGAAGAAGCCGGTTGAGATTCTCTTTGGTGTGCTTGTGAGGGTGGACCGTTTCATATTTTCGACCGACTTTATTATATTGGACTGTGAGGTTGACTTTGAGGTACCCATTGCCTTGGAGTGACCATTCCTAGCCACCAGGCGAGCTATTGTTCATGTTGAAAGGGGTGACCTCAAATTCCAGATGAACAATGAGGAAATCACATTCCATACAATGAGGAAATCACATTCCATATTTGTAAAACTATGAAGCAACCGGCGGATATGAGGGTGGTGTTGGTGATTGATACTATTGATGAAGCGGTAGAGACTACCATTGAGAAAGAATATGTTGGTGAGGTCTTGGTGGCAGTGTTGATGAACTATTATGGGGAGAATTATGAAGAATTCGAGGAGATGGTAAATGTCTTGATAGTTTGGGGTCTTACAACTACAACCACTAGAAACTTGATCTTGATTTGGAGAATTGAAAAACTCCTCCCAAAAAACCATCCATCATTGAACCACCTACTTTGGAACTCAAACCTCTCCCTACACATCTGAGGTATGAGTTTCTTGGTCCTAACAACACCTTGCCCGTTATTGTTTCTGTCCGGTTAACCGAAGAGCAAATTGAAAGATTGTTGGTAATATTGCGGAGATTCAAGAGGGAAATTGGTTGGTCTATTGCGTACATTCAAGGGATTCCTCTCGGTATTTGCACCCATGAAATTCAACTTAATGAGGAATTTGTGCCGAGTGTTGAACATCAAAGGAGGTTAAATCCTCCCATGCAAGAAAATGGCATCAAATGTGCCGTAATTTCACGGTACATCAACACACCCAAACTTATACTCTTGCTTATCCTCAAGCAACTACACATTATGACCCTATGAAAAACATTCAAACATCTCAAAGTATTAATGACTGCAATGGTGAAAGTAATCAGCTACAAGCATGCATTCAAGGTACGCCTAAGCTTTTGAATTTTAAGTCACTCTCCCTTCATTGACCCACCTACTTTGGAACTCAAACCTCTCCCTTCACATTTGAGGTATGAGTTTCTTGATCCTAACAATACCTTGCCCGTTATTGTTTCCGCTTGGTTAACCGAAGAGCAAATTGAAAGATCGTTGGTAATATTGCAAAAATTCAAGAGGGCAATTGGTTGGTCTATTGCAGACATTCAAGGGATTCCTCTCGATATTTGCACCTATATAATTCAACTTGATGAGGAATGTTTGTTGTGTGTTGAACATCAAAGGAGGTTAAATCCTCCCATACAAGAAGTGATCAAGAAAGAAATTATCAAGTGGTTAGATGCTGGAGTGGTTTATCTAAAATCTAAACCATTGGACCAAGAAGGATCACTTCCGAATGCCTTTCATGGACCAAATGCTTGATAGGCTTGCGGGGAGGGCCTTCTATTGCTTTCTAGATGGCTATTCAGGGTATAACGAAATCACTATTGCTCCCGAGGATCAACAGATGACCACATTCACTTGTCCTTATGGGACTTTTGCTTTCAAAAAGATGCCCTTTGGTTTGTGCAATACACCCGCAACTTTCCAACATTGCATGATGTCAATCTTCTCCGACATGGTTGAGGAATCCATTCAAAATCTTTATGGACAACTTCTCCATGGTTGGGGATTCTTTTGATCATTTCCTGGAAAATCTAGCCCAAGTCTTGAAGAGATGTGAAGAAACAAATTTGGTTCTCAATTGGGAAAAATGTCACTTTATAGTGAAGGAGGGGATTATGCTTGGTCACAAAATTTCAGAAAATGGGATAGAGGTTGATAAGGTAAAGATTGAAGTCATTACTAAGCTTCCCCCTCCTATTACCGTCAAAGGTGTCCGAAGCTTCCTAGGCCATATTGAATTCCATAGGAGATTTGTAAAGGACTTCTCAAAGGTGGCAAATCCTCTATGCAAATTGTTGGAAAAAGAAACCAAGTTTGTGTTTGATGATTCTTGTCTCAAAGCCTTTGAGTGCTTAAAAGAAAAGCTCACTTCGGCACTTATCATCATTGCTCTGGATTCATCTAAACCATTTGAACTAATGTGTGATGCTAGTAGCTATGCAATGGGGCCGTTCTTGACCAAAGGCGTGAAAAGATTTTTTCAGCCCATTTATTATGCAAGTAAAACACTAAATGGGGCTCAAATGAATTACACTGTTACCGAACAATAGTTGCTTGCAATTGTCTATGCTTTTGAAAAATTTCGTGCTTATTTGTTGGGAACTCATGTAGTTGTTCACACCAATCATGCGGCCCTCCGTTACCTCATGGCTAAGAAATAGGCAAAACTGAGGTTAATACATTTGGTCCTTTTATTGCAAGAGTTTGACTTTGAGGTAAAGGATAGGAAAGAATGTGCAAACTAAGTGGCGGACCATTTGTCTCACCTTGAAGAAGGCGGGCGTCCATCGGACAGCCTTGAAATCAATGAAGCATTTTCGAATGGGCAAGTAATGGCGGGGTCACATGATATGATCCCATGGTATGCCAACTTTGCAAACTATCATGCTAGTGACATCATGCCGGAAGATATGAATTTCCAACAAAAAAATAAGTTCTTGAATGACGTCCGAAAGTGGGTTTGCGCCAACAACATCATAAGGTGGTGCATTCCCGAAGGTGATATGATGCCTATCATTGAGGCTTGTCATTCTTTACCCGTTGGTGGACACCATAGTAGCTCAAGGATGGGGGCTAAAATTCTTCAAAGTGGCTTCTATTGGCCAACCATCTATCAAGATACCCATGACTTTGTGAAAGCTTGTGATTAATGTCAAAGACATAGAGGCATCTTAAGAAGATAGAGTTACCGATGACACAAATTCTTAAAGTTAAACAATTTGATGTGTGGGGAACTGACTTCGTGGGTCTATTTGTGAGTTCCTACAACAACAAGTACATCCTTGTGGAGGTTGAATGCGTATCCAAGTGGGTTGAAATCGTGGTGCTTCCAAATAATGAAGGAAGAAGTGTCACCGCATTCTTGAAAAGGAACATCTTCTCAAGGTTTTGTACTCCAAGGGCAATCATTAGCGATGGGGCTCTCAGTTTTGCATATTCTTCTTGAAAAATATGGAGTCAAATATAAAGTTTCCACCCTTATCATCCCAAGTGGACAAGTCGAGGTGTCAAATAGGGAGATAAAGAGCATCCTATCCAAGACGGTGAATGCAAATAGGACCGATTAGTCAAAGAAATTAGATGATGCGTGTCTCCATACCAATTGGTATTTGGTAAAGCATGTGATCTCCCAGTGGACCTTGAGCATAAGGCATTGTGGGAATTGAAAAAGTTGAATCTAGAATGGGATGATGCCTCAAACTTGAGGATGGAACAACTTAATGAGCTGGATGAATTCCGATTTAGAGCATATGTTAGCTCTTAACTCTACAAGTGTTACACTTCGCAGTTCGGACGTTGAGTTCCGTATGTGTTAACTGCTTAATTGTGAACACTAAAGTGATATGCATCTATTCTATTATTATAAGGGTATAAGATCATGTATGAGAAGTACCGAAAAGATTGGCGGGCAAGTGAATCAAGGAAATTAAGTGTGTAGGACTTTGGAGAAAATATGAGGAGCAATTTTGGTCTAACTTAGGGGACAAATATCTTTTAGCATATAAAGTGTTTTAAGGTGAAACAAAAGCCCAAAATGAAGGTCGTCGAGTCTAGTTTCCAACGCAACAAACCGCTCATCGATTGAACTTCGGAGTAGAGAATTATGGACATTACAAGTTCAGCTGACAGAGCAGAAATGCGTGCTACAGTAAAATGCTACAGTACCGACTTGCTGCAGTAAAATGCTACAGTACCCCCCCCCCCCCCCTGAATTTGACCCTTATAAAAAGGGTAAAACCCCTTTTTTTTCACCAGATTTGCCCAGAAATTTCCAGATTTTTGAAGAGAGAGAGAGAGAGGGAAACAAAAAGTAAGTAATTTTCAAGTGACGGAGTATTAATCGAAGCTCGGATAAACGCATAGATGTGATTCTAGTATGGTTTTGCGGTGGATTCAAGGTGGATATTAAAGATATCTCTGTTTTAACAAGAATACGGTATGAATCTCCTATTATTAATGTTAATTTTGGTTTATTTACGGAGATAAAGTCGTTAAATAATTGTATAGCGAGTTGGTTGGTTATGGAAATTGGAAAAACATCGTGTGAGATGTTTATGGAATATTTTGGTGTTGATAATATTGTCGTTGATGTTGGTATTGTTGTTGTTGTTGTTGTTGGTTGCTGAATTGAGATTTCGGGTTAGGCATATAAACAGGGGAGATGCTGCCGAAATTTTGGCAGATTCTAGAAAGATTTATTTGGAGGCTTAGGATAAGTATATAACAACGAGCCTAACAATAGAATGAGTGGTTTTATATGTAGATTTCAAGACAGGAGGTAGGTTGGAAAGTCGAGAAGCGAGCTTCCAAGTATGTTAAGGCTATCCTTTCCTTCTTTTTGGCATGATCTATGACAAGTGCGAAGTGTAATGATATGCATAATGAATTCATTCCTAGATGTAGGATATCCTGAGTTCTTTGACCTCTTAATCCCGAAGGGGCATTCTTAAGTTGTGCGATTTCATAATGTTGTCTAATTCCCGAAGGGGACATTCATAAGGTCTTTCTCTTACCTATGCATTTTACATTTAACTTTTGAGTCTCGAAGGAGACAAATGAAAAGGGGAAGAAACTCCCATTTTTGAGAAAAAGGAGAAGAAGTTCCCATTTTTAAGAAAAGGGAAGAAGTTCCCGTTTTGAAATAAAAGTTGCTCCGAAGGGAGTCTTTTGATGGTTTTTAAAGATTTTTATGCATTTGCATATTTACATACATGCACGACATCATTTCATGGGGAAGGGAAAAGGGCTAAGGCGTTATATACGCAACCCACCTGATCAGCTGGTATACGATGATTATGATGCCCGAAGGGGCCATTATGCTATTATGCCCGAACGGGCTGCGCGCAGGGTGAAGGCATGCATTATATTTTATATATATATATATATATATATATATACATACTCATGCTGCATCAAAAGTTCATATGCACATACACGTTTGTCAGAGTTGGTTACAGGTATAGGTTGAGTCTGTTACTCTTTTATCATCCGAGTCGAGATATATTGTTTCAGTTCTTCCTTATATACTCGGTACATTGTTCGTACTGACGTCCCTTTGCCTGGGGGCGCTGCATTTCATGCCAAGCAGGTGTATACAGATGAGTAGAAGACATTGGCTATAGGATGTTCCCAGGCTATCAGCTGGATTGGTGAGCTCCATCTCAGTTCGGAGTGTTGCCGAGTCACAGTACTTATGTTATGGTATTTTGTATATGTTAGAGACTTTGCAGACAGTGTCCTGTGGATAGCGCGTCGAGGAGTCGACAGTGGTATAAAGCGACCATATAGGTCGATGTGTTTTCAAGCTTTATTTTTAAGGATTTTATTGTGACTAAAGTTTTTCTTGAAATAACGATAAGGGAGAAGTCCCTGATTTGACAAAAGAGTTTTATTGAAAAGTTTTTTTTACCAGACGGAAGCGTCATTTCGTAGATTAAAGGTTCACAAAAAGTTGTGACTCATGGATGGAATGGTAGTATGGCACTCAGCCGAATAGGGTCTTGGGTGTCAGTCGCGGCCCTCCGGTTCGGGTCGTGACAACAAGATAAGAAATGAGCAAAACCGAGCTAAAGACATAGGCTAGCATTGCATGTGAATCGCAGGACGAGCCTATTAATCGCACAGGTGACGCACGACTTGTCCGAGATATGAGTGGAAATTTTGGAGAAAAAGCATCACCCATGATTCACACGGTTGACTCGCATAGCTTGCCTGCGAATCACAGACCTGTCACTCGCCCCGCCCATAACTGAAGACTAAGGAGTTAAACTATGTAGCGCACGAGAGAAGTGTGCAACGCGAGATTCGCGGGTTGCGCCTGTGATTCGTTTCGTGATTCGCAAAAGAGGCTCGCAAGGGCATTTTTGTCCAATCTTCTTGCACGTTTTGGGATGTATAAATATTCTTCTAGGGTTTTGTAATGAGAATCTTCACTTTACTTTTTTATTGTATTTTTGCATTAAGAGCATTGAATTGTGGTGATTGAAGGTTTTTAAGAAGAATCTTGTACTTTTGTCATCATCTTCCATTACCTTTGTAACTACCATGAATATTTACTTTACTCTTATTTTTTATTTAATGAATGTGAGTAGCTAATATCATTAGCTAAGGTTGTGGGACCAAATGTGTTAATTATGTGATTGAGTTTTATATTCAAACTTCATTTGTATGTTAAAGATGTTTTCTATTAACTCTTCAAGCTTGAATGACTTCTAATGGTGGCCAACATTATTTGTGCCTAAATACTTGTACTTTGCTTGGAAAAGAAAGTAGAAGTTAGGAAAAGGAGTTAAATAGCAAGAATTTGAGGCTTTAAACCCCATCTAATAACTTGAGCTAGGAATAGGAAAGCTACTTGAAAATAAAATGGGTGTTCACATTTGTAACATTCTAAGGCTTGGAAAAGCTTAGTAATGATACTTACCAATTTGGTTGGAAGAATTTTGGTAAACTTAAGTAACCCATTGTTTACTACATCTACGCATATAATTGAGTTGAATTGATACCCATTTGCATTACTTTCCTTTGGGACCACAACTTTAGTCCTTTTATCAATCAATTAAATCCACAACAAGATTTCTCTAGCAATTAGTGTGACTAACTTAAAACCAAACAATATTTATACCCACTTCCCTAGAAATATAGACTAATAGTCGAGCGTTACACTTGGTAAGTATATTTCTTCATGGTATTCTCTATGGGATTCGACCGAACCTCGTTGGGTTCTATATTTGACCAATGACCTCTTTATACCTATTTAAAGGTGTAATTTGGGCGTATCAGTCTCCCAAGTAGCCTCCTCAATCGGACGATGCTTCCATTGAACCTTCACCGAAACTATCTCTTTGGATCTCAACTTCCGAATCTGCCTATCTAGCAACCGGCTCTTCCTTAAAAATATTATGGTGAAGTAACACATAATCCCACTGAATCACATGAGAACCATCTAAATGATACTTCTTGAGCATCAAAATGTGAAATACAAGATGAACACCCAATAGACCAGGTAGCAAAGCCAACTCATAGGCTACCTCACCAATATGCTGAACAATCTCAAAAGGGCCAACATACCTCGGGCTCAACTTGTCCTTCTTCCCGAACCTCATCAAACCCTTCATGGGTGAAACCTTCAACAAAACCCGTTCACCAACCATGAACTCCTAATCATGAACCTTGCGATCCGCATAACTCTTATGCCTACTATGAGCTGTGACAAGCCTCTCCTAAATCAGCTTGACCTTGTCCAAGGAATACCGTAGCAAATTCGTACCCCAAGGTCTAACCTCAAATGCATTAAACCAACTGGAGAATGACACCTCCTACCATACAATTCCTCAAACGGGGCCATCTCATTGCTCAAATGGTAACTATTGTTACTAGTGAACTCCGCCAAGGGTAGGAACTGATCCCAATGGCCCCCAAAAATCAATCACACAAACCTATAACATATCCTCCAAAACCTTAATAGTCCGCTCAGACTGGCCATCAGTCTGAGAATGAAATGTCGTACTAAGCTCCAACTGGGTACACAAATCCTTCTACATAGACCGCAAGAAATGGGATGTGAACTGCGTCCCTCAATCTGAAATGATAGAAATGGGCACCCCATGCAAATGAACTATCTTCCTGATGTAAATTCTGGCCAACTTCTCTAAATTATAAGTATATTGGACAGGTATGAAATGAGCAGACTTAGTCAAACGGTCCACAATGACCCAAATGGCATCAAGCTTTTCCAAGGTCCGTGGTAATCCTACCACAAAGTCCATAGCAATTCGTTTCCACTTCCACTCGGGAATAGGCATCCTCTAAGGAATCCCACCAGGCTTTTAGTGCTCGTACTTCACTTTTTGGCAATTCAAACATCGAGACACAAACACTACAATGTCCCTCTTTATACTACACCACCAATAATGTTGTTTCAGATCCTGATACATCCCCAGGATATAAAGTACCTCGAACTATGAGCATCCTCCATGATCAATCTAATCAAATTCCCCACCTAGGGAACACACATATGACCCTAGATCCTTAAAACACCCTCATTAACTAGAATTGCCTCCTTGGACTGTCCTTGCAACACTTTGTCCCGAATGTTACACAACTTTACATCATCAAACTGTCGACTCTAATCTGCTCTAATAAGGAAGATTGTGCCGCCACACAAGCTATAACCTTGACAGGATCTGAATCATCAAGTCTCACCATGCTGTTTGCTAAGGACTGAACATCTATAGCCAAAGGACGCTCTCTAACATGTAACCAAGCTAGGCTACCCATACTCACCAACTTCTGGCTTAAGGCATCCGCCACTATATTGGCCTTGCCCGGATAATAAAGAATGGTCATATCATAGTCCTTAAGCAACTCCAACCATCTCCGTTGCCTAATATAGAGATCCTTCTGATTAAAAATGTTCTGAAGACTCCGATGATTGGTAAACACCTCACAATGCACACCCTAGAGATATGCCTTCAAATCTTCAAAGTAAAAACCACCGCTGCCAACTCCAAATCATGAGTGGGATAATTCTTTTCGTGCTCCCTTAACTGCCTCAAAGAATAGTCTATGACCTTCCCTTTCTGCTTCAAAACTGTCATGACCCGACTCGGGGCCACGACGAGCACCCTCTTAGCTTACTCTTATACTTACATCTAGGTGATCCCCATAATCATACATGCATTTCCATTCATTCGTCAACTAGTCCCATATGGACAACCACACATTTATATCATCATAGGCATTCATGCCATAACAATATACATGGGCGGACGTGGCCGACAAAATGATATACAAAACATAGGCCGACAAGGCCAAACACATCTACCCACACACACACATGTCTACGAGCCTCTAAGAGTATAACATATCACATTAGCGGGACAGGACCCCGCTATGCCCATAATTATATACACAAAAGATTGAGTACCCAAAAGATATGGCTCCGAAGGAAATGGAGCTCTCTATGAAATCTCCGAATAAGTAGCTAAGGATCAAATCTGTCTCCCTGCGCACCTGCAGGCATGACGCAGCGTCCACAAACAAAAGGACGGCAGTACGAAGAATGTACTGAGTATGTAAAGCATGATCAACATCAATATAGAAGCATAATAGATATCATATGAAGATAGCATAGGAGGGGAGACAGTAATATCATCATCATGTCGCTTACTTGCATACACCGTCGTTCGTATCCCATAATAATACTCGTACCATACTTGTGCTCATATTCGTATACATGTCCTTATTCGTATTCCTATACATAGTCTTTTCACATTCATATTCATATTATATACATAGTCATTTCATATACATAGCATTTACATAGCATACCCGACCTCATGGGATCGGTGTCTTATACATACTTGGCCAACCAAGGCTCAAGGTCATACATACCTGGCCCTACCAAGGCATCAGGGTTATCCGTACCCTCTGCAGAGGTGTGCGTGCGTTACGTAATCGTATACATACTTTATACATAATCATATACATATATATATATATATATATCCTACCCCACGTTATAAGCTCGGGGTATCATTATAGCCCTTCATAGGCACATATACATACATCATAGCTCGTAAGCATCTTTAATCTCATTTTACTCTCATCATCATTTCTATCCTCATCACTATCGTTACATCTACATTATGGACTTACTCGTCAAGCGAGGAACATAGTAAAATCATAGTACATATCAAGGGTCGTGAGCTTATGAGCTCGGAATGCCAACCATGTGGAGACAACATACTCATATAGAGGAATTTAGGAATTTGGCCAAGAACCATGCCTTATGAAAGAAGGGTTAGTCTTACATACCTTTCCGTCGAACTATTCTACACTTGTACGTTCCCTTCCAATGCTAGCGTTTATACCTTCATTAATGTCATAACAATGGCCATTAGTCATTCACATTAACCACATTATCTAGATTCCTCAATTTGCCTCTAATTCACCCACATTCATGATTATAACACCCATTTTCGTCCATTCGTCTAAAGTGTTTAGTTCATGATCTTAATACCATTTATAACACATTCATATCACAACACAACAACATTCATAACTCAATTCAAACTATTTCTCAAAATGTCACTATTCATCATTCATGACCTAGTTGACCACATTTTCTACAATCCATGTATTTTAATTCTTCAATACCTTAAACATCTTGTAAAAATCATGAATCTTACCTTAGAAGTTGTAGGAACAAGCTTTGGTTGATAATACTCTTCTTTGAGCAAAACCCTAGTTTTTCTCCATTTGGATTTCTTGACTTGGATGATCCTTGATGACTCCCTTATCCTTAATTCATTTGTCTTAATGTTATGAATGACTTATAATCCTTGGAAACTCATATAATAAATGTAGAGAGAAGTACTAGAGAGAAGTGGTGTAATGTTGTAAATGAAATAAGATAAGTCTTGATCCTCATATTTAATGAATTGAAAAATCTGTGCTGGGTGAACAATGGTCATCCATGGAGGTTTACGGTCCGTATTTCAGTTTACGGACCATCCCTCGTGGTCGTTTTTAAGCTTAAGCAGAACCAGAAACTTTGGCCTGCATGCATGGTGATTTACGACCATGGTTTACGGGCCGTAAATCACTTTACGGTCTGTCCACCAGGTCGTATTTTAGCCAATTCCTCAGCTGGCAGAAAGTTGAAGTTGGACATGCCAGTTTACGACGTCAAGTTTACGGACCGTATTGCACTTTACGGTCCGTATTTTGCACTATACGACCACTGGGCAGTTTTGCCAACTTTCAATTTTTCTCATTTCTCGACTTTTCATTCTAATCATCCACATCCCTTGACATACATTTCCCATGAAACATTATACACTCGCACTCCTCGCACACATCATTAGTTCATTTACTTGCGTACCAACGGAAAATTTTCCGAGGTGTAACATTCTACCCCCCTTTGGAACATTCGTCCTCGAATGTTAAAGGCTTGGGGAATCCTATAAAAATTTCGCCAGAGTTTCCTCTGTAATGTGGCACTACCACCCTGTCACAACAACCCACAATAACAATACCTCACAGGGCAATAATACAACAGCACTAGAAATTTGGCCACACACGACCTGAATGTAAAAAAGGGAAAACATGCATACCTTATGATTTTGACGTCTCATCTTGGACCTCTTCCAAGGGCCGAAATAAATGTGGGTATTTGGATCGCATATTCTCTTCCGCTTCCCATGTCTTTTCCTCTCGATTGTTATTTCTCCACAGCACTTTAATTGAGGCCACTTCTTTGTTTCTAAGCCTCCGTACTTGCCTATCTAATATGGCAATGGGCATTTCATCATAAGTTAACTTTTCTGTCACTTGAATATCATTCACTGGGACGATCCTCGTAGGACCTCCAACACACTTCCGAAGCATCGAGACATGAAATACTGGATGGACTGACTCCAAATCTGGAGGTAGATCTAGCTCATAGGCCACTTTGCCTATTTTGCGTATAATCTCATAGGGTCCGATATACCGGGGACTGAGCTTCCCCTTTTTGCCAAATCTCATAACGCCTTTCATTGGCAACACTTTCAAGAATACCCAATCCTTAACTTGGAACTCTAAGTCTCTTCGACGATTATCCGCATAGGACTTCTGACGACTTTGAGCCGCTAGCAACCGATCTTGTATGAGCTTAACTTTCTCTATTGCTTGCTGGACCAAGTCTGGCCCTATCAACTTAGCTTCTCCGGTTTCAAACCACCCAATTGGGGACCTACACTTTCGCCCATATAGAGCTTCATACGGTGCCATTTGAATGCTGGAATGGTAACTGTTATTGTAAGCAAACTCAATGAGTGGCAAATGGTCATCCCAATTTCCTCCAAAATCTATCATACATGCCCGTAACATATCTTCAAGAGTCTGAATAGTACGTTCAGCTTGCCCATCGGTTTGTGGGTGAAATGTCGTGCTTAGGCGCACTTGGGTCCCTAAACCTTCTTGGAAAGACCCCCAAAACTTGGTTGTCAACTGAATTCCTCTATCAGAGATAATAGATACCGGAACGCCATGGAGTCTCACTATCTCTTTAAGATAAAGCTTGGCATAATCTTCTGCCATATAGGTCGTTCTGACCGGTAAGAAATGCGCTGACTTTGTGAGCCTATCCACGATCACCCATATAGAATCATATTTACGTCGAGAACGGGGTAACCCTGTAATGAAATCCATATTAATCACTTCCCACTTCCAAGTTGGGATTTCTATAGCTTGCAATAAGCCACCCGACTTTTGGTGTTCTATCTTCACTTGTTGGCAATTAGGACATTGAGCTACGAATTCTGCTACGTCTTTCTTCATCCCATTCCACCAGTATATAGCCTTAAGATCATGATACATTTTCGTCGCTCCGGGGTGAACGGAGTAACGGGAACAATAAGCTTCTCTCAAAATCTGATGGCGTAGACCTGCCACATCGGGAACACATAACCTTCCTTGACATCGGAGAACTCCGTCTTCTGAAATGTCAAATGATGACTCCTCCTTCTGAGGGAGTGTATCTCTATACTGCATTAGCATAGGATCCTCATATTGTCGCTCTTTTACTTCCGCTACTAACGATGAAACTGCTGAATTCTGAATAGTAGCTCCGCTGCTACCTGAGTCCACCACTCGGACTCCTAGGCTAGCTAACTGCTGAAGATCACGGGCCATCTCTTTCTTTTCTGGTCGTACCTCACTTAGACTTCCCATCGACCTACGGCTAAGAGCATCAGCCACAACATTTGCCTTTCCGGGGTGGTATAAGATTTCAACATCATAGTCTTTTAGCAACTCTAGCCATCGTCGTTGCCGCAAATTCAACTCTTTTTGCTTGAAGATGTACTGGAGACTCTTATGATCTGTATAAATATCCATGTGGACACCATATAAGTAATGTCTCCATATCTTTAAAGCATGGACCACCGCGGCCAATTCTAAGTCATAGGTAGGATAATTCTGCTCATGTTTCCGTAATTGTCTAGAAGCATACGCAATCACCTTGCCATTTTGCATCAATACACAGCCTAGCCCGACGCCTGAAGCATCACAATAAATAACATATCCTTCCAATCCCTCTGGAAGTGTCAAGACTGGGGCTGAAGTCAGTCGGTCTTTCAACTCTTGGAAACTATGCTCGCAAGCATCTGTCCATTGAAACTTAGTTGACTTCTGAGTCAACTTGGTGAGCGGTGCAGAAATAGAAGAGAAACCCTCAACAAATCTTCTGTAATAACCGACTAAGCCAAAAAAGCTACGAACCTCCGTAGGGGTCGTGGGTCTTGGCCAGGTCTTCACGGCCTCAATCTTTTGGCTATCCACTCGAATACCGTCAGCTGCAACAATGTGGCCCAGAAATGCCACTGAGTTCAACCAAAACTCGCATTCGGAAAACTTCGCGAATAACTCTCGAGTTCGAAAAACTCCAAGGACAACACGCAAGTGATCCGCATGTTCTGCCTCGGATCTAGAATACACTAGGATATCATCGATGAGTACAATCACGAATAAATCCAGAAAGGGCCTGAATACATTGTTCATTAAGTCCATAAACACTGCCGGTGCATTAGTTAGCCCAAACGACATTACTCGAAACTCGAAATGCCCATATCTTGTTCTGAAAGCTGTCTTAGGGATATCTTTCTCCCTAACTCTTACTTGGTGATACCCGGACCTCAAATCAATCTTTGAAAACCATTTGGCACCTTGCAATTGATCAAATAAATCATCAATCCTCGGGAGGGGATACTTGTTCTTAATTGTCACTTTATTCAATAGCCGATAATCAATGCACATTCTCAAAGAGCCATCCTTCTTCCGGACGAACAATACGGGTGCTCCCCACGGGGATGAACTAGGCCTAATGAAGCCTTTTTCAAGCAAGTCTTTTAATTGCTCCTTCAACTCTTTCAACTCTGCAGGTGCCATCCTATAGGGAGGAATAGATATAGGTTTAGTGTCTGGCAACACATCAATCGCAAAATATATCTCTCGCTCGGGAGGAAGGCCTGGAAGCTCTTCCGGGAACACATCCGGAAATTCGTTCACTACCGGAACTGACTGAAGAGTCGACGACTCAGCTTCTACATCTTGAACTCACACGAGGTGATAAATACACCCTTTCGTGATCATTTTCCTTGCCTTTAGATAGGAAATAAACCTACCTTTTGGTGATGCCGAATTCCCTTTCCATTCTAAGAGTGGTTCTCCCGAAAACTGGAAACGAACCATCTTCATTCGGCAATCAACATTGGCATAACAAGAAGCCAACCAATCCATGCCCATAATAATGTCAAAATCTACCATTTCTAGCTCATGCAAATCAATCATGGTACGACGATCACAAATCACAATCACACAATTCCTATATACTCGGCTAGCAATTACCGATTCACCCACGGGTGTAGACACCTCAAAAGGTTTGATAGACTCCGGCTCAATTATAAATCGACCCGCAATATATGGAGTAACATATGATAATGTGGATCCCGGATCAATCAAAGCATATGCATCATGAGAAAATACCGATAATATACCTGTGACCACATCAGGAGAAGACTCAAGATCTTGGCGTCCAGCCAAAGCATAAATACAGTTCTGAGGACCGCTAGTACTGGGAGCTCTGCCCCTACCCCTACCATGGCCGACTGGCGCATGTAAACCTGGCCCCGTAGGGCGTACAGATGCCGAAGATCCGGCTACCGACCCTGATGGCTGGGTCCTACCTCTACCCTACACTGAGGGGCAATCACGCATAATATGGCCTGGCCGACCACATGAATAGCAAGCGTCTGAACCTGATCGGCATTGACCCCAATACAACTTTCCACACTGAGAACATCGTGGTACGGGTGGCCTTGGCTGGCCTGAATCACCTCTAAACGGAGACCCCGAATAACCCTGACTCGGCTCGGAACGAGTAGATCTGTCAAATCTCTGCCCCGTGAACTGTGAAGGTGTACTGGTCATAGAATAGCCTGAATGGCTGGGAAACTGCTGTCTGTGTCCGCCCCTGGAATCGCTCCTCGAACCCGAAGGTATGGCCCTCTTGTTATGGCCCCTATCCTGCTCACGTTCATTTCTCCGCTGCTGTAGGTGTTCCTCTAATTCCTGAGCATGTGCCTGAATGCGTGCAATATCCATGCCATCCTGAAGGGACGCAGTCAAACATTTATCCATCAAGTGTGGCCCTAGGCCTTTCACAAACCGGTGCACCCGATCGCCCATATCCGCTACCATGGCCGAAGCATACCTAGCCAAGGAATTGAAGCGGAGACTATACTCTGTAGCACTCATGCTACCTTGCCTCAGATTCAAGAATTTATCGGCCCTAGCTCGCCGAACTTCTGGAGGTATGTAGTGACGGAGAAAAGCATCGACAAACTCTTGCCATACCGGCGGAGGTGCATTGGCTCCCCGCGAAGCCATCCAAACCGTATACCACTGGATTGAGACATCCCTCAATCTGTATGATGCTAGCTCCACCGATTCGGTGTCTGAAGCATGTATCAACCGGAGCGTCCTTAGCATACCATCAATAAAGTCCTGGGGTTCCTCCTCCAGTTTCGACCCAAAGAATTCCGGGGGTTTCAAAGCAATGAAGTCACGGGCCCTTGCACTAACAGTCCTGTCACCTTGCCCTGCGCTTGGCCTCTGAGTCTGGGCCGCAACCAACTAAGTCAACAAATTAATGGCCTCTCTCACATCTTGGCCTGAAGCATTCGGTGGAGGAGCTGGAGTTGGGGCTGAGGCTCCCACGTGCTCCTCAGTAATAGGCACTGTCTGGGGGGACTGAGATTGAGCCGCACTCTGGGACTCATCTTCCTCTACTACCGGTGGCGGTGCTCTTTCAGCCCGCTTTTCTGCTACCGTCTTGCCCTTTTGGGCTGCTGTAGCCTTTTCTTTTTAGGCATCTCTGAAATACACAACACACGATTTAGGAACAAGAATTTCTTACATCATAGCTCTATCGCACGATTCTTATGAAGAAAGAAGGTCATATATTCCTAAGATGTCCGCAGCTTCTCGTTTATAAGTGTGGCGCGCAACACACCCATAACCAAGACTCTACTAGACACGGCTCGTAGACACATCCTAGGACTGAACTGCTCTGATACCACTTTTGTCACGACCCGACTCGGGGCCGCAACGAGCACCCGGTGCTAACCCACCCGAGCACCCTCTTAGCTTACTCTTATACTTACATCTAGGTGATCCCCATAATCATACATGCATTTCCATTCATTCGTCAACTAGTCCCATATGGACAACCGCACATTTATATCATCATAGGCATTCATGCCACATCAATATACATGGGCCGACGTGGCCGACAAAATGATATACAAAACATAGGCCGACAAGGCCAAACACATCTACCCACACACACACATGTCTACGAGCCTCTAAGAGTATAACATATCACATTAGCGGGATAGGACCCCACTATGCCCATAATTATATACACAAAAGATTGAGTACCCAAAAGATATGGCTCCGAAGGAAATGGAGCTCTCTATGAAATCTCCGAATAAGCAGCTAAGGATCAAATCTGTCTCCCTGCGCACCTGCGGGCATGACGCAGCGTCCACAAACAAAAGGACGGCAGTACGAAGAATGTACTGAGTATGTAAAGCATGATCAACATCAATATAGAAGCATAGTAGATATCATATGAAGATAGCATAGGAGGGGAGACAGTAATATCATCCTCATGTCGCTTACTTGCATACACCGTCGTTCGTATCCCATAATAATACTCGTACCATACTTGTGATCATATTCGTATACATGTCCTTATTCGTATTCCTATACATAGTCTTTTCACATTCATATTCATATTATATACATAGTCATTTCATATGCATAGCATTTACATAGCATACCCGACCTCATGGGATCGGTGTCTTATACATACTTGGCCAACCAAGGCTCAAGGTCATACATACCTGGCCCTACCAAGGCATCAGGGTTATCCGTACCCTCTGCAGAGGTGTGCGCGCGTTACGTAATCGTATACATACTTTATACATAATCATATACATACATACATACATATATATATATATATATATATATATATATATATATATATATATATATATATATATATATATATATATATATATATATATATATATATCCTACCCGACGTTATAAGCTCGGGGTATCATTATAGCCCTTCATAGGCACATATACATACATCATAGCTCGTAAGCATCTTTAATCTCATTTTACTCTCATCATCATTTCTATCCTCATCACTATCGTTACATCTACATTATGGACTTACTCGTCAAGCGAGGAACATAGTAAAATCATAGTACATATCAAGGGTCGTGAGCTTATGAGCTCGGAATGCCAACCATGTGGAGACAACATACTCATATAGAGGAATTTAGGAATTTGGCCAAGAACCATGCCTTATGAAAGAAGGGTTAGTCTTACATACCTTTCCGTCGAACTATTCTACACTTGCACGTTCCCTTCCAATGCTAGCGTTTATACCTTCATTAATGTCATAACAATGGCCATTAGTCATTCACATTAACCACATTATCTAGATTCCTCAATTTGCCTCTAATTCACCCACATTCATGATTATAACACCCATCTTCGTCCATTCGTCTAAAGTGTTTAGTTCATGATCTTAATACCATTTATAACACATTCATATCACAACACAACAACATTCATAACTCAATTCAAACTATTTCTCAAAATGTCACTATTCATCATTCATGACCTAGTTGACCACATTTTCTACAATCCATGTATTTTAATTCTTCAATACCTTAAACATCTTGTAAAAATCATGAATCTTACCTTAGAAGTTGTAGGAACAAGCTTTGGTTGATAATACTCTTCTTTGAGCAAAACCCTAGTTTTTCTCCATTTGGATTTCTTGACTTGGATGATCCTTGATGACTCCCTTATCCTTGATTCACTTGTCTTAATGTTATGGATGACTTATAATCCTTGGAAACTCATATAATAAATGTAGAGAGAAGTTCTAGAGAGAAGTGGTGTAATGTTGTAAATGAAATAAGACAAGTCTTTTTCCTCCTATTTAATGAATTGAAAAATCTGTGCTGAGTGAACAGTGGTCGTCCATGGAGGTTTACGGTCCGTATTTCAGTTTACGGACCGTCCCTAGTGGTCGTTTTTAAGCTTAAGCAGAACCAGAAACTTTGGCCTGCATGCATGGTGATTTACGACCATGGTTTACGGGCCGTAAATCACTTTACGGTCCGTCCACCAGGTCGTATTTTAGCCATTTCCTCAGCTGGCAGAAAGTTGAAGTTGGACATGCCAGTTTACGACGTCAAGTTTACGGACCGTATTGCACTTTACGGTCCGTATTTTGCACTATACGACCACTGGGCAGTTTTGCCAACTTTCAATTTTTCTCATTTCTCGACTTTTCATTCTAATCATCCACATCCCTTTACATACATTTCCCATGAAACATTATACACTCGCACTCCTCGCACACATCATTAGTTCATTTACTTGCGTACCAACGGGAAATTTTCCGAGGTGTAACAAAAACAGACCCAAGTCCGATCCGTGAAGTATCACAATATATGGTAAAGCTCTCTCCCTCCACAGGTAAAGTTAAAATCTAGGTTGTACTCAGCAAAGTCGTGAGGTTTTGAAAGCTCGCCTCACACTCATCCGATCATTGGAAAGACACATTCTTTTGAGTCAATTTAGTCAAGGGGGATGCAATAGATGAGAAACTCTCCATGAAACACCGATAATAACTAGCGAGTGAAACTCCGAATATCAGTGACTGAAGTGGGTCTAAGCCAATCGCGAACTGTCTTGATCTTCTTAAGATCCACCATGATACCATCCTTGGACACTACATGTCCCAAAAATGCCACTGAACTAAGCCATAACTCACACATTGAAAACTTAGCATAAAGTTGCTTCTCCTTCAGAATCCCAAGTACGATCTCCTCTCTACTCCGAGAATAAATCAAAATATCATCTATGAAGACGATCACAAAAAAATCCAAGTATGATTTGAAAACACTGTTCATCAAGTCCATAAAGGTTGTTGGGGCATTAGTCAGCCCAAGGGACATAACCAAAAACTCATAATGGCCCTAGCTTCAACACGAAGGTGCCTGTGTTCAGCTTCTAAAATCTGCAGCTCTGTCTTCTTCTCTCTTTTGGATTATGAAAAAGAGCTTTTGTTCACTCTTGGCACATCCATCATGAACCAAGATAGTTTGGAGAAAATTATGATAAGTATGGGGATGAAAGAGCAAAAAAAGAATGCTAAATACCAGCTCAAAGATGCAATAGTTATCAATCTAACACAAGAAGAATTAATAAATGGAGGAGGAGCTTAGGAAGGAAAATAATTTTCCTAACCTTTATCCTACATGTTGTTTATAGTGTCGTATTTTACTAGATATAAAGTCTTCAAGTTCACAACAAAGATATTACAATAATAATATTATTTATATTGATAAGAATTAATTCAATTTCATAACATGTTTGCCTTATATTTGTAATACGTTACCTCAGATATTGTTATAAAACTTTAGTATTTGAATAGTTTAATTCAAAATTTAAAAATATCTCTATAATTAAAAAGTAGGCAATCTTTATTTTTCTAACAAACTTCAATATTTTCTAAGCAAAAATAAAATCACAAAATTTACAATGGTAAAGCTTCTATAATTGCTCATTTGTAACTTATTTTATGTTTTTTAAAGCATAATATATAATAATTTTTTTAAGAACTTTTCTGCAAGTAAGGTGAACGACAATCCTATTCCACAAAAAATTGTTTTGCATAACGACAATCCTATTCCACAAAAAATTGTTTTGCATAACGACAATCCTATATCACCATTTTCTTAGCAACTTTAAGTGTTAGTGTTCAACTGAAGCAACTTTTAAGTCTTAAATTGTACGTAGTTCATCTACTAGAAATAATTTTTCATATCTCTAAATGGTGTTTATCTAATTAGGAAAAATTTATACCATAAAATCTCTATATGATTTGATATCCAAGTAATTAGATAGGTGCATAATCCCATAGCTTCAAGTTGAACATCTCAAATAATAAGATAGATTGTAGTTTAAATGTCAAATACGTACCTTATTGGAACCCCGTTAGACTGAAGAGAATTAACGAAAGTCTGAAATATCTGACAACTCTTTATCATCCATCAAATGTGCTTCTGCAATATTATCTACTTCAAACTTTTTTGTGATATAAATTGAAATTATACAAAAAAAAAAAAAATACATTAAATTAAATCAACTATCTCGTGCGAAATTTGACATGGTTCAAGTGTAATTTCATGTAAGAAAAAGTATCTTACTTAAAAATAAGTGCCTTGTAACCAGAATGAGATTCCAATTGATATAAACTTATGCAAGTACATATAAAGGAAGACCATAAGATCTCCTAAATTTTCTTAACTCTCATGTCCTTTGCATATCATTGGTCACCTGCTTCTCTCAAGAAAAATTCGAACCACACCAAAAAAAATTGGCTATGCCTGACAAGGATTTGAAGTAAATTGAGTTTGTACAGATTTATATGCACATTATATAGCTGCCTAATGTCTCTTAAGTTCCCCATTATCATACATAATAATTATGTTGATAACTTCGGTGAATTAAATTGTGATAGAAGTGGGAAGAAATGTTACATGCTCACAATGAATTTCCTTCATTATTATTGACTTTTTAATGATTAACTAAATAGGGGAGAACGTAACATTTCATTTGTCTTGGAAGAAAAAAATTAAGAACATTTAAATAATCGATGTTTTGGAAAATAAAATTTAAATAATTTTTTATATAAAAAAAACTCAAATCTATGCTTTTACTCAAAATAATGAAGATATTCACCGTAAATATTTTCTCATAAATTATCCCAGTACATAAATTATATTCGAAATTATGTCCGAAAAGTAAATCCAAAGAAAATTAAATGTTAATTGACGTAATGAATAGTAATTTTGTAAGATTCCTCTCTTTAACCCCTTTGTCTCATTTATATACTTTTATGGTTGTCTTGTACATAACTAAGAGTGGAACGTGTGTCGGATATGGGTGAGTCGAAAATAGGTTAAACAAAAACGGACAAGCATAGACCCTCAGGAAAAAAAAAACAAAAAAAAAAAAACATTATTAGTAAAAATTTAAAATAAGGAAATAAAAAATAAAAAAAAAATAGAATTAAAAAGAAAATAAAAAATATTGTTTCTAAAAAAAAGTTAAAAATAAATATTTTAAAAAATAAAAATAATTACGAAAATAAATTTAAATAATAATTAAAAAAGAAGTTAATCATTTTTGGTAGCTTTTATACTTATGAATGGAGGACGTTTGATGCACTAGTTTGGGTTGATGATTTGTGATGGGTCAACTTGGGCAAGCTCATCTTCAAAATCACTCTAGCCCAAACCCATTAAAACTGGGCTGATTGGGCGGGTCAAATGGGTTTGGGCTAGTTTTGTCACCCCTACAATTCTTTCTCTCACTATTGACTCTGCCCTTCTTCATATTTCCTCTTATTTTGATCTCTCTTTCTTGCCTGAACACATTCTTCATGACCTTTTCCTGGTAACTGATGTACACTTTTCCGTCATTTTTTATCCTTATTTATACATTGTTTTAGAGCTAAATGTATTAAATACAGCTAACATCTATTGACTATTTGATATGGGGCTAATTTGTGCTTTATTGTGAAATCTAAGTACTTTACGTTGAAAATGCTATACTGCGAAGATGACGAAACGTGGAGCAAAATTGAATAAAATGTAGAAGAAAAAGAGGGGGGACAAGAAGGGAGACACATGTTAATTGTCTCCCCCCACGTGAAGACAAAAACCTTTTTTTTTTCTTGCGCGGAATGCCCTTCAAAGGCACTGGTCTTTAATTCTTGCCCCTCAAATTGTTAGTCTTTGATTTTTGTCCTTCGCCTAAAAATTCATGGGTTCTAGGTTCGAATCCCCGCTCAGTCAAAAATTAAAAAAAAAAATCTCAAGGCAGAGTTTTGGATTCAAAGTCTACCTTAAGATAGAGTTTGAACATTATAAGGCAAAAGTCTGCCTTAAGGCCAACCTCTGCCTTAAGGCCTAACTTTTGTCCGAATAGGCCTAATTTTGCTACAAACTTCTGTTGGCAAACTATGTTCAGAAAGTTAGAAGCAGAAACTGAAAACCAGAAAACAGAAAACAAAAATTGTGTAAACTCGAAAAAATGCAGAAACAAAGAAATATCTAAGACCACACAATTCACTGTGTATCCTTAAGGAATTTAATCTCCTCACTGTACCCGAGGTTATGGATTACTTCCTCCCAGGATAAAACGGATATACATGTCGCAGATGTAGCGGTACCTCAAACTTCTATGACTTCGTCGAACTCAAATAAGGCAGCAAATCACACACACAAACTCTATTTTTTTATTTCAGAAAAGAATGCAAAGTATCGAAAATTTCAGTAGATAAAAATGAGGCATTGCCTCAGTTTATATAGCCGCGAGAATGCCTGTTCAGAACAGCAGGTTGGTGACTGCTCGAAAAGGCCTTGCATTTTCAGAAAAATAAGAACATTGGGAGTTTATTTTATTCCGCAAAATTTAATTAATTATCAATTAATATTTTCGGCGGAAATGAAAAAAATAATTTCAGAAAATGAAGATTGAATTTAAACAAAAAGATTATCAATCAATCAGATCATTTGACCAAATCCAAAGCCGAGCCAAGCGATGACGACGGCGCGAGGGTAGTCCCTCTTCTCAACCCTTTAAGTGCTAGAAGAAGTGTTTTCTAATATAAGCACATAACTTTCCCTTTCTACCACCAATGTAGTACAAAGCTCCTTTTCAAAGGAACTTTGCTTTAAACTTCATTTTCCTTTCATTGTCTTTTTCCCTCCATTTCTCATTCACACCAACTTAGCTAGCTTCAATCATTAGCTAGCTTTAACAATCCCCCACATGAATGGGGAATGGCTATATAATGAAAAACATGCATGACAAAAACTGTATGATTCGTAAGCAAGGATTAATCGCATCTGGATAAGTAGATTTCTCTTTGAACTTTCCATAGTGAACATATGTTGGATATACTCGGTCAATTAGTAGATTTGATATCTTTGAACCGTCGACCTTTGGTGTATACCTAGACAACCACATGCCACACAATTAACCCTTTAACTGTCTTTGGTTTTCATTGTTTTGTTCGTTTCAGCCATGAACACTGCCTGGTTCATAAGTGCGTAGAGAATTGGCCTTATAGAATTCTCCTTGAAGCGGCTTACACTTCACACTTACATAGGTGATTCCTAAATGTGTTATCATGTAGATACATGATTTGATATACCCCGTATCAAACTTAGAAATCATTAAAAAGCCTTAATGCTTTATCCTGGTACTGAACATTGTCTCATCACGAGAATGGACCAAAAAGGTTATTTTGACAATGTTGAACGGTCACCAATGACTTTGTATGATTTTTTGAACCTAGATCTGGGGATCTCCAGTCTTCTAGGTAGATTTACAGCCACGGTGACTTGTCCTCGGCTATAGTCCCATTCCTCTCGATGATCTTTCAACCACCTCTCTAGTTAGGCCTTTAGTTAGTGGATCCGACACATTATCTCTTGACTCTACGTAGTCAATTGTGATAATTCCACTAGAGAGTAGTTTTCTAATGGTATTGTGTCTTCGTCATATGTGATGAGACTTTTCGTTGTACATAACGCTCCCGACCCTTCCTATTGCCGATTGGCTATCGCAATATATGCATATAGGAGCCAAGGGTTTGGGCCAAAATGGAATGTCTTCTAAGAAATTCCGTAGCCATTCAGCTTCTTCACCAGCTTTGTCTAAAGCTATGAACTCAGACTCCATTGTAGAGCGGGCGATACATGTCTGTTTGGATGACTTCTAAGACACTGCTCATCCACCAATGGTAAACACGTATCCACTTGTGGATTTTGTTTCAGTTGATCCGGTGATCTAATTTGCATCATTGTATCCTTCAATAACTGCAGGATACCTGTTATAATGCAAAGCAAAGTTTTGAGTAAGTTTCAAATACCCCAAAACTCGTTTCATTGCCAGCTAATGATTTTGGTCGGGATTACTAGTGTAGCAACTTAGTTTACTTATAGCATATGCAATATCAGGTCGCGTACAGTTCATGATATACATCAAACTTCCCAACACTATGGCATAGTCCAATTGAGAATGACTTTCACCTTTATTCTTAGCAAGAGCAAGGTTCACATCAATTGGTGTCTTTGCAACTTTAAAGTCCAAATACTTGAAATTTTCCAGTACCTTTTCAATATAATGAGATTGAGACAATGCTAGACCTTGAGGAGTCTTATGGATTTTAATTCTCAAAATTAGATCGGCAACTCATAAGTCTTTAATATCAAACTTACTAGCAAGCATGCGTTTAGTAGCATTTATGTTAGCAATGTTATTACTCATTATCAACATGTCATACGCGTACAAACAAACAATGACGACGTGGTTTGGAGTGTTCTTAATGTAGACACATTTATCACACTCATTTATCTTGAATCCATTTGACAGCATTATATGGTCAAATTTTTCATGCCAATGTTTGGGTGCTTGTTTTAGTCAGTAAAGAGACTTAACAAGTCGACACATCCTTTTATCTTTCCCGGGAACTACATAACCTTCGGGTTGTTCCATGTAAATTTCTTCCTCCAAACCTCCATTTAAGAAGGCTGTTTTTACATCCATTTGATGGATTTCAAGACCGTACACGGCGGCTAACGCTACTAACGCCGGAATAGATGTAATCCTCGTTACCGACGAGTATGTATCAAAGTAATCAAGACCTTCTTGTTGTCTAAACCCTTTAACAACTAGTCTTGCCTTATATTTATCAATAGTTCCATCAGCTCTCATTTTCCGTTTGAAAATTCATTTGAAACCTAAAGGTTTGTTCCCTGGAGGAAGATCAACCAATTCCCAAGTATTGTTGTTCAATATGGATTCTATCTCACTATTGATTAACTCTTTCCAAAATTGAGCTTCCGATGAAGACATAGCTTCGTTGAAAGTTCGAGGCTTATTTTTCAACAAAAATGTTAGAAATTCTGGTCCAAAGGAAATAGACGTTCTTTGACGTTTGCTACGTCTTGGATTTTCCTCATCATGAACATTTTCCTTTGTTTCTTCCCGAGGTCGTTTAGATTCTTTGCTAGATGACTCACATTCCTTTTTATACGGATATATATTTTCAAAGAAGTCGGCATTATCTGATTCAATTACCGTATTCACCTGAATGCCGGGATTTTCTGATCTGTGAACCAGAAATCGATATGCCTTACTATTTGTGGCATATCCTATGAAAACACAATCAATGGCTTTAGGTCTTACTTTTACCCTTTTGGGTTTAGGAACTTGCGCCTTGGCCAAACACCCCCACATTTTGAAGTATTCCAAATTGGGCTTCCTTCCTTTCCACTTTTCATTTGGAATAGATTGTGTTTTGCTATGGGGCACACGATTGAGTATTCGGCTAGCAGCTAGGATAGCTTCCCCCCACAAGTTCTGGGGTAAACCAGAACTTATTAACAGGGCATTCATCATCTGTTTTAGTGTTCTATTTTTCCTTTCCACAATTCCGTTGGATTGTGGCGAGTAAGGGGCAATTGTTTGATGAATAATGCCATATTCTAAACATATTTGTTCAAAAGTAGATTCATATTCACCGCCCCTATCACTCCTTATCATTTTAATCTTTTTGTCAAGTTGAGTCTCAACTTCACTTTTGTATTGCCTGAATGCTTCAATTGCTTCATCTTTACTATTAAGTAAATAAACGTAGCAATATCGCATACTATCGTCAATAAAAGTTATGAAATACTTCTTTCCACTGCGAGATGGTATTGACTTGATGTCACAAATATCTGTAAGGATTAGGTCTAAAGGACTTGAATTCCTTTCAACGGACTTATAAGGATGTTTAACATACTTAGATTTAACACAGATTTGACATTTTGATTGATTGCATTCAAACTTAGGCAATACTTCCAAACTAATCATTTTTCGCAAGGTCCTCTAATTGACATGTCCTAAATGTGAATGCCATAAATCATTTGACTCAAGCAAGTAAGACGAAGTAGAAACTTTATTATTATCAACGACCATTACATTTAGCTTGAAAAGGCCCTCTGTGAGGTAACCTTTTTCGATGTACATCTCGTTCTTACTTATTACAACCTTGTCTGAAACATAAACACACTTAAAACTGTTCTTCACTAGAAGTCCGGTTGACACTAAATTTTTCCTAATTTCAGGAACATGACAGACGTTGTTAAGAGTCACCACCTTGCCAGAGGTCATCTTCAGCAGTATCTTTCCATAACCTTCAATCTTAGCCGTTGCAGAATTTCCCATAAATATGGTCTCGTCGGGCCTGGCAGGAGCATATGAAGCAAAGGCTTCTCTAACAACACAAATGTGGCTAGTGGCGCTAGAGTCAATCCACCACTCTTTTGGATTTCCCACTAGGTTGCACTCAGACAAAATAGCGAACAAGTCATCAACTTCCTCGTTTGTTTCAATCATATTGGCCTGACCCTTCTTCTTTTCCTTTTTTGGAGCACGGCAATCTGCAGCTTTGTGCCCGATTTTCCCACAATTGTGGCAGTTACCCGTGAACTTCTTCTTGTTGGGATAGTTCCTTGGTCCCGATGCCTTTTTCCTCGTTTTCAGATTCGTTAGAGCAGTGTCAACAATATGTGCTCCCCCTATGGTCTCCCATTAACCTTCTTCTCTGCTGCCTTGTTATCTTCCTTGATTCTCAATCGGACGATGAGATCTTCTAGTGTCATCTCTTTTTGTTTATGTTTCGAGTAATTTTTGAAGTCCATCCATGAAGGAGGCAACTTCTCTATCACTGCCGCAACTTGAAACGCTCCACTAACCAAACCTACAACAAACAATATGTAAGTAATGGCATACTTAATACTTTCGACAGAAGTATTAATTAGATTTATACCTTCAACGAGGAGATCGTGGATGATAACCTGCAAGTCTTGAACTTGAGTAACAACAGACTTGCCATCTATTATTTTGTAGTCCAGGAACTTGGCAGCGATAAACTTCTTCAATCCAGTATCCTTAGTTTTATATTTCTTTTCCAGCGTATCCCATAGTTCTTTTGAAGTTCCCACATTACTATAGACGTTGTAAAGATTATCTTCCAGTCCGCTAAGAATATAATTCTTGCACAAAAAATCTGAGTGCTTCCAAGCCTCAGTTACAACAAAACGTTCATTCTCAGGTGTTGATTCCGGCAGAACCAGAATGACCTCCTTAATAAACATTTGAAGGCTTAAAGTAGTTAAGTAGAAGAACATCTTTAGTTGCCATCGTTTGAAATCAATCCCGGTGAATTTTTTGGGCTTCTCTGTTGGAGCCGGTGCTGGTGTAGCACGGCTGGAGGACGCAGCATTGCTCATAAAGCCAACCGCGAGGGTTGGTGTGGCAGTAGCAGTAGCAATAGCATTCAGATTTGGAGTTAAGTCTCCCATTTCTGTTGCAAATGAAACAACAAAAAAAATTAATAAACGGTGAAGTATTTAAATCTTCGAACCGAATCAGTTGTGGCAGAACTAGATTTAATACACAATGGTGAAGATTTTATTTCTTCAAACCGAAAAAAGTTTACACAAACAGAATTAAAAATACTTCAAACCGAATGCAGGAAATTGTATATTGTATACTCGATGAAGTTTTTATATCTTCAAATCAAGTAATCAAATGAGTAGAAAGTTATTAAAACTTTAATCTCAACCGGAGTAGAACATCAAAAGATTTTAGTCTCCAAAAAACATACAGGTTCCTCTTTATTTCTGGACAGCACTTTTAGTTCTAAAAAAACACTTTTTTTTCCTTTCTTTTAACCTTCTGTAATCGTTGAACAGAAAAAGATGAACACAGAAATAATTAAATTCCTTAAGCTTGTTGGCAAACTGTGTTCAGAAAGTTAGAAACAGAAAGCAGAAACTGAAAACCAGAAAATAGAAACTGTGTAAACTCGAAAAAATGTAGAAACAAAGAAATATCCGAGACCACACAATTCAATGTGTGTCCTTAAGGAATTTAATCCCCTCACTGTACCCGAGGTTATGGATTACTTCCTCCCAGGATAAAACGGATATACCTGTCGCAGATGTAGCGGTACCTCAAACTTCTATGACTTCGTCGAACTCAAATAAGGCAGCAAATCACACACACAAACTCTATTTTTTTTATTTCAGAAAAGAATGCAGCGTATCGAAAATTTCAGTAGTTAAAAATAAGGCATTGCCTCAGTTTATATAGCCGCGAGAATGCCTGTTCAGAACAGCAGGTTGATGACTGTTTGGAAAGGCCTTGCCTTTTCAGAAAAATAAAAATGTTGGGAGTTTATTTTATTCCGCAAAATTTAATTAATTATCAATTAATATTTTTGGCGGAAATGAAAAAAATAATTTCAGAAAATGAAGATTGAATTTAAATAAATTTGGTTCAAAAAGATTATCAATCAAATCATTTGACCGAAGCCAAGCCGAGCAATGACGACGGCGCAAGGGGAGTTCCTCTTCTCAATTTAAGAGCTAGAAGAAGTGCTTTCTGATATAAGCACATAACTTTCCTTTCTACCACTAATGTGGTACAAAGCTCATTTTCAAAGGAACTTTGCTTTAAATTTCATTTTCCTTCCATTGTCTTTTTCCCTCCATCTCTCATTCACACCAACTTAGCTAGTTTCAATCATTAACTAGCTTTAACAACTTCTGCCTTGCGATTTTTTTTTATTTTTATTGATCCGGAATTTGAACTTAGAATCTCGAGATATTAGGCAAAGGGCAAAAATTAAAGACCAACAATTTGAGGGGCAAAAATTAACCAGCGCCTTTGAAGGGCAATCATGCAAATGACCCAACAAAAAAAAAGCAAACAAGTGCAACAGTTGAAACTTAGCAAAAAAAAAACGTAAAGAGCAGCAACCTTTTGTCCTCCTGGACAAAATAGCGAGGCATTGTCTTGCTGTGGGTCTCTCTCAGCGAGCCTGGAATTTTGTCGGATTAAAATTCTTCCAATACATTTTGGACTCAGTTATTTTGTTTGGGTTTTTTCCTACACATATAAATAGTCCATAAGATATGATTTTTACCCAAATTTTGACAGAGAGAGTTAGGAGTCGCCGTGAAAGCCGGAGATTATTGGGTTTCACCTTTGCTAGGAGCCTCCGTGAAGGCCGGAGATTATTGAGTTTCATCTTTTCTCCGATCCTTACTACTAGTTTTTATCTTTTCTTGGGATGATTTGTTGTTTTTCCTCCATGTCTATGTGGAGCTAAACTTCTTGTTCTAGGGTTATGGTTCTTTCATTAACGTTGTTATTCGAATATTGATTTTAATTAACTAGTTTATCACATTGGTTTATTTATTTAATCCTGCGCTTAATTATTTGATTGTTTGATCAACTATTGAATACTACCTTTGATTCTTAGATTGAACTCGAGAGAGGAATACTAAGATAACAATAGGGTTAAATAGAGTGGGATCTCAACCCTGGGCATTGGGGAGCGCATTTGCGACTAGGATAGAGATATACCTAGTTCGCCCTGCTTGATTAATATACAAGATATATAAATGCATTTGTGATAAGGTTCATGACCATAAAGATCTAGGCGTGAAAATAATACAAATTGGCGGCTAGAGGACTTGAGAAATTCATAGTCGTAATATCAACCCTGTCAATCAGCAAATTAGATAAATTAAGAAGTTGAATCAATTGCAGAATACAACATGATTGTTAGATAGCCCATAGTCCTAGATCGATTTCGATAATATAAAAACCAGGTCTTTCTTGGTTGAAGTTCATTATTTATTTTATTTTATTTTTAGTTAGTTTATAATTACAACCTACGGATTTCATATTTTGTATCGATAATTTGGATCGTTTAATTTAATTGACGATTAATCAAAAGTCCTTGTGGGTTCAACATCCGATTTCTAAAAATCACTATATTACTTGTACGACCAGGTACGCTTGCGTGTGCGTTTGGGAGCAACAGTAACCCCACTCAACACTTGTTTGTTTTTATGGGGTTTTTTCTACACTCAATTTGATGCAAGTTTGAATCTTTTGTGTATGATTATGGGGTTTTTATTATTCTTTATTTAAACTGGCAGCTTCACACACGTTTTAGGTCCGCAAATATAATGAACTAAGTAAATTTCATACACAACCTCATCGCCCCGTATAACGAAACCCGAACTATTTCATTATCCGCTATTGAAGGATCCTCTTTCAAAATTTAAAACAATGTAGTACAACTATTAAGTTTTTTTTTTTTTTTTTTTTTTGGAAAGAGCATGGATATGTGGTTTAAGTAGCTGTGGCATGACAAGTCAAACAAACAATCGGTACAATAACAACATATCTCAATTTAATTTAGTTGTGGCATGTCAGTTTCATTGATATTAATACAAAAATCGAGTCAGAACGATTTGTTAAGAGTACGAATGAAATGATGGAAAGGAAAAAAGGACAATATAACTATGAAATAACTGAGAAATGTCAATTATAGGTACGATTGGTAGGAGAACCTGGTCAGAACCTAGTTTGAAATTATAAAACATGTACACATGAAATAACTGAGACATCATGTCGGCTATAGGTACGATTTGCAGGAGAATTTGATCAGAACCTAGTTTTAAACAATGCAGGATTGTAACGCATGAATTAGGTGTTATGCTTGGTCAAACCTGCTTATAAAATTCATGAAATTCATGCATTAAGCTAATACTAGATATGTTTCATTTAGATTTTCGCACCCATTTTTACAAAAATATTTTTTTGCACCATTTAGATTCTGGATTCCCATTTAGTGTAGACATGTTCGTGTATGTGAGGGGTTTTTTTGCGCTAGTTTCAATTGCTAAATGAGAATTTCCACATCGGCAAATTAAGGATAAATTTTGAAGAAGAAAATCATCCAAATTTGAATGTAACTTGCATGTAGAAGGTTCCCCTTGAAGGTATTAGAATAGATAATTTTAAAAATTATATATACTTGCAATAAGTGTAATAATACATGTCTGTCTCGTTGATATTTTAGAACACATATCAACTCATGAAGAAAAGCAACAAACTCTCAATCAAATTAAAAGAGAAACATACTTTTGAATGAAAATGAGACATGTACATAATAAAGCAACAAACTCTCAATCAAATTAAAACAGAAACATACTTTTGAATGAAAATGAGACATGTACATAATCTTGAACACTATATTACTCCCTTGGTTGAGCAGGAAACCTAAGTGCAGCATGTGCAGAAATGAGAGAAATTAATGTAAAGGGAGTAGCCACCAAAGACAGACCAGCAGAAATATAAATCTTGTTGAAGAAACTAGAAGGTTGTAGGTCATTAGTTCGACCCAACTCCAATGTAAAACCATAGCTTGCTGCTGCACCTGAGACTAATATATTTGATATTACCTGTTTCATATGTGCCAAAAAAAAAAGTGAGCAAGTCATCTAGTCATGATACTTAGGCGTCGTTTAATTTGGTAAGGTGTATAAAAATAGTACTGACATAGGATATATTAGTAATACCGGGATTAGTTATGCTGAGATTATTTCTTATTCACTGTTTGGTTTGGTGTACTAAGAGCATTGTTGTCTTTAATCATGCTTATCCATGTATTAATAACTCTTGTATTGTTAATACCATGATTTGCTATGTATAAGAGTAGTACTGAATAGAGTGTATTAGTTATACACTAGTTGACAAACACTAACAAACAAGGGATTAATAGTACCAAAGCTAATATATATATTATTTTCTCTAATACATCCTACCAAAGCACCCCTTGTTGTTCACCGTTTTGCCATCGTGTCCAAAATCTATATATATAATATAAAGCTAGGAATGAGAAAGGTGATGTGGCACCTCTCAAAAGCAAGGAAAGTTATTTATCTTTTTTTCTCAATTTTTTGGGGTTTTCTTCTAAATTTTCCTATTAATCTTATTTTAGTAGGCATTAAAGTTTTCTGCATTCAAAACATTCAATTAACGTACAAAGCAATTAACCAAATGAACAGAAAAAGACGTCAGTTTCAATTTTCAAGCCTCTATTATCTTCTAACAGTAACACCTAACAGTTACACCCATTATTCTGACACTAATTAAGTGCTGGTAATTAAAGAGTAGAAATATAAGGAAGAGGTAAATAGAATGATCAGCCTACACCCACCAAATTATCATGGACAACGAATCAGGAGCAGCCATGAACATATAAAAGTAAAGGTACTGATGTTTCTGGTGCAGAATTAGTGCAAAGAATGTATTTTGTAATTTTAACCATCTCAGTTTTCTTGGTTTGTTTTAGGGAGTGAAAAGGAAAGGACAGGAGCAGTCATGGATTATGGATATATAAGAGTGCAGGATTTGATGTTTTTGGTGCAGACTTGGTGCAAAGAATGTATTTTTAATTTCAATCATTTCATAAATTATGAATTTTTAATTTTCTTGGTTTGTTATAGGAAGTGAAAAATAAAAAGAGGCTTCAGCAGTAGGTATTTTCTGTAAAATTAAGTAATATGTGTTGTCCTGATCTTGAATAAATTATCAAAAAAATTTGGATAAAATTTTACTATTGTATTTCTGATCTCCCTTTTTCTTTTGGCAGTTGGTGTATTTCTGATCTCCCTTTTTCTTTTGGCAGTTGGTGTCGTGTATAAAGCTTTCGAGGAAGATATGACACCTCTCTGCTAGCATTCACAGTTATATTTTTTCTCATTTATTTAACTTTTTATCTTATTTTTCCACTCATTCTTTTTACTCAGTTTGTGTTAGGAATCCAAAAGACATGTTGCAAAAAGAAAAAACAAGCCTAAAATCCATGATTAAAGAAAAACCATTACTTGCATTAGAGAACCTAATTAAAGAAACAGTCGTCTCTTCGATTAGAAATTCAATGCCTCTATCAGAAACAATTGTGGGGAAGTTGTTCCGATAAAAGCCTGCGCGTCATTGATAAAATTGTAAGTTTTCCTCTTTAACTATTCTAGCATTCTTTATGTCAACAATTTTTTACCTTTTCCATATGTCCATTTCATGCAACAGTTTGTTTTCTTTTGCTTCTGTCATCGGCAGAGGTGAATTCAGTATTTTAACTCTATGGTTCAGTCTTTTAAGGTTCTTCATATTAACTCATTGTATTTTTAAAGTTAATAGGTTCTTTTCATAGTTTTTGTAATTTTGATGAATTATTTTACAAATTTATACTCTGTAACAAAAGTATACCATAACGGTGGATTCGTCCCTAAACACTGAATCGACATACTAATAGAGTAGGCTGCTTAGATTGTAAGGATGTTGTGGTTGATATAACACTGTTTAAAATTCTTTTGAAAAGTGTTACATTCATGTATGAAGGTCTCATTACCAAAGACAGATCTTATAAGGAGAAAAAAATATATATATCCCCTGGGGCACTTTGATGTTCCTATTTCGTCTGCACTGTTTGCAATTAATTAGAGCCAAACCAAGTTAGTTTTGAGAACGAATCCTGTTGTCCAAAACCAATTTGTTGCCATGGCCAAGGTTGATGTGTCCCCTTTTTAGGGCCAATAATATAATTTTTTTTTGGGTCTATTTATCCAGTTTTTCTGATAAAAAATTAATATGATGATGGAGTTAAAATACAATTTAATGTTTACCCTATAAAATTAATGTCAATGAGAATAATGAAGAATTGTGAAGGCAATAATGAATAAAGAGTTGTAATAAATGACGAGAGGATAGTGAAGAGTCATTAGCATGGGTCTTCTTCCTAACCATGATAAATGTTTCCTAAAGCTTCATTTTAATTTTATAGTTCATCTTTTTCTAAATGAAATTGTTATCGTGATAGTATTATTTTTATCGATATGATATAACATATCATCCAATTTTGAAAAATGACACGATAGGACAGTAACGTCTATAATTGATGAAGGCTGGAGAACCCAATAAAAGAGCAATCAACCTTTAATATGTATTACATTAAAGAACAACAAATAGTGTTACCTTTGGGGAATATAGAGAGGAAAATGAAAAGCAACGATATATATTTTAATTATGCAAATTATAATAAAATTATTTAATCATATTTTTATTTTCTAAAACGACCGCGCAAAGCGCGGATATATTCACTAGTTGTAAAATAAAAGTGGATGGGTATTATCAATTATCGTTAAACTTTTCAATTAGGATATCGAAACAGGTAATTAAAAGCATTGTAGTAGTCGGTTTTCTTTTTTTAACTAGAGGTGCATAAGGCTTGTGTTATTTATTTCCCTTCCACATGATGAGTTGCAGGAAATTGAGAAGTTCGATGGTTGTGAAGAGTTGATAATCACAATTTTGAGGGGTATAAAGATAAATAAACAGTTCATATTGGCATAAAACCACTTATTTGACCATTTTTTTGTATACGGTAAAAACCGAATGTATGCAAGACCGGTGAGACCGGGGACTGGGATAAGAAGAGACAGGCATGAGTACCGAGTATTTCCTTCGGACTGGTGGAATTGCACCAGCTGCGGCTGATCTGAGAAAAGTGAAGCAAATTTGTGTAGTCCGGTATCTCCGGACCAAACTCCGCATCACAGCCTGTCCGGTTTCTCCATGACCGAGTTGATCGTGGCCGTTAGTCCGGTTAATCAGTTACAAAATTGCCACGCGTCAAGACCGTTCTGTCACATTGTACCGACAGCCGTACATTGACGTTTTTTGACATCTATAACATTGTAATAGAAAATATATACATTGACACTTTCTCTCTCTCTCTCATTTTCTGGTCCGAACTAGTGGAGTTGGATTTATTCATTCAATATATTCTTAGCTTAATCATCAATATTTACGTATTTATTCAAGTTATTAACACATATACTCATATATACATACCATTGCACACGAATCCATATATACATTCCACATAAATCAAAAATAGATTAAAGTTTATCCACATATCCTATACCTCACTTACAAATTAAATTGATTACCAAAATTCGGGGTAAACAGTTTGGCGCCCACCGTGAGGCTAGGATAATAATGATCTTTTAATCTTGGCTTCTATCTCTTACCCGTTAGATTAAAAAAAAATCTTTTGTTCATCTCTGTGAAAACGGACCAAATGGCAAGCAGTGGACAATCTGGTCATGTTAACAACGAAATCGTTGCCGAAAATGAGAACAGTGGGTTAAGGGACTTGCCAGCGGATCCCATCGACCCAAATTCCGTTGATTCGAAGGAAGGCCTCAACCGGCAGAACACCGTGAACCAGGAGAATGCCACCCAGCCGGACACTGATCCCTTAAATACTCACAATTCAATTACTTTACCCCGGGCACAAAGCCGGAAAGTACCGGATACCCCGGATGAGATTAATTTACGATTAATTTTTGAAATGTTGCAGGAACAGAGAACCGCCATTGCCGAACAAGGAATCGCAATAGCCCAGCTGCAAAGCAAAGACGACAAAGAGGCCTCGGAGAGGTCGAAGGGCGTTGCCGCACCCAGGAGGGATGAAACAAGGATAGTCGAAAGCAATGGGTCAGGAGCTGGTTCATCCACAGAGGTTCTGAGAATGCTCGAAACATTGGCAAAGCGGGTAGACTCAACTGAGAAAAGGGTGGAAACATATAACTCTCGGGTGGATCAGATCCCGGGGGCCCCGCCTATTCTAAAAGGACCGGACTCGAAGAGGTATATCCAAATGCCTTTCCCTCCAAGTGCGGCTCCGAAATTGATCCCGAAGAGGTTCAAAATACCGGATATCCAGAAATATAACGGCACAATGGACCCACAGGAGCACGTGACATCATACACCTATGCCATAAAAGGCAATGACGTCGAAGAGGATGAAATTGAGTCCGTGTTGTTGAAAAAGTTCGGGGAAACCCTATCAAAGGGAGCTTTAACTTGGTATGACCATCTTCCCGAGCATTCAATTACTTCTTTCGAAATGCTAGCGGATGCGTTCATCAAGGCCCATGCCGGGGCTAAGAAGGTGCAGACCCGGAAGTCGGGTATCTTTCACATAGCCCAGAGGGATGATGAGTTACTACGAGAGTTCGTGAATCGTTTCCAAAGGGAACGGATGGAGCTCCCTCCGGTTCCGGTGGAATGGGCTGCACAAGCTTTTACCAAAAGGCTTAATCCTCGAAGCTCGACGGACTCATTCAAGCTGAAAGAAAACTTGTTGGAATATGAAGCTGTGACTTGGGCTGATGTTCATAACAGGTATGACTCAAATATTTGGGTAGAGGATGACCAGCTCGAGCTCCCCCCGGGACCCGTAAATATGAGCAAAATCTCTGAAAGATCGAGAAAAAATTATGAGCCAGAGTCAAGACCCTCAAGGGAAAGGTATTGGTCGTACTCTCATTCAGAAAAGCCAAGCTTCAGGTCGGAAAAATCGAGGGTTGGTCCTAGTCAAATCTTCGATCGGGGTGATAAACGGACTGAGCACTCGTCGAACAGTCGAGGTCTGTCATTTAGAAGTGATGCCGGGAGCTCGGCTACCAACAAAGACCTACCGAGGATATCGAAGTACAACTTCAGCATCAATACCTCGGATCTCATCTCGGCATAGGTCGTATCGCCGAAGCAAGATGGCCGAGACCATGGAGATCAAATCCCGGTCAACGGGACCCGAACGTGATGTGTGAGTACCACGGAACTCATGGGCACAGAACTGAAGACTGTCGCCAATTGAGGGAGGAGGTGGCTCGGCTACTGAAAAATGGCCACCTTCGAGAGGTCCTGAGTGAACGAGCTAAAAGCCATTACAAGGAAAAGGAATCCCACAAACGGGCTGAACCAGTGGAACCTCAGTATGTAATCAACATGATAATCGGTGGTACAGACGCCCCTCGAGGGCCGGTGATGAAACGGACAAAGATCTCCATTGTACGCGAGAAGCGGAGCCGAGATTATGTGCCCGAGGGTACCGTCTCCTTCAGCAATGAAGATGCAGAAGGCATCATTCAACCGCACAACGATGCTTTGGTAAATTCTGTTCTTATTTTTAAATCACAAGTCAAGCGTATTTTGATTGACCCAGGTAGCTCGGCCAACATCATCCGGTGAAGAGTGGTCGAACAACTGAGACTACTCGATCAGTTTGTACCGGTGGCTCGAGTGCTCAGTGGGTTTAATGTGGCGAGTGAAACCACGAAGGGGGATATTTCTTTGCCGGTCAATATTGACAGCACCATTCAGCAGACGGTGTTCTATGTCATCGAAGGGGACATGAAGTATAATGCTTTACTCGGTAGGCCGTGGATACATAGCATGAAGGCTGTCCCATCGACATTACATCAGCTGCTGAAATTCCCAACACCAAAGGGGGTAAAAACCATCCGAGGAGAACAGCCCGCTGCAAGGGAGATGTTCGCAGTCGAGGAAGCTCCACTCATTACCAAAAAACCGGATCCAAAAGAAGATGAGTCAATCGGTGGAAAGGACTCTAAATAGCAACTAAAGTGTACGGGTTCGACAGCGGAGCAGCAGGGGACAGACTCTGGGTATGAAGAAGATGATTTCAATGTACCCAGATCATTCATCTTGTCGGATGACTCCGATGCAACCAAGTCTACAGTGGAGGAGCTGGAGCAAGTCATCTTGTTCGAATATCTACCGGATAGAAAGGTCTACCTGGGCACGGGATTAACCTAGGATCTCAGGAACAAGTTAATTAAGTTTCTTCTAGCTAATGTCGATTGTTTCGCATGGTCCCGTATAGATATGACAGGTGTGCCACCGGAAGTAACAACTCACAAGCTCAGCCTCGACGGGAGATTTCCCCCGGTGAAGCAGAAGAGGAGGCCTATGGCAGAACCAAAGCACGCCTTCGTAAAGGATGAGGTAACAAAGCTTTTGAAAATAGGCTATATTCGAGAGGTAAAATACCCGGATTGGCTAGCTAACGTAGTGGTGGTGCCGAAAAAAGGTAATAAATTTAGAATGTGCGTTGATTATAAGGATTTAAACAAAGAATGCCCGAAGGATTCACTTCCGATGCCTCACATCGATAGAATGATCGATGCGACGGTCGGGCATGAGATGTTGAGTTTTCTCGACGCTTACTCCGGGTATAACCAAATCCGGATGCACCCGGAGGATCAAGAGAAAACATCCTTTATTACCCGGTACGGAACTTACTGTTACAATATCATGCCCTTCAGATTAAAAAATGTCGGTGCAACTTACCAACACTTAGTTAATGGGATGTTCGAAAAACAGATGGGAAAAACAATGGAAGTTTATATTGATGACATGGTTATCAAGTCCCTGGAAACAAAGGACCATTTAAAACATTTGCAGGAAACCTTCGATGTACTTCGTAAATACAACATGAAGCTTAACCCGGAGAAATGTGCCTTCGGTGTCCGGTCGGGCAAGTTCTTGGGTTTCATGGTGTCCAACCGGGAATTGAGATTAACCCGGACAAGATCAAAGCTATCGAGGATATTGAGGTGGTAAATAACGTCAAAAGAGTGCAAAGACTTACCGGAAGAATAGCAACGCTGAGTCGGTTCATATCGAGGTCTTCGGATAAAAGTCACCGTTTCTTCTCCTTATTAAGGAAGAAGAATGACTTCGTTTGGACACCGGAATGCCAAAGAGCATTGCGGTTCATATCGAGGTCTTCGGATAAAAGTCACCATTTCTTCTCCTTATTAAGGAAGAAGAATGACTTCGTTTGGACACCGGAATGCCAAAGAGCATTGCAAGAGTTGAAAAGGTACTTGTCCAGCCCACCTCTACTGCACACACCGAAAGCGGACGAATAGTTGTTTCCCTACCTTGCCATATCCGAAGTAGCGGTAAGTGGTGTTTTGGTCCGAGAAGAATCAGGTACGCAATTCCCTATACATTATGTGAGTAGAACTTTAGGGGATGCGGATACCCGTTATCCCCACCTTGAAAAGTTGGCATTGGCATTGGTAAGTGCTTCTAGAAAACTCAAACCCTACTTTCAATGCCATCCGATATGTGTAGTGACTACTTACCCTCTAAAGAACATCATGCATAAACCGGAATTGTCGGGTAGACTAACCAAATGGGTCGTAGAGATTAGTGGATATGATTACAAATATAAACCCCGAACGGCCATTAAGTCCCAAATATTAGCCGATTGTGTGGAAGATTTTACCCCGGCTATGGTCCCCGAGGTTGAAAAAGAGCTTTTGCTAACCTCAGGAAAGGCTTCGGGTATTTGGTCGTTACACACGGACGGGGCCTCGAACCTCAAAGGTTCCGGGCTAAGAATCGTCCTTAAAACTCCCACTGGGGATGCCATTCGACAGTCGATTAGAACTATTAAGTTTACTAACAATGAAGTCGAGTATAAGGCTATGATTGCAGGTTTGGAATTAGCTCGGAGTATGGGGGCCGAAATAATCGAAGCAAAATGCGACTCTCTTGGTCGTTAATCAAGTGAATGGCGTCTTCGAGGTCAAGGATGAGCGAATGCCAAAGTATCTGGAGAAAATCCAAGTGATACTACACCGGTTTAGAGAGTGGACCGTGCAGTATGTACCCCGGGAGCAGAACAGCGAGGCCGACGCATTGGCCAATTTGGGCTCTTCAGTCGAAGGGGAAGAAATCAACCCCGACACTATAGTGCACTTGATGAACTCGGCGATAGAAAACGGGTATGCTGAAATAAACACGATGGGGCTAACTTGGTATTGGCGCAACAAATACATCGACTACTTGCAAGATGGAAAGCTTCCAAGTGACCCAAAAGAATCACGGTCACTAAGGACAAAAGCAGCACGGTTCTGCCTAGTGGACGACCAATTGTATCGACGGTCTTTCTTCGGGCCCTTGGCTAAGTGTTTGGGTACCGCAGAAATCGAGTATGTGATGAGAGAAGTCCACGAGGGGACCTGCGAAAATCACTCCGGTGCAGAGGCCTTAGTCCGAAAAATTATCAGAGCTGGTTATTATTGGAACCGGATGGAGGAGGATTCAAAGAATTTTGTCCGGAAATGTGATGGGTGTCAGAGACATGCCCCAATGATTCACCAACCCGGGGAGTTGCTACACTCAGTGGTGTCGCCTTGGCCCTTAATTAAGTGGGGAATGGACATTGTTGGTCCACTACCATGGGCACCAGGTAAGGCCCGTTTTATTTTGTTAATGACTGACTATTTCTCCAAGTGGGTTGAAGCGCAGGCTTTCGAAAAGATTAGAGAAAAGGAGGTTATTGACTTCATATGGGACCACATTATTTTCCGTTTCGGCATCCTAGCCGAGATAACTTGTGATAACGGTCCTCAGTTTATTGGCGGCAAAGTCAATGATTTCCTCGAGGGGTTGAAGATCAAGAAAATTGTATCAACTCCGTATCACCCAAGTGCAAACGGACAGGCAGAATCCACGAATAAAACAATAATTCAAAATCTAAGAAAAAGACTTGACACGGCGAAGCATCACTGGAGAGAGGTGCTGCAGGAGGTATTGTGGGCTTACAGAACCACATCAAAATCAAGCACGGGATAAACACCTTTCTCGCTGGTCTACGGGGCCGAAGCCTTCATCCTCGTAGAAGTTGGTGAACCGAGTCTCCGATTCGGATACGCCACCGGTGGGTCAAACGAGGAGGCCATGGCCATAAGACTCGACCTCACGGATGAACTTCGCGAAAACGCGTTAGTCCGAATTGGAGCCCAGAAGCAGAATGGAAAGGTACTACAACCGGAGGGCCAATTTTTGACATTACCAAGTCGGGGACTTGGTGCTTCGGAAAGTTACTTTGAACACCAAAAATCCCAACGACGGAAAGTTGGGGCCAAACTGGGAAGGGTCGTATAAGATAACAGGAATAACGGGTAAAGGGTCGTATCAGCTGGAGGCCATGGACGGACAACGGTTGTGTAACAACTGGAATGTAGTTCATTTGAAGAAATACTACTGCTAAGGTACGGACGACTACCCTCGTTTTTGTTTTTTGTTAACCTTTCTTTTTGCAGGAAGTCGAGTACCGGATGAAGTTAGGTGTTAGGTCTAGAAACACGTGTTGCACTCTTTTCCTTAGTACGGTTTTGTCCCGAAATGGGTTTTCTGACAAGTTTTTTAATGAGGCAACAAGTACAGCGTGTTACTTGATAGAAACGAGGACAAGTGTTCAGAAACTCGGGGGTATACCCTACGAGTGGGGACTTGATAGTGCTTACCCGACCATGCAGCTCGGATAAACACTAGGGGACTACTATACCCACATCAAGGCTTACCCCGGTGAATAAAAAACGAAGCAGCTCAACAAAGCAGGAGAACGTTGTTGGGCATTACCCCGAGGAAGTTCTCGTCCATAACCGGACCTTCTGTATTAGGTTTTGATGTAAGGACCAAACGATCAGAACGAATCGTGTCCATTTAGTATTCGCTACGACAAAAACAGAAGGAAACGGACAAAGTCCTCATATCATGTACGTGCAAATACTTGCAATATAAAGATTACTGAAAATTCAGATTATTGCATTTCGGATACGTCTTCTTGTTAAACACCCTACCCTCGGTGATTACCGTCGAAATTCGGCATCATTTTATCCAAATACCGTACACCGGGGACTATAGTCGAAATTCGACAAAGGCAATAAGGCCGCACTGAACCAAGCCAAAATCTTTAAATACCCCCGAATGGGGACTGCTATATCAAAATTCGCTAAGGCTGGGATTCAGGTGTCCGAACCTAATCCACGATAGGTGACCTGTCGAAAAATATCGGCCCTAAAATGCCTAATGTGATTCGGAGACGTCTGAATTCACAGAGCATAAATAAGTCCCACGGGCAAACCACTCGATCAATCCCCGGACAAAATATACCGGACGAAGTGGAAAGCCAACATCGAGGCATAATCCGGAAAAATGGATCCGAGCAAAAGTCATAATAAACACAGATTAAAGAATAAAGAAAATCAGCAAGGAAAATGCACATTTCATATATGTAAGGTTTTTTACACCTGAAATTCCTACGAAGTTAAAAAACAAAAAACAAGCCAAAAAGGCAAAGGCAAATAAAGGCTAAGTACAGGCCCTGATCTATCCGGTGTAGCTGGAACCGGAACGCTCAGATACTGTCCGCTCGGAATCGGTATCGAGGGCTCTCTTGGCTTTTTCCTCGGTCTTTTTGGCTAAAAGTATCAGGGCCGGGAGGTCCCCAAAACCTTGTTGAGCTTGCTCGAGGGTGGCCCTCCGGGACTTCCACCGCTCATACTCCACCGCAATCGTGGTATGAGCCTCGATAGCCTCCACATTCTTAAGGGCTTCTGCCAAGTCGGCTTCAGCCCGGGCCAATTTGTCCACCAATTCGGATCTCTCGACATCGAGGATTCTTTGAACTTGAGTAGCCGAATCGAGCTCGGCCTTCATGAGGTCATTGGCCTCGGCTGTCTCCTCGAATTTGGTTTTGAGCTCGTCGCATATCCGGGCCCTATCCTCGGCTTTCTACAAAAATACCCTCAACTTGTCCTTGTACACAACATTCTCGGATTCAAGCAACCGATGCCTCTCAGCCATGTTCACAGCATCAGTCTTGACCGAGTCAAGCTCTCTCCGAAGTTGAGAGATAGTGGCCTCGAGTTCACCAAGCCTCGAAGAAAAATGAGCATTATCTTGGCTAAGGCCGACCTTGTTCGCTTCCAGGAGTCGGTTCTTTTCGACCATTCCGGCCAATTCATCCTTTAATCGAACATTTTCGGCCATCGCTGCTTCGAGCTCGGGTTGAAGGTTGGAAAGGGCAGCTGCTCGGTTCAATTGATCCTCCTTCACTTGCAAAAGGTGCTGGAACTTCTCCGTTCCCGACCTTGGGCATCCAGGTGGTCCTTAAGGTCGTCAACCTCTTGCTGAGCATGGATGAAGGCCTCATTGACGAGCACCACACTCTGTGAAAGAAACGAGAAGTTAAACTTGGATAAACGAGAAGGTAAAATTCACACTAAATTATGGAAGGATAGGCTGATAAGCTTACTCGGCTGCCCGCGTGCATGCCCTCGTTAATGAGACTCTGCCAAGGGACTCCGGTCATCTTCCGCTTATCCGAGTCCGAGACGAGGGGCCTCAGATAGCTTGCAACTCTCACAGGACGCGACAAAAAACTGCAGTCCTCGGGGACGGTAACCACGACCGATCTTGTCCTTCTAGGTTCCACACTCGGGGCCGGGAAGATACGCACCAGGCTATCTCTTGAACCAGTATCGGTGGCCCGGCTAGCTACCCTCGTGACTCGAGGGATAGGGAGATGTCCGAAACCGGCAGCTTCCCCGGTTGTAGGAGGAGTATCCGAGAACATATCATCAAAGTTATCCGACCTCGAAGCTGGAGTTGGGGAAGCCCGAACAGCACCAGCAGCCTCGGTAGGAGCAGGTACCTCGGATGTTATAGCTGGGTCCCCAGCGGGTAGTGAGCCGGTATCCAGTGGAGCCTCGGTCTCAGGGACCGGCTCAGCTCTTTGTTCGGCCTCAGCATTCGAGTCGAGCCCGGATCTTCTAGTCCTTTGCAGGGGAGTCTCCTCAGATGAAGCATCACCTGAAATGTCAACATATTCAATTGACCTTAGAGGAGTCGGGTATAGAACTTCTTCCCCACCTGTGTGCAGAGCCGGAGCTGAAGGTCCTTCCCCGGCTGAAGGAAATGGCCGAACGGAGGCTTCTTCCTCCGGAACAGACTCGACGGAGGGGGCCACACCGACCCTTCGAATAATTAAATCAAGCTATGTTTCATCTCTTGGAGTCTGAACGACGCTCCTTGCCCTTTTCTTCGATTTCTGCCCTTTGTCCGAGGGCTTTCTCCGCCTTTTATTGGCAGCAGCAATGATGCGGGATGTCACCGCTGAATCAAATTCAGGTGCCGGCACAGCTGGCTCAGCTACTGGCTCCGGCCTTGGCTCCACCGAGCCTCTGGGTAAACCTGAGCACCGAAGAGGTTGTTAAAAAAAAATGTAGAAGAGACGATATATTCCAGCTCAAGCGGAGCATTACCGTGGTTTTGAGCAACCCATTGGCCACGTGATAGGTTCCCCCACGTCCGTGCTTCATGGGTGTGTTGGCTGAGGAGTGCCCCGACCCATTCATTCATATTCCGGACGGCCGGAGGTATCCATGCTACGGCTGATATAAAGAAAGCGGAGAAGAAATCGTATTAATTCTAGGGAGAAAGTATTTGACAAAGTATCAAAGGATAGTTAAAGGAAGAACGGAGGAACTTACGATTATTGTTCCACCTCTCCGGGAAGGGCATATAGTCGGCCAGAATAATGTCCGCGGTCCTCACCCAGACGTAGCGTTCTAACCAACCACGGTCTGTCTTCGTCCATCTTCGAAAAGATCGGGTGTCGGCCTCGCTTGGTGAGCTTTATCACACCCCCTTGGAACAACCTCGAGGAGTATAAACGGATGAAGTGTGTCATCGTAAATTCCCTATTTATGTTGTTGGACAACATCCGGAGGCAGGCCACGGTCCTCCAGATTATCGGACCAATTTGGGCCAAGGTCACGTTGTATGTCCGGCACATATCCAAAATAACCGGGTTAATTGGGGGGTCGAGCCTGAGTGTGAAGGGATAGGTGTAAACATACAAGAAGCCTTTACTATGATCGGTGATGGACTCGTCAGGACCGAGGGCGAACACTTGCACCGGACGGTTATCCCATCCGCAATCAGCCCGGACTTGGTCGAGTTTATCCTCGGTAATGGACGAAGGATATCGCCTTACATCGAACCCCCTATCCGCAACCAGAGAAGGCTTCTCGACTTCAAATTCTTTGTTGTAGTTGGGTTTGAACGGTACTATGTCCAAGGCAGTAGGTTCAACGATGATTTTTCCCTTGGGTTGTGAAGTTGGCTCGGCTCCTTGAGAAGAAACCGAGGGAACATACTGGGAGGTGGTTTCGGTGTTGGCAGACATTTTGAAGATGTGGAAAAGGAGATTTGGTGAATTCGATAGGGAGGAAGAAACAAGTTAAAAAATAAGAGAGGGAGAAGAAACAGTTGAAAAAATTCAAAATGGCAAAGTGAGAAGAAACAAAGCAACACTTTCAATCGAAAAACAACAGAGGAAAGGTTGGAAAAGTTGGTTTTCTTACAATCAAGAGGGATGAAAACGGTTGAAATCAGCAGAAAATATGAGATGAAGATGATCAGAAGTGAAGAAGTGAGGAAGTGAAGAAGTAAAATGGTGAAATGAAGGGGTGCATGGCTTTATATAGGCGTGGTAACTGTAGCGGTTGCAGAGGTTGGCCAACCGGGGGATGCCACGTGTCTAACAATTAATGAAACGTGATTTGAAACGACGTGCGTTACGACAGTTACCAAAGTTGGCCGTTCGGGATGAGACACGTGGCTGATGGCAGAGGGACGTGACATAACTGTTCCCGCCAAAATGAAAAGATAAGAACGAGCTTATGAAAACGTCGGTTTGGTGACTCATCCACTTCCCGTTACTCCGGTAAAACTACGGTCCGGGAAGTGTGGGGACTATCTGTATACGGTAAAAACCGGATGTATGCAAAACCGGTGAGACCAGGGACCGGGGATAAGAAGAGACAGGCATGAGTATCGAGTATTTCCTTCGAACTGGTGGAATTGCACTAGCTGCGGCTGATATGAGAAAAGTGAAGCAAATCTATTTAGTCCGGTATCTCCGGACCAAACTCCGCATCACAACCTGTCCGGTTTCTCCATGACCGAGTTAATCGTGTAGTCCGGTTTCTCCATGACCGAGTTGATCGTGGCCGTTAGTCCGGTTAATCAGTTACAAAATTGTCACGCGTCAAGACCGTTCTGTCACATTGTACCGACAGCTGTACGGGTGTCAGACCGTACGGCCCAACCTTATCCTTTTAGGGTTTTCTTTATTCTAAAAGGGTTTTATGTTGTATGCAAGGCCCATAAGGCAAAACTATAAATAAGGGGCATCTCCCTACTTTTGAGGGTTGGCTTTTTGAGATCTATAACATTGTAATAGAAAATATATACATTGAAGCTTTCTCTCTCTCTCATTTTCTGGTCTGAACTAGTGGAGTTGGGTTTATTCATTCAATATATTCTTAGCTTAATCATCAATATTTACGTATTTATTCAAGTTATTAACACATATACTCATATATACATACCATTGCACACGAATCCATATATATATTCCACATAAACCAAAAATAGATTAAAGTTTATCCACATATTCTATACCTCACTTACAAATTAAATTGATTACCTAAATTCGGGGTAAACATTTTTATATACTGAGATTGAGGATAGAGAGCTTCAATTAGCAATATAATCTTAAACACAAGAAATGACAAGGGGAGCTTCAATATGACCTTTCAATATGACCTTAGTTTAACTTACCATGTCACCAAATAAATCCAGCAAACTGACTCCAATGCTTAGAGATAGTGCAGTTTGGAAGAGATTATATGCAATTCCCACGCCAATACTAACCAGCATATAACTGCAATTACCATAAATTATATATCATAATTAATGGGCAGAGTAAAAAACGCTTCCTATAATATAGAGAATTACTTCCTTTGTTTCAATTTATGTGGCACCTTTCGGATTTCGAGAGCTGAAACTTTTAATTTTGACCGTGAATTCGGCTATGGAATCTTTAAATTTTTTAAAATAAAATTTATATGTAAAAGGTATTATAAGTCACAATAATTAACAATTCAAAATATTTATAAGGCGTATAAAAAAGTCATGAAAACAAGCGCACTAGCGGCTGGAATTAATAATCAGCGGTGGAGAAGTTGGATTGCAATCAAAATCTCCCAAGTTTAACCTGAAAGCTTTTATTTATACTAGTATGACTTTTTATCGCATTCGTAACCTGTTTGGCTAAGCTTCTGAATATGAAATGTTAACGTTTTATTTTAAAAAAAAATATTCTAGAAAATAAAAGTGTTTAGCCAAGCTTATGGCGTTATTGTGAAAAAGAAATGCTTTTAATTTGTAGAAGAAGCTAAAAAATGTAATATCTCCCAAAAATAACTGTTTTGATTATTTTAGGGCAAGATTACGCATATCAAAAAGTTCATATTTACCATATTAAGCTAAAACTTCTGTTTTTTCGTAATTTGACACTTAAAGGTCATTTTTATTGAAACAAAGTACTTCTCAATGATCATTTAACTAAACACAAGTTGCTACTCTTTCAAAGTTTCAAAAAGAATTTTTGATTAAAATACAACATTTTAAGTACTTCTCAAAATAAACCGATTTCAACAATTTGGCCGAACAGGTTATAGTCAATTAACCATACTTCAATTTCAGTTTTTGATGTTTAACACCTAAACGTATAGACTTCAAGTTAAACAACCCATTGTTTGATCATTCAATCAAATAAAAGGAAGAAAAGTTAAAATAAAAAAGAGAGAACTTACATATAAACGTGATAATTGGGTAAACTTAATATCATTAACCTGATAGTCTGAATAGAGAAAACGCTCACAAGATGTGAAATGAGAGCTAGTAAGAAGGATAACGAGTGATCCCACAAGGCAAGACAATGCAAAGAATCTCATCGCGAACATTGTTATTCTTCCCATCTTCTTGCACCTTAATTACTCTACCTCATAATTATTAAACCTTCATTTCATTTATATCCCTTTCTTTCTTATTCCAGAGGGAATAAAAAACAAATTGTCAAACGTATACTTTAGAATGAGAAAATTCCTCCACGTTATCTCTGTTTTCTGATTTAAATTTATTACAAACCCTTTTTGAAATAAATTATCTGTATCGTTCAAAGTTCTACTTGTACACACTAAAATATTGTTTCCTCTCTATCCAAGATATGCATTAAATTTATTTGAAAATCAGCATTTGGCCCTGAAAAAATTTCAAATACATCTTGAAATTGTATTTGAAATTTGGAAAACACTTAAAACCTTATTTATTTATTTATTTATTTATTTTCCTTCACTTTTTTCACTTTCAGAGTTTCAGTACATTCAAACAACCATATATTCTTTTCAAAAAGTATAACCAAACACAACTCCATCTTCAACTTCAACTTAATTATACCAAATAAAGTGAAAAATATTTGGTTTGTATAGCCAAACGCCTACTAAGCTTTGTCTTAACCAATGTCTACATGTCTTTTCCAATTGGCATAGCACTAGTGATATGACCAATATCTTATGTGTGTAGAAATAATACATTTGTTGTTGCTATCACACTTATTATTATATTTTTTTAATTGTATTTTTGGAAACGCTACCGATAATACTAATACTTCATAAAAAAAAAAAAAAAAGGTAATGTGCATTATTTTCCATTTTTAATTGTCTTTTGTTTTCATCATATTAAACAGCTTATATGCAAAGTCTACCCATACGAGGTCAAATATCGTACAAATTTTGATTAACTGAATGCAAATGAAACGAGACGGTATGAAAAAAATACTCCATCTGTTTCAATTTATGTGAACCCATTTGACTGGGCACGGAGTTTAAGAAAGTAGAGAAGACTTTTAAACTTGTAGTGTAAAATGAGTCACATATATTTTGTGTGGATATAAATCATTGCATAAAGGTAAATTGTTTCCAAATATAGAAAAAAGTCATTCTTTTTGGCACTGACTAATAAGGAAATAGGTTCACATAAATTGAAACTGAGGGAGTAAGTCACTTTGGCCATCAAAAGAAGAAAAGTGTGCGACCTTCCTTGTATTTTTCTCCAATTGCCCATTTGAAATAGTTTCTAAATTTTAGTGTTGTAGAGTGATACAAAATTTCTTATGGAAAAATATTTCGGATTTTTTTTTTCTTGAAAGTATTTTACTTCATACTAAAATGTAAATGGCCCGTGAAATATGAAATATTAATCTTTTTCACACAGAAGTTATGACAACTACATATGTATTCCCAGCCTACAGCAAAAAACACTTTTAGCAGTTTTACCCTGTTCGGCCATGTAGCGTTTGTTTGGAGAAAAAAATGGAGCTTTGCTTGTATAAAATCTAGTTTGGTCATCTAAATTGCTGTTTCTAAGATATTTCAAATTGGATGAAGTAAGTTGGATGTATTTAAATAATGAAAAAGGATAAAAAATATCCCTAACGTATGAGAACTAGTTCATAAATACCCTTCATCCACCTATTTGTCTAGAAATACTCTCAACTTATAAGTTGGCTCAAGAATACCCTTAAAATTTTATGGTGTTTGAGGCACACCATGTCATACTTGAGTGAGGCTAGCTATTGTTTGACATATGGAGCTGTGGACCCCACCTCCACCATCACTCTCTCTCTCTCTTTCTCTTTCTACCCTCCCCCAAATAGTCTATCATTTCTCTTCTTCTTTTTTTCCTCTGTGAAAAGAAAAATTAATTTTCCTCCTCTTCAATTCTTTATTTCCCTTCTAATTAGAAAATGAGAACCTGGTAATTTATAAGGGTGCTTAACCAAAAAAGAAAAAATTATAAGGGTGTCTCCCAGACCTTCATGAGTCAGCACTAGCGGTGTTTACAATTTGGTTAAAATTAAATTAATTCAGGTTGCAAATAGACTCAAATTGAATAAATAAATTGACAGTTATTTGGAGTTGATTTATTTTGATTTTAAATTCTTTAAAATCCGATAATATTTGGTTTGGTTTTCCTAAAAGAGATGGAGTTGTTGTTGAGTTTTATACAAACTTAAGTTGCCAGATGGAAATTTATATAAATTTATCGATAATTTTCCTAACCTTTATCGTACATTATACTATTATCTAAAAGGGATAACAAAAGAGCTTTTGTAGTCCTCACAAAACTTTCCCAAAAAATGTCAAACTTTTCAATTAATTACTTCTAGGTCCGGATTTTATTTTTTAAAGTCAATTTTATTTTTTGTTCTTATGGTTTACTTTTTAAAAGTTAGCGAACATTCTGCTTTATTTACCTGTTCTATCCGATATTCGGTACCCGCATTAGAGCTCGCCTAATCCAGATTCGCATCGCATAGGGCCCAATCGGGGGAAGCGTTCCCTAGGAGTTTCTCATACTCAAGTTCGAACCCGAGACCCCTGATTAAGGGAGGAACAGCTCCATCCGCTGCACTTTATTTTCCCTGTTACTTTCTTCTATTGATCTTATGTATTAACCTAAAAATTAGTCATTTCTTCGCTAGATATTCTTGCTTCTTGTTACTCTTTGTTTTCTTCTTTTTCATTTGTTATTTATTATAGATTTTTACATGTAAGGATTTCTTTTACTTTATACTTGTATTATGAAATTCTCAGGAAATTTGAGAATTTCTGAAAATTCTTTTGCTCATATGTAGGCATTTCTTTTTACTTTATAGTTATACTTTAATGAGTTCATATGTGTTACCAAGATTAGTGCAAAAATTATTAAATGATGCCATATAATGTTGAAAATGAAGACAATATTATCAGTCAACATCGGGTTATCTTTAAAATCTCTTGTTTGATTAACTAAAATTAATCTTTTAAACACAAAATGAGTTTGAAGTAGGGTGGAATTAGAGTGTCAGCTACCGATTTGATCGGATTTGGTAGCACTTTGGTTCAAATTCTGTATTTGTCTTAAAAGTTCATCAAATTTGTATAAATTATTAATTTAGAACTAAATAACTTAAAAAATTAGGATTCGAAACTCATATATTTCAAATTATGGCTCTACATTTAATTTGAAGTAAATAATTTCATCAAAATAAAAGTTAAAATATTAAAGGAGTGAAATGAAAGTTTTAGTTTTATATATTGAAAATATACTTATTTGAAGTTTAATTGTACCGACATAAATTATATTTCCGTGTTGTTGTCGTATGAATAGGAAATAGGTTGTTCAAGAAGTGGTTGCTTATATAATATATAATTAAATAAGGGGTTCTTTTACTTTTACAGAGCTGAAAGAGGAGTAGAAGAACTTGTCCTCTATCCCGCTTCTGCTTCTGCCACGGAGTTTGGTGACTGAAGCTTAGTCTTCCGAACCTGCTATCCCCTTTTTTACCCTTTTTTTTTGAGTTGATGATTCTTCAACCGGTTCCGCCCCATTCTGCCAATTAAAATATTACTTTGTTATATTTGGAGCTGGCCCCGGGCTTAGCACGGGCCTCATGAGACTAGTGCTGTTTATAATGTCGTATTTTACAATATATAAAGTCTTTAAGTTCGTGACAAATATATTACAGTAATATTATTAGTTATATTGGTAAGAATTATTTCAATTTCATAACATGTTTGTCATATATTTGTAATACGTTACGTTATATTTTGTATATAAAACTTTAGTTATTAACATTTAAGATTTGAATAGTTTAATTCAAAATTCAAACATATCTCTATAGTTAAAAAGTAGGCAATCTTTATTTCCTTTTTTTATAATTTTCCAACAAATTTCAATATTTTCTAAGGAAAAATAAAATCATAAAATTTATTATAAAAATCTTTTGGGATCGTAAAATTTTCGAGGCCCAAAACAAAGGCTTTACTAGCATTCTCCTTGAGCACCTATCTTGATTCTTCTTTAGAGGAGAAGTTGTGATTTCAAGAATAAAATAATATATTATACATATATTAGTAAATTGGTCCGCGCTTCACGCGGTGGCAAAACACTTCAGTTACAAAACAAATTTTTTACAAAACAAAATTTTGTTTGTTGAACATCAAATAATCAAATAAAAGAATTATAACAACTAAAAATGTCTTTAAATTTACATAGAACAAATAATCTAAATTACTAATTTATAATTTCAGATTAGAGATATTTCATAAAACTTTTATGTAAAACACGAAGCCAAAAATTCAACCCCATAACTTAATCTTATGAAAGTATAACGTACCATAACATCACAATAAAAAATTCTTTTACATCATAAATATACTTCCTAAAAGAAACTTTACACATTTAATTTCGATCATTTAGAAATATTAAACTTCACTAAATGTTTAATTTTAGGTGAAATTACTTTTTTCATTATTAGATCTTCTTTTGTAAATGTATATGTGTAAGTAAATATATTATTGTACATGATTGTATTTTTAAATATATATTTGATATATGTCGTAAGTTAAAAATATAATTATCTTAGAAAGATTTCCTTAATCTAAGAATAAAATCAAAGGTAAATGAAAGGCAACAAAATAAGGAAAGAACATTGAGCAATATTTAAAATTTCTCCGAATTAAGGGAATGCACAGACACCCACTAAAGGTGCGATACGTGCGCTGGGTAGTCAGGATGTATCTTGTCAACTGTCAGAAACGCTTCATTCACAGAATTTTGGAAACCTCTTCCACTTCCCGATCACACTTGTTCGAGTCACCGGAAAGTGGGGGACTATCTATATTGGGGAAAATTCGTGTAATACAACTGGACGAATGCTATGGTGAGACGTGTCAGTAAGGGGTGAGTCAGGTCTAAGTTAGCACTCAAGGACTCCAGAGGTAATTTAATGACACTGGAGGCACGATAAAATTCAGGTCGGGTGGTCCGTTGAAATGACATGTTACCGGTTTAAGAGGCCAATGATCAACCGTTACAAAAAAGACTATGCACCTCCCACGGAATATTAATAAACATTATTTCTCTATTTGTTTTCCATCATTATTGTGACATTGCTTTGTATTATTAGTGAGGGCGAAATTAATGGAATATGTGCCCCGGAGTGTGTGTCACGCCCCAAAATCCACCCTGGACGCAGCAGGCATCCGATGCTATGAACAACACCGCAAACACCTTAAAAAATCAATAAAAATCTATTCTCTTTCAATAGTCTTTTAATATTTAGTTAAAATGGTCATATATGGATAACTGAAAGCATACTCATACTTTTAAAAAAATCAGTTTAAGTCTAATATGAATAATCAACTGTAAAACATGGCAGACGCCTCAATTAGTCGTACGAGGCTTTCAACCTCTACCCATAATATGATAACTATATATGGAGCTTTTAAGTACATAACATGGTATAACACATCGGGACACAACCCGAAAACTAAAAACAATAAAACTAGATAGATCGGGTGCCCCACGAATAAGGGTGTGGGCTCACCAATAAGTGTAGAAAGCAGCAAGTTCTCCTATTCCGTACGCGTAGCACGAACCTACTCTTCTTCGTTACCTAACATACCATAAAAAATAACAATGGTATGCATGGGTGCTGGGTACTCAGTGAATGTCTCCGGGACAATGGTTAATAGCAAAATATATAAGTAATAAGTATAATTGAACAATATTGAGAAACAGTTCAAAACAAAAGATAACATCTCATGAATATCCAATATAAGACAATGATGAAGAAATAATCACTTTGAATATATAAGTTGTTCTCGTTACCTTATGTTCTTTCAAACAGTTCGAAATCCAAAGATAGAGTAAGCTAGTAACCTCAGTAAAATCACCAGCAAAGCCAATACCACAGGAATCTATCAATTTTGATTTATTGTACCGTTTATCATGTTATGTCTTCTCACTCATAAACCCAAGATCATCAACAAGTCACTCACAAGCAACCAAAGTATCACACATGCCAATACATGCCCAAATCAAGATAATGAAGGGATGGCCACTTAAGCATCCCTAAAACAGCATAGAAGCACTACATCGGGTTTGTCACCCTCGATGGCTATCCTTCCTCCCGAATAGCTAGGAAAAACCACATCCGGGTTATGAACCCTTGATGGCTATCATTCCTCCCAAATAGCTAGAAAAAATCACATAGGGATTATAAACCCTCGATGGCTATCCTTCCTCCCGAATATCTAGGCAAACCACAGTAGGATCCATAGTGACTACCCTTCCTCCCGAGTAGCTAGGCCAAACACAAACAACAGAAATCATGGCAAAATAGCCAAATCACAATCATGGCATAGAAGCTGAATCACTCTTTATGGATTATGTTCATCATCCCATGAGTAAGGGTACATCAAATCATTAATGGGTTTATAAACCAGCTTCAAGTCATTAAATGAGTTTCAAGTTCAACACAATCCGTTCATAGAGCAAAACACATGAAATATCCAAGCTTTCCGAAATCAAGTTTAAGCATCCCTTATGGGGTAAATCATGATTCCAAGATCAAAGCTTTATATTTCAATTTAAATTATCCTTTGATAAGGGAAATCATGTATACATATATATAATAACGCATAAAGGTTTTAATGTAGGCTTGTCCCTCACGCACACAAACCTTGCCAAAGAACCACTTTACCGTTTGAAAAGTATGTTTGAAAAGAGACAAACCTCGATTCCCGCTATAACGCTACCAAACGGGTCTTTCTGAGGTTCATCAATCACTCTACAATAATTAATAATGATAAAGTTCAGAACTTTAACCAAATTCTAAAAGTTCCTACCTTTATAAAAAAAAAACTAGGCTTTTTCGTGCCCAAAAACGTGTTCTTGAATTCCCCCTGAATCAGCCATTGATTCTGATTGTTTGTAATACCTTACACTATTCTCATCCCTCTCAATAACCTTAGTAAGAATCATAGAACATACCTTTAAGAAGTTTACCAAAGTCTCATTCAACTTCTCTTTCTGCGGTTTTCAAGAATCTATGGTTTTGAAGGATGAACTAGAATTAATTTGATATTAGATTGAGGTAAAACCAATGGGTTTGAACAAGAACTTGTCTTAGAGTTTGAGAGAGGTCTTTAGGGTTCTTTTCCTCTAAAAAAGTCAGCCAAAACAAAGTGGGGAAGGGTTATAATGAAGTTAGCCTTTTAAAAAAGGTCGTTCTCGGTGCGCGGCCACGCAGCTGGATGCCCAACCGCACAGCTACGGTAGTAAAACTGCCTCCGGTGCGCGATCATGCACCTGATGCCACTTCGCGCAGACTACATAGTGCCTAATAAAATGGCATAGCTCCTAGCATAAAGCTCCGATTGAACTCCATAATATATAGTTGGAAAGGTATTTCAAAGACCTACGACTTTCGTGTTTTGAGTTTTCTCAAATTCCCATGAAAATATCTGAAAATTAGTCGTAAGTGAAACATACCCCAGACTTAGACGAATTTAAGAGCTCCTATAAACTTCACTATTTTGTTTGACTTCAAAACGACTATCTTTCGCCCGTATTCATCCCGAAAAGATTCATATAGATAAAATGTTACCTCTATACTAATTTTTAATCATTCACACCTAACCCGTATTTACAGAATGTTACATTATCCCCCTCTCAGGATCATTCGTCCCCAAATGAAAGTCATGGCCTAAGATTTTCACTAAACTTCAAATTTTTCAAAATTTCCAGAGTTCTTTTGCAAGACAAGCTATTCCAAAGATAACGTATTAACTAACCATCCAACAATGCCAACATGGTTCTCACAGGAATTCCCACAACTATATTATTCAAGCCTAAACACAAAATGAGTAATTCATACCTTTAGTCTATACTTTCGCAAGAATTCAATAACCCGAAGGTTCAATACATACTTAGGATAGGGAATAAGTTAAGGTATTACGGATTGAGTATCATTGACAGCAACTAGATGATACATATACCCCTTCGAGATCATTAGATGAGTCTTAAGATACAAAATAAGTCTACCTCGAGGTTTAACAATATCATTCCTCTACTGTATAATGGGTTCATCAGGAAATTCAAGCCTAACTATTTTGATTATCAATCCAGAGTTTCACAATGCTTGGAAAGCCAGTCTATTCCCATAATCACATCAAAGTTCACCATTTTATTCCAATTGGACTTGCTCGAGGAACATAGAGATCTTGCATACGTCGGGATGGTGGCTCAAAAGCAGCAGATGAAATGATATTATAACCATCGAACCAATCTTCGACATTTCAAAATCAGAGACATGGTACTTAGAAAGGTGACCCATGACACCAGGGATGCAAATGCAGAAAACTTAGGTTCGAATTGGGAAGGATCGTATAAAGTCACTGGGATAGACGATAAAGGATGTTATCGGCTCGAAGACAAAGACGGACAACAGCTTTCGAGCAATTGGAACGTCAACCATCTGAAACGTTACTATGCTTAACCAGGAAAAATGTGGCCAACGGAGTTGAACTCCTTTTTTTTTTTTGGCCGATTTTTGTCCCAATTGGGTTTTTCCGGCAAGGTTTTTAATGAGGTAGCACCCTGTGGTTGTTATGACTTTTTCCCCGAATCTATTATCCATTTCTTGGGTCTTCATTCTTTACACCCAAACACTGGGGGCTATAATATCCCTACCGTCAGGACTGAGCATGAATATGTAATCGCACTCATCGGCATAGCATGATTGTGTAAAGTTACTCATCGGCATTTTTTCCCACTTTTTTGGCAAGCTTCAAGCCCAACATACTAACACCGGGGGCTAACCGGTCGATGGAACTAAAACATCTTACGCATGTAAGCGGGCTAACCACACTAGATGGCAGCCGAGTTCTTTTAACGTTTTCATTACATTTTTAAATCAAAGGAATAAGTAAGACTTTCCTTTCAATGATAAATTCTTGCCACTGAAAGCAAAGATAATCAAACGGATGTTATTTATGACATACTGAAAACTTGTGCCAAAACGAATGGGAGACGTCCTTTTCTAAAGCACTGTAAAATTTGGGTCCTCTCTTATCCGCATAACTTAAAACCTTATTAAGGAAAAAGTTGGGTTCGATTGCCTTAGAATTCGAACAAAATTCTACAGGTGTAAAGAAATTGAAACTGTGTGTATTAAATGAGAAACCGCTCAGGTTCCTTTAAGGGAATTTAAGTTTGAGAAAACGTACGAACTTCCTCATGTGATGGTTAAAATCCAGCAAACTTGAAAAGTTTACCTTTCAACTCAAAAGGGTCGATTGATCCTTAAAGATACACTAGTGGGGTAAAAAATAAAACCCTCTAGTTCTAATTTATAAAGCCTTAAATCACTAGGCGTTCTGCGGGTTATCTGTGTTAAAAAATAAACCGTGCAAAGACAGTTTAATATGAGAAACAAGGCAGTAATATCATCAAAATGATTCATATCATATTATAAGTTCTCCAAACCTATAAGGGCCAGGAGGCAAAAGTTCATAGGCTTGCGAAAGGAACTGACACACTCAGTTCCATGGCCCGCCAAGGCTTTTACAAGTGAAGGCGCACAAAACAAATACTACTCAAGAGGGGCTGCATTCGGGAGATGAGAAGGTGCTAAGGTTTCTGAAGCGTCACCAGTGAGTTAGTCTGTATGCACAGCCAGTTTAAGGACTTAGCCTTCAGCCAGAACCTCCTCTTTGATGCCATCCTCCTCTTCACCGAAGGAGTCATCCCTGTCATCTTCGGGCTGAGGTTCTTCTTCAGGGGGCTCCACCGACCTCTGCTCAAGTCAGAGGTCTTCTTCAATTTCAGCATCAAGGTCAGTAAAGCTCCCAGCTCTGACTACTTCGAGAGTTCTCCTCTACATCTTATAACCACTCCAGATTAGGGCCAAATTGTGGCAAGAGCTTGTCCTCGGAAATCTCGGTGGCATGAGTAAGATCATTACTATTACTACGGAGAGCCGCAGTGGTACTTGACAGCTCTAAGTTGGCCTCCCAATGCTGTTAATTCTGAGCCGCGACTACGACCATTCGGGTTTTCAGATCCTCTTTTTCTTTTTAGACATCAACAACTTTGTTGTTCTTTGTTTGAACAGTTTCTCTAAATACTGCATATCTACCTCCAGGCCAGAAACAGGCACCGTCACCTCAGCCATGGTGTCATTAGCCTGGATCCATCTCTTCCTCCAGTTCTCGACACAGTTCTGAAGAATGGTGGCCTGCTGGATGAAAGCTTCTTTGTCGGCCTCCGATTTCCCAAGTTTGGCTTCCAATTCTTCAACAAAATCAAGCTTAGCCTCTGCCGCCAATATCCAGTCCGCCGTTGAATCCCTCTCATTAGCCAGAGCGGCCTTCTCCCCAATCATATTCTGGAGGCCTTAGTTGCATAGGAAGTTGGACTGCACAAGATTAAGAAGCAAAAATCAAATTTATGATTTGAAAAGAAAAAAGAGGAAAAAAAGGAAGGGGTGAAAGCTCCTAGGTGGAGAAGGAAATTACTCGGGCTGCAGCATGCTTACCAGCATTGATCATGCACTCAGATAAAACTTCACGCGTTCTCTTCTGGTCCCTTTCCAAAGACACGTGCTTTATATAGTTTGCCACTCCCACGGGTTTGGACAGCAGGTGGCATTCGGTGAGGACTTGGAAAGTAACCAACCTGAATTCATTTTGCTCCTCTGTCGGGGTCGAGTATTCATTCGTTAATCCCTCTCACTGTGAGGAGGGGCGACGTTCTCAAGAAGGTGAATTCCCCTGGGGGGCAGCAGGCACTTGCAATGGAGAAGTTGGTGCAGAAACTGGTGGAGGAGCTAGTAGAGAAAGCGGTGGAGGATGTAGAACCGGTGTTGTAGAAGAAGTTGAGTGCAGCGCATTCAAGATCGTAGCACCGGAGCCAACAAGGCTAAATGAGGCTTGAGTTCTCGAAGCCCTGCGCTTCGCGATGTCCATCTCTGCTTACAAGAAGGATTCTTCCCTGGGGAAGGCAACAGGACCCTCGGCTCTCTCCCTCCGGACACTCCTCAAAGGGGCTAATCATTTTTTTTCGGTCTCCTAGTTGTCTAAATCAACTATAAACGAGATACCGACGGTGGCGGGAGTACAGGTCGTCTGTTGACACCTAATTTTTGACCTCCCGTAATTTATTTTAGTTAATTGACTAAATCAAGGAAAATTAGATTAATGAGTAATTTATTCTATTTTATTGTCCAAGGCATTTTGAGTAATTAAAAAATATGATCATTTTACCCCTCAAACCTTGATTCTTTGTGTTTGCATAGTTGTTTAATTGATAAATTATCTGGTTAATTAATTTGATTAATTATTGGGACCATTATCTGCAAAATGATTTTTTATAACAAGTCATGTTTTAGAATTAATTAAGTCCTAATAGGCTAATGATTGGGTTTTGATTTTTATGTTTTATCCCCGACCCTCCATACATACATATATATATATATATATATATATATGTATGTATGTATGTATACTTACAGTGGCCCATTTTTTTATTTTTTTTAAAGGGGACCGAACCCAGGCCCAATCGCCAAAGCCCGGCTCAAGGCAGAGTAATAATACTCCCTGCCACATTATCAAAGACCCCTAAGGGGGTCATTCCCCTTTCTCTCAAGGATAGGGTTCAAAATCCTAGCTGCCACCCTACCCCTCCCCCTTACGCGATTGTCCCATTGTCACCTGAGCATGAACAGGGCTCGACATGGAGGAAAGGACGGAGCATTTATTGCTCACGTCCTCCTTCAGGCCTCCTCTTCCATAAATTCTGGCCAAATAGCCCCTAAAGGTACAGACCAACCTCTTTCTTTATATTTTCCGTCATTTATGTTAGTGTTGAAGTGATTTGAGCCATTGATTTCAGTTTAACCTCAAATCTGGGTCGTGTGTTGGATTTTGAGTGAGGACTTGTGTAAATCTACAAGTCCCACATCGGTTGTATGAGTTCTAAGATGTGTTTTGGGGTTCTATAAATAGAACCCTATTTGTTCAAGAAAAAAATAAAGAGGTTGGTACCGAGAAAGGATTGAAAATTACGATTTTTTCAAAGTTTTAAAGTTCCATTAGTCAAAATTTTAAGCTTAGCCGAAAAGTTTCAGTTTTTTTTTTAGTTCTAAAGTTTCTGCATTTTTATTTGGTTGTGGTGTTGGTGGCTGAGTTTGGCATTGAAAGGATAGAAGCATCCAAGTCCATTGCTTACCCCGGTTGCACTCGCAAAAGGTAAACAAATTTTAGTTTATTTCCTTCTATTTAGATTTCTGTCTATATTACTGTAGTTTAATATGATTAAGAGTATTATGTGTGGTTTAGAATATAGTTTAAGATAATGTGCTTGTTTGATTTAGATTTCCATTTAGATTTCTGTCTATATCATGCTTGTTTAAAGTGATTAAGAGTGTTATATGTGGTTTAGAATATAGTTTAAGCTAATATGATGGTTTGATTTTGATTTCCATTTAAATTTCTGTCTAATATCATGCTTGTTTAATGTGATTAAGGGTATCATGTGTGGTTTAGAATATAGTTTAAGCTATGTGTTTGTTTGATGTGTGTATAATGAGTCTTATGTTTTAAATTGGAACTAAAGGGGGTCTCTTATGTGTTATGTCGGGCTTAGTCCAATGTGTTCCATGTAACAGTACTTGGCTTAAGGTTATAGGACCTTTGAGCGATTTATTTGGATTACTTTCTTGGATGTGTCCATTTAGAAGTGTGTTTGGTTTGAAAGTTAATTCAAAAAAGGAGGCCAAAAGGCCTGTTAAAGTAAGGTGTTTGACCTGGTGTTGAGTAATCTATAGGTAGTATTTTTTTATTTTTTTTTGGAGATTTGTTTAAAGGTTGAAGATTTGTTATGTATGGACTTAGCCAGAAACTATTCTTCCTACTTAATCATATGTTTGGTTGGGAGGTTGATGGTTGACATATATTGGACCTAGTCTGATCTTGTTTGGTCCTACTTGATCATATTTAGTTTGAAGATTGAAGGTTTACTGTGTGTTATATCTAATTCTATTTGTCCTACTTGGTGGATGTGCTTGGCTTCAATGGTAGTTAATGGCCAAAGGTGGTTAAGTAAGATGTTGGCTTGATTCTTGTTTGTTCCATCTAGTAATATCTAATTGTAAGGTTGGTCTGAGGTCCTAATACTTGGTATTTTATGTCACATTGGTAATATGTTGGGATAGAGGTTTTAAATAATGATTCTGGGAGGGGAAGGGATTTGAACTTGATCAGAGGTATTCATTTGGCATGCATTTGTCTGATTATTTTGCTTATGGTAAGCACTAGAACTTGTTGAACCCACCTCTGAGTAGAACCTGTAGAATATGTAAGTGCTTGTGTTGAGTCTAAAAGGTCTTTAATGTTGCTATAATGAACTGAGTTCAGAGCAGTCTTAAGATGGTCTATGTTTGGTTAAAATGGGCAATCATTTAGTTAAATAGGCTTGTCAAGGAGATAATTGTCATGTTTGCCTTAACCTAGTAATGAGATGTATCCACTCTGAAAATGGCATTAAAGAAAGGGGCTTAAGGATTAGTAGTTTGACAAGGGATATGTGTGAGTTTGTTTTGGCCTATCATGTGTAGAAATGTCCATGAATACGTTATGTGAAGAAAAATCTTATTTTTGAAGACTGATCACCTAGTTATGCTAACTGTAAAGATAAGGACAAAAGGAGGAGGGGTAATGGGAACCTTGATATAAGTTTGCTTATTTTGTCTTTGTGTACTGTCCTGAATGCTTTGTATTCTCTTTTTGATGTTATGAACTGAGTTCTTTTAAAAGAGTAATGATACGGTTAAGAAAAGGTTGATGATAATGTCTCAGAATTTGACTAAGGCTAGAATAATGGTGATTGGAGTCTGTTGTTGTTTCTCTCTGTGTGATTTGATCCTGATGGAAAAGGAAATGTGTGTTTTTTTAAAATACAATGTGGTTAAGAGCAAAGATCCTTTCATGATTATAATTTTGGCTAAAAGTTGCTTAGGAACACTAGTCTGTTATGGTTGCTACATGTTTATGGTGGGTCTGTTCCTAGTGCATCATGTTTGAACTTGGCAACAAAAGTCTTTAAAGGTTGGGAATAGCTTCATGAGTCAACTATGGAAGTGTAATAGAGCTAGGTTGTTTTGAACCTATCCATGACCTTTAGTATTATCACTGGAAGATTAGGATGAGGCCATAGGATGGGGGAAAAGAGTTTTAGGAGAGGACAATGTGGGCCTAGGCATGAATTGGAGGTAGTGACGAGTGGAGCCCAGGATCCTTTTTTGCTGAAAGGAGACTCAGGAAAAGGAGATGGGGAGGTGATGACCCCCACCCTATCCTGTTTCCCTTTCAGGAGCCTGAGACTGTTTCTTTCATCTTTTTGACCTTCTCCTCATGATCTTGGGGCACACAAGGATCTCAGGAAGATTAGAACAACTTAGTTATATCTAAAAGGGGGGAGATACACCTAGAGTTAAATGAACTGATGTCAATGTTTGAAAAGTCTAAGTGTTGTATGATTTTTACCATGTCTCTTGAAAGTGTGTATTTCTTTATCTTGGGAGTTTGCTTGTTTTGAATTTTATTGCTTGAACTGGTTTTGTGCAAGGAAGTGGGCTGATAAGTGTATTGTGCTAGTATGAGTCCACATCATGAGAACTAAGTGCCAACTTTGCTGCTTACTACTTGCTCCTGTGTGTGATCATGTGTCTTTCATCCACCTTTTTTCTTAGCTTGTTTATCCCTGACTGGAGTCAGAGAATTTGCCCCTTTGGTTTACTGATTGAAATTTGTTTCCTATCTGATGATTGAACCCTCTTGTTTACTAAAACTATGATCATGCCACAAACCTATTTCTTATTTTTCTTTCCTTTCTTTTTCTTCCTTGAGAAAAGTTTCTGATTATTCTGAGTATATTAAAAGGTCAATTCTAAGGGTCAAAATTGTTTTAAGGCTTTTTGACTAAGTGCCCATATAATTTGCCCATTAGAAATCTCTTTTCTTTAACAAAGGTCTTCAAGGCTCCTTCATTTGTTAACAAGTAATCCTGATTAGTTAACCTATCTGTTTATATGCTTGGGTAATAAAAGAGAGGTAAGGTTTAAAAGCTACCAGTTTTCAAATATGTGCTCTAAAAGTCCTAAATGTTGTCAAACTTTCTTTTACCTAGAACAAGTAATATTGCCTGAATTCTTGATTGCTTGTGAGGCCTTTCCTAGGCCTTCTTTTGTGAAAATGTTGTGCTTGTTTTGCTATTAATTTGGTCATGTGTACCCTTTAGTGTTAGTTGGGATAGGACTTAAGCCATAACTTGAATCTATGGAGAATGTAGACCTATCTGGGATGAGGCTGGGAAGCCAAGGGAGCCTGAAATAGTCTGTATTGATTGAACTGGATCCTGCCATCACTTGAATTAGTTTCACCTGCCTTGTTTTCTATAGGAAATGGCTTTGACCTCAGTGGGTCTTTTTGGTTTGAATAGGTGCATTTGGAACCCTTTTATATTAAGTCCTAGGCTAGGTAATCTTGAGAGATACAAACCTCCATGTGATCATAGAGAAGGCTGGAAATGGACCAAAGCCTCATGACCTAAGAAAGACCTTTTCAAGGGGCCTTAGGGAAAGGAGAGGAGAAAAGCCAGGCCCAGCCTGGTTCACAACAGTCTCCTTCAAATAAGAGGTCCCATGGCACTTTTGGGGTTTGTGGAGGCTGAGGTTCATTCCCAAGAATTCTGGAAAACCACCTAGATTCTACCCCTCTAGGCTTAGTGAGACTCCCATCCCCAGTTTAGAGTTAGCATTGACCTAGTAATACTGATTTTAGCTCTGACCCAAATAAAGAATAATTGTGCACATAAGTTCAATATAGAAACAAAGATGGAAGGATAGGCAGAAGTACAAATTTGGCTTGCTCATTTTCTTTATCTAGTTTTGTTTACTTGTCCTTGAGAGTACATTAGTTGCCCCTCTAGATTGATTTCAGGCCTGGTGCATAAGGCTCAGCCATGGGAGAGCCTCAGTCCTACCCCCTTTTCCCTGCCATAGCTATGTCCTTGTCGGGCTCTATGTGCTCTTCTCATTGGTAAGAAGACAAGATGCTCTAGTTCATCGCATGGTGGTGTGTTTGGTAATTATTTTCCCCTTAGAGTGTCACAGCTTGTGTGCCTTTTTTATGACTGTGTGATTTTGATTTATCTTCCTAAGTCCTTCCATATTTGATATTATAGCCGTGTTATTTTTTCTCTATGACCATGTTGTTTTGACCTTGTCTCATTTATAAGCTTATAGAATGCAGTTGTGTCACCTTATGACAGTGGGCTTGGTTTTTTATTTCTTTGATACATTTAGCCTGTTTTGGGCCTCTCTCATAACTGTATGTATGGTCATATTTTGCTACTGCAAGTCCATGAATTTATTTGTTTTGTGGAAGTACATTGTGTGGTGAATCTGGACAGCTGTGTAATGGCTTATCCTGAGATCTGCTTCTAATTTTTATGGTTGAATTGATAGGATAAGGAAATTTAGGGTGAGGTCTAGTCTTAGCCTTCCCCGGTGACCAGCCATGCATGGGGTTCGTAAAACTCCTTGGAACTTGTGCGGCATTGGGAATACTGGGGAAACAACTCACCCGTCCTCCTCATTGCCAAAGACCAGGCAATAGGCCTGGTGGTATTCACACATAAGCCTTGGCACATCTGCCTTGCTTGACCTGTAGAATTTGTTTTGATATACATGTATATGTTTGATGCATATTCCTTTCTTTATTTAACATAATCGTGATAAGTTCAAAAATTATAACTCCGAGGTGATAATCTCGAATACCGGGCTAATCCAGGGTGACAGATTTTGCATGGAGGTCATTCTCCCAATGCTAGTTCTTTGGCAGGATGGATCTGGAAAGCGGGTTTCACTTGGGAGGGTTCGCGCCACCACGAAGAGGTTCAACGATGGCGACAGAGGGTGGTGGAGCCATGACGGTGGGAGTTTCGGTGACGTCAGAGGCAATAACCTTAGAAGAAAGAACTTCTGGAGTCAACATTCTAGTTAAAAGAAGATAGGGGTTGGAATAAGCGTTCAGATGTTTTTTTTTTTGCCAATCAGGGTTTTACTTTAGTTAGAGAGAAACTACTTTACGAATTGCCTAAAGAAGAGGAAGAATTGAGCAAGATATGGACTGAGTAGCGTGACCTTATAGATAAATGGTTATATCAAAGGTCATAATTGGCCTCGGGACTCGGTGAGGGAGCATGCAGTGTGACACCCACTGAAGGTGTGACACGTGCGCTAAATGGTCAGGATGTATCTTTTCAACTATCATAAATGCTTCATTCACAGAATTTTGGAAACCTCTTCCACATCCTGATCATACTTGTTCGAGTCACTGGAAAGTGAGGGACTTTCTGTATTGGCGAAAGTTCATGAAATACAACTGGAGTAATGTTATGGTGACACATGGCAATAGGGGTGAGGTAGGTCCAAGTTAGCACTCAAGGACTTTGGAGGTAATCTAATGACATCGGAGGCACGATAAAATCCAAGTCTTCGGTGGTCCGTTGAAATGACATGGTACTGGTTTGAGAGTGCAACGACCCGCTAGGTTGTTATAGTCTTTTTGGCACTTTTGACCCTTCCTCGAGCTTGTTTACCTCACATTTGACCTGAGGGGACCGTTGACATGCTTCCCAAGGTGTTTAGTTTTAATTCGGGTGACTTATTGTGAAATTTGGGCTTTAAGCGAAAAAGAGTTGACTCAAAGTTGACTTTTGGGTAAGCAGACCTTTTTCAGAAATTCGTCGATTCCGAGAGGTTCGGATGGTAACTTGTGTGCATATGTGGTTCGGTTCCACATCCACTCGAGTGCATTTTAGGACTTGGGTTAGGAAGCTGAAATTGAGGTATCGGGGGTTGACTTGGTCAACGATACCTTCGTTCGGAATTTTGAGGCCACGAGTGCGTTTGTAGCGTATTTTTATGTGTGTCTGTGTATGTGGTTTGTAAGCAGATGGCCTCGAATACTAGTCGGGATTTCGGATTGAGATTGTGATTATTTTAGGGAAAATCCGGTGCTGGTGTCCGCCATGGCGACACCCTTACCGCCTCAGCGGTACCGCCATAGCGGAGGGATGGGCCGCTGTGGCGGCCAAGTGTATTTGAGGCCCGACCATCAAGGCGGTCTGAGAGACAGTCGAGGCGGGACCACTGCAGCGGTCCCGCTGCCGCCGAAACGGTATCGGGCCTGGTTATTTCATTAATTTTGTATTAAAATCCCTTAGTTCCTCATTTATTACTATTCCAAAATCTAAGTTATTGGGAGCAAATCTAGGTTATTCTTGGAGAAAATTCTTGGTGGTAAGTCCTTTTAATCCCTTTGCTATTTCATTATCTCTAATCATCTTAGAATCCTTTTATGTTGATAGCTCATTAAGTTATTGAAGATTAAAAGTGGGTTTAATGAGTTATTCTTCTAGGCTTCTAAATCATGATTTGTTGAATGGGTTAGCTTCCTTAAGCATTCAATTGATGATTAGAATCCCCTATTTCATAATTTCTTCCTAATTAGAGGCTAATTTATGGAATTGGAAGTTAGGGTCTATACCTAAACTTGGGGGTTTTGCCTAGAATCTGGAAATTGAGTGAATTGATGATTATTCTAGCTTGTTATTGATGGGAATTGATCACCTAGAGGTTTAATTTCATGTTGGGACCTTTAGATTCCTAATTTCAACATTCTAGTTCATGAACCCTATTCCATAGGTTGGGGATTTGGGTCTTGAATAGAAGTAAGGCTTGTTTGATGTTCTTCTTGATTCTAATTCCACAATTCGAATATGCTTAGACTTTTTTGATCTTGAGGCTAAAAGGAAAGGAAAGGCTAAGGTGTGATTGTTGGTGATATTGCTGGGTCCTTCCAGGTAGGTTACGATTTACCCTATAGTGAGACTTCGTTTAGTGAAGCATATATTTAGACGATATTATCGGGAAAGTATGTAAACCTTTGGGTATGAAGTTGAGTTGGATATTGTCTTAGGTTGGACCCTCTTGTGTGATTGGGGTTGGCCACCTCGTTGTGTTGTGACTTATCTTGTTCTATTGTTGTTGGCTTGAAGCCACGTGGTAATGGCAGATATTGGAGACTATTTGATATATGTTGACCATGATATTGTAGTATCTTACTTGTTGACGTTTGATACAAGGATAGTGTTCTATTATGGCTTATTGTGTAGCCTTTTTCATGATATTATCGGTGTGCCCATGCGTGGTACTTGTGATATTGAACTAATTATTGACATTGAACTCATACATTTCATGTGTTCTCATCCTTCATGATATATTGTTGGTACACTGATGATACTTCAGAAAACACTGTCATGAGCTGGGCTCAGTTGGATGAGAGTGACGTGAGGACCAATGTCCGATGGTAGTCCCGGAATCGAGGTTGTGCGTAGTGATTGCCGAGGTTTTTACCGAAATCGTGAGGTAGCGTTTGCCAAGGTTTGTGCCGGAGCCTTGAGGTACATGGAATTCACGGGTCCCCCATGGATTGTGCTATCGAGATGTGATGTTCCATCATCGGAGTATATGTGTACACATCATTGCATTGCATTGACATTCCATACATTAATGCATTGCATTACACCATGGATTTTATTGTGATATTCTTATGATGAATTTGTGATATACAAATTTGGACTGAGTATTTGAGACTTGACACAATTGGGTTTAGATGCTATAACATAGGTGATGACGTGTACTTGGATTCTGGCTCATGTGTGACTTATACCTTGTTGATTTACCTACTTATCTTACTTTATTGACTTGATATGTGTTAGCTAAACTTAGGCGGTCTATGATACCTACCAGTACTTGTTTTTTTTACTAACCTGCACTTGCTGCATTCTTTTATGAATGCAGAGTTCCAGATAGGATCGATCTCTGATTCTCGTGGCTGATTGCGGTGCGAGAGTTGTTGCTGAGAGTCTTATAGGGTGAGCACGAGGACTTCCGCTGCCTTAGAGATTATTCCTTTATCTATGTCTTATTTCATATTCCGAGACATATTCAAACTTTTGATGTATTTTGTTACTTTTAGACTTGTAGTATCTAGTTGGAGGCTCTCGTATGGTTAGACCAGACTCTGAGTGGATTTGATGTATTTCTTACTTCCACACATTTCTTTATGATTATCGTCATACTTACGTGATTCTTGTCTCTTCCGCTTGTTTATTTGTTTGTTTTTGAGTTGGCAATTGTTGGGATGAGGGTTCGCCTACAGCGGTGGGAAAGGTAGGTACCTGCGCGATTAGCTAAATTGAGTCGTGACAAGTTGATATCAGAGCCCTAGGTTACTCAGTTTATAATACAAGAGCGCGTCTTGTAGAGTCTCATGGATTGGTACGATGAACTCCGTAATTATCTGCGAGAGGCTATAGGACATTTAGGAAATTTCACTTTGTTTCCTTCTTTCGTGCTACTTTATTCTAATTGGTATATGGAACAATCAAATTGATATCTGACTCTTATCTCTTCTCTCACAGATTGTGAGGACTCGAGCTACGATAGCCCGAGACTAGGTGCCAGAGGGCGAGCGATAGCCAGAGGGCGCGGTATAGCTAGAGGCCACGGGGCTGCCCCAGCCAGGGGTAGGGCTCCTGCGGTAGGTCAGCGGCGTGAGAGGTCTCCGTCCTCAAGGCTTGAGGTACAGCAGGATCGAGGCCAAGCCACCAAGGATTATGTGGCCCTAGCACGGACACAACCCGAGATCACTTCAAAGCAGACTATGTAGGATACTATGGCTCGTGTTCTACTCTATCTAGATGCCTAGCAGGCTGCCGCTGGTGCTACTACTCCGGGCGGAGGTTCGCAGACTAGAGTTGGGGCGCAGACCCTTGAGCAGAAACCTACTGGTGTAGCACACCTCATAGCAGCTATGGCTCCCCGGATTGACGCAGTGCCAGCCCCGGGCAATGATCTTAGACCCATGGTGGGCCCTATTATGACCTTGACTGATCAGGACCTAGTAGGGAGGTTTAGAAAGTTGGAGCTGCCGAGGTACTCGGGTACTTCTGGACGCTTATGAGTTCATCTTTGATATGCATGAGTTGTTACATAGGATGGGGATCGTAGAGTCCATGGAGTTGACTATGTGTCCTACCAGTTTCACGGAGACGCGAAGGCTTAGTGGAGGTATTTTATTGCTTGCAAACTAGAGGGTTCTCCTGCCCTGTCTTGGACTCAGTACTACCGGGCCTTCCTTTAGAAGTATGTGCCTTGGCTTTGAAAGAGGCGCGTAGGGATGAGTTTCTACATCTTCAGTAGAGGGGTTTGTCTATGGAGGCCTATGTGACTCGCTATCTGTATCTGGCCCGTTATTCAGCTTTTTTGATTCCTACTGAGCCTGGCAGGATTGGGCGCTTTGTTGGTGGGTTCGTTGGTTCTCTTCAGATTCCTTGCCTTCAAATGGAGTCTATTGCGGCTTCTTTCCAGTCCATCATTGAGCATGCTTCTTTGGTTGAGGCTGCTAAGGCCCGTGCATTTGGAGAGGGTAGTGAGAAGAGGCAGCGACATATTGGGAGTTTTGGTGGTTCTAGCTCATGGGGTGATGTGCCCAGAAATTATGGCACATCCAAGGAATTTTTACTTGTTTTTAAGCAAGTTAGTGTCTATCTAATGTGTTTTTAGTGTTTTTCAGGTAATGAAGCAGATTTAGAATGGAAACAGTTAAAGTGCAGAAGTTGGCCGTAATCTCAATATACGGACCGTATTCTCAAATACAGGCCGTATTCCATGGGCGTAATTAAAGATAAGCAGAACCAGAAAGGCATGCTGAGATGATGGTGAAATACGAACAACTTTTACAGACCGTATTCCACTTTACGGTCCGTATTTCAAAGCGTATTTAGCATTTAGACACTTGGCAGAAAGTTGAAGTTTTGCAAGTTGAAAGACGGACCATAAATCAAAATACGATTCATATTCCACGAGGTTGCAGTTGCCTATATCTTGAAGGAAACCCTGAGCGTAAACTGGTTTACGGTTCGTATTGTGAAATACGGACCGTATTTTGTACCGACGGGGACCAAATTGTAAATCTGTAACTTTTACGTTTTTAGAACCTAAAAATAGCCATTGTAGGGTTTTAATTATTATCAGTTGATATATTTTTGGTCTCTTGACTTAGAATAACAAATACTCTCTGGTTTTTGGTGATTCAAACATCAATTCAAGTATTATCAATTCCTCTTTTCTTCCAAAGTAAGCAATTAGGAATTCTTCAATTTCTTATTTCTTGTTCTTTGCCATGAGTAGCTAAATTCCATTGCTAGGGCTGTGAACCCAATGATGGGTGTTTTGTGATTGATATACACATAATGGATTATTAGGGTTTATTTGTTCTTCATTCTTCATTCATAATTAATTGTTGCAAACATTGATTAATGCCATAAATCTTGTTTTGTTTGGGAAAACAATTAGGGTTGGTAAGAATAAATAACAAGAACTCAAAGCTTTAACCTTTGTTTAATAAATTCACTTAGGAATAAGACGAATTTACTTGGCATAATTAACCGTTCTTCATATCTCTTTCTTATATTTGGGAAAATCATCGAAAGAAATAATCTTTATTTATTGGGAAATAGTAGAGATTCACATAGTGGTTAAGTGCATTCATATAGCAATCCATTAGAAGTATATCAAGATCAATACCCATGATCATACACTTTATCTAAAGGGGACACAACCTTGGTTTCTTTTACCCTAAATTACACTCCAAAGAAATTAGTTAGCCATTAGTCCTAAACAACCAACTTTTGACAAAATCATCGGATTAAGACATTAGACCTAAATTAAGCATTCTACGACTTTAGTAACCTTTTCACACCATATTCCTGGTGGGATTCGACCCCAACCTAGTTGGGTTGCTATATTTGACATCGTTCGCTTTACGCTAATTAAAGGTGTAATTTGAGCGTATCAAATTTTGGCGCCGCTGCCGAGGAATAGGTTTTGTAATTACTAAATAGTATTTGCTTTGATTGAAGTCTTTTGCTTATTCCATCACACCTTGTCTGCTATTCCTTGTAAACCAGGTGAACATGAATCATAATCAACAAAACCAATGTGCTGGTAATAGGGGGAATTGATTGAATAATCAGGCGAATGAATCAGATGAAGAAAATATTTTCGCTGATCTTATTCCGGAGGAGGACTATGCATCTGCTATTGTTCATCCTCGAGTTGGAGCTGCAAGCGTAAAAATTGACTCCTCTATATACCAGTTGTTGAAGCTTAAGGGCTACTTTCGGAACTCTACCGAGAATGACCCTCAACGTCATTTGCACAATTTTATGGATGTGTGTGCTAATCACATCCAAAACAACGTTCCACAAGATGCTATTCGGCTGAGGCTATTTAAATATTCCTTAGCTGGAGATGCAAGAGTTTGGTTCGAGAAGCTGCCCCTGAATTCTATTAACACATGGGAAGAAATGGTATCGGTCTTTCTCAAGAAGTGGTATCCTCCTAGCAAGAAGGCTGAGATTCGTGACAAGATCTATGAATTTAAGCAGCGATCGGGGGAACAGTTATATGAAGCTTTGGAGAGATTTAAGGAGTATTTGCAGAAAATTCCAAATCATGGTTTTCCGGAGAACATATTAATGGAGAAGTTCTATCGAGGGCTGGATCCAGTGACGCAATAAATTGCAAATAATGCAGCTGATGGTAGCTTTATGAATAAATCTTATCGACGAGTGACCAACATACATGACAGGCTGATTACGCATAATCAGGCTTGGCACTCAAACAATGCTGATGTGGTGCCTTATGGTAGTGTCATGATCCAGAATATGGTAAAGGAGAATCAAGATACCCAGCAAACATTGGCTGAGCTTGCAAAGAATATTTTCTTTCTAACCAAAAAGTTTGATGAGACCCAGATTAAGAAGGTAAATGTTTGTGAGGATGAGCCAGGTATGCCGAAAGGGATGTACTAGACCCAAGAGGGTCCATTTCACGAGGGACCTCCTATGTAGGTAGAAGATGCTAACTATGTGAATAATTCTCAAGAGGGTTATCAAAGACATAACTACCAAGATGGGTACCAGAATCAGAATCAATGGAGACCTCAGCAGGGTCAGGGTGCTTACAACAACAACAACTCTGGGAACTACAATAATAATTATGGTGGTACGAACCAAGAGAGCTACAACAACAACAACAATTTTGGGAACAAGAGTTCCAATCCTTATATATCACCGAAAGGGCAATCAATAGAGCAAGGTAGTTCGAAGGTTGAAGTAATGCTTGAGAAGGTTCTGGAAAAATCAATCAAAGTCTAAGAGGACTTTATCGGGGCTAACAGAGACAGTGGGTTCCCATACATCAGCTATTTAGAAGTTCGTGTCACAGATGCGTGATATTTCTAGAGAGCAGCACCCTCCTAAAAATGGAAGACTTCCTAGTGACACTATTCCAAATTCGAAGAATGGGGGAGGCAGTGTAGATCGAGTGTTTGCCATTAGTACTTGGAGTGGTAAAATACTCCAAGGTGCTGAAAAGAAGGTTGTTGAGCTCAATCTAATTGATGAAGATGAAGAGGTGCAGTCTGATGCACCAATTATTGTTGATGAGAATCCTACGGACAAGAAGATTGCTGATATTCCAGAGATTTTGAAGGAGGCTAATGACAAGAGCAAGGAGACTATGAAAGGGGACCTTCGCCCTGTGAATCAGCTTTTAAAATCTAAACCTCCCTTTCCTCAGAGGTTGGTGAAAAAGAAGGAAGATGCTAAGTTCAAAATTTTTTATGCTTAGCTAAAGCAATTGTCTCTGAATTTTCCCTTCATGGAAGTTGTCAAGGAGATGCCTGATTTTGCTAAATATTTGAAGGACCTGCTGATCAAGAAGAAAATGGTGCAACATGAAACTGTGAGTTCCATCATTTTAACAACTACTGTTCAGAAGAAGGGCGGTCCTGGGGCGTTCATCATTCCGTGTTCTTTTGGGCACCATGATTTTGCTCGTGCTTTGTGTGATAATGAGGCGAGTATTAATTTGATGCCACTTGCTATATATAAGCAATTAGGTTTGGGGATGCCAAGGGAGACTACTATGAGGTTATAGATGGCTGATAGATCTATTAAGAGGCCTGTTGGCAAGGTTGATAATGTTCTTGTGTGGGTTGGTAAATTCATGTTGCCTACAGATTTTGTGATTCTTAATTGTACTGTTGATCGAGACATTTCTATTATTCTGGGGAGACATTTATTTGCTACAGGGAAAGCTCTGATGGATTCGGAAAAGAATAAAATCAAGTTCCGAGTCAACGATGAGGAAGTTACTTTTCAGGAAAGCAAGGGGATGAAGTTACCAAGTGCTTATGAGAACATTTCGGTGATTGATTCTTTTGATGTTATTGATGAAGCGGTGAAGTTCAAGATGGAAGAAGAAAGTTTAGGTAAAGCTCTGGCTGGTATACTTGTAAACTTTGATGCTGAAGACATGGAGGGTTATGTGGAGACGGTTAATTCGCTTGTTGGGTTGGGGTCATATTCTTACCACCTAAAGAAGTTGAATCTTGATATGGAAAATAGAACAACTCTTCCAGCAAATCCTTCGATCATTGAACCACCAAAGTTATAGCTTAAGCAGCTCCCATCACATTTGAAATACGAGTTCCTGGGTCCGAATAATACATTGACAGTGATTGTTTCAGCACTACTGACTGAGGAACAGATTGAGCGACTTTTGGAGGTATTGCATGGATATAGGCGTGCTATTGGTTGGACCACAGCAGACATTCACCGAATTCCTTCTAGGATCTGTGAACATAAAATCCAATTGGAAGAGGACAGCAAGCCGAGTGTAGAGCATTGAAGGAGACTAAATGAGAATATGCAAGAGGTCGTCAAGAAGGAGATCATCAAATGGTTAGATGCTGGAGTGGTTTACCTGATTGCTAACAGTAAATGGGTGAGCCCAGTCCAATGTGTTCAAAAAAAGGGAGGCCTCACAGTGGTGCCCAATGCAAAGAATGAGCTGATTCCGACGAGGACTGTAACCAGATGGAGATTTTGCATGGACTATCACAAGGTCAACACTGCCACTTGCAAGGATCACTTCCCTATGCCTTTTATTGATCAAATGCTTGATCGGCTAGCGAGGCGTTCTTATTATTACTTCATTGATGGTTATTCGGGCTACAATCATATCAACATCGCTTTAGAAGATCAAGAGAAGACGACTTTTACTTGTCCTTATAGGACGTTTGCGTTCAGCCGAATGCCCTTTGGGTTGTGTAATGCACCAGCCATTTTTCAAAGGTGCATGATGTCGATCTTTTCTGACATGGTAGAAGACTTCTTGGAAGTGTTCATGGATGATTTCTCTATTGTGGGCGATTCATTTGATGATTGTTTTGGCCATCTGGGTCAAGTGCTGAAAAGATGTAAGGAGACAAATCTCGTGCTTAATTGGGAGAAGTGCCACTTTATGGTGAAGAAAGGGATAGTCCTCGATCACAAAATCTCTGAAAAGGTAATTGAGGTTGATCAAGCGATGATAGATGTGACTGCAAAACTTCCTCCACCGATCTCAGTCAAAGGTGTTCGAAGTTTCTTGGGACATGATGGGTTCTACAGGCGTTTCATCAAAGATTTCTCCAAGATTGCTAATCCAATGTGCAAGCTTCTTGAAAGAGAGGCTAAGTTTGTATTTGATGACAAGTGCCGAAATGCATTTGATAAATTAAAGGAGCGCCTCACTACTGCTCCTGTTATTGTCACTCCTGATTGGTCCTTACCTTTCGAATTAATGTGTGATGCTAGTGGCTTCGCAATAGGTGCTGTGCTGGGCCAGAGGCACAATAAAATTATGCACCCGATCTATTATGCAAGCAGAACACTAAATGTTGCCCAGATGAATTACACAGTGACGGAGCAAGAGCTGCTTGCAATAGTTTTTGCTTTTGAGAAGTTTCGGGCCTATTTGTTGGGGTCCAAAGTTATGGTATACACTGATCATGCAGCATTGAGATACCTTATGGTGAAGAAGGAAGTAAAGCCGCGACTGATCCGATGGGTGTTATTGCTGCAAGAGTTTGACTTTGAGGTGAAAGACCGCAAGAGAAACTAAAAATCAGGTTGCTGACCATCTCTCTCAGCTTGAAAAAACTGGGAGACCTTCTGATGAGCTAGATATAGATGATGCGTTTCCAGATGAGAGGGTGTTGCCTGTGTCAATGGAGGTAGCACCATGGTATGCTGACATTGCCAATTATTTGGTAACAGGCATAGTTCCAGAAGAGATTAAAGCATACCAAAAGAAGAAGTTCTTGCGAGATTCTCATCAATACTATTGGGACAAGCCTTATTTGTTCAGAACATACGCAGACAACATCATTCAGCGTTGTGTTCCCGAAAGTGAAGTGATGGCGATTCTAAAGGCATGTCATGACTCTCCTGTTGAGGATCATCATAGTGGTAACCGGACTGCTGTTAAGGTTCTTGAATGCGGTTATTACTGACCGACTATCTTTCATGATACAAATCTATTGGTGCGATCTTGTGATCAATGTCAGAGGCAAGGGAATATAGGCAGAAGGCAGGAAATGTCTATGAATTTTGTGATGGAGGTAGAAGTGTTCTATGTCTGGGGGATTGACTTTATGGGCCCTTTGTGAGTTCTGGTGGCATAAAATATATCTTGGTTGCTGTGGACTATGTGTCGAAATGGGTAAAAGTGGCGGCTTTACCTAACAATGAGGCCAAGATTGTCATGCGGTCCCTAAAGAAGAACATATTTACTCGATTTGGTACTCCAAGGGCTATAATTAGCGATGGCGGTTCCCACTTTTGCAATAGAGCTTTCGCAGGATTGATGGAGAAATATGGCGTAAAACATAGGGTGGCAACACCTTATCATCCTCAGACAAGTGGGAAAGTTGATGTATCTAATCAGGAGATCAAGAGTATTCTAGTTAAAACGGTGAATGCAAATAGGACTGATTGGGCCCGCAAGCTCAATGATGCTCTATGGGCATACCGGACTGCTTTCAAGACTCCGATTGGGACTTCACCCTTCAAGATTGTTTTCAAAAATCTTGTCACTTGCCGGTTGAACTTGAACATAAGACTATGTGGGCATTCAAGAAATTGAATATGGATTGGGATTAGGCGACCAAGCTAAGGTTGTTTCAACTTAATGAGATAGATGAATTTCGGTACCAGGCATATGAGAGTGCAGCACTTTATAAAGAGAGGATGAAGCAGTATCATGAAAAGAAAATCCTGAAGTGAGAATTCTACAAAGGTGATCTCGTCTTTCTGTTTAACTCTCGATTGAAGTTACTACCTAGCAAGTTAAAATCAAGGTGGTCTGGTCCGTTTGAGGTGGTAAGTATTTCACCCATGGGGCGATTGAACTGAAGTCCGGAGATAGAACTCAGACATTTAAGGTGAATAGGCAGAGGGTGAAGCACTATCATGGGATGGTTGATGGGGATAGAATTCTTGACCGATACCGGTTAAAGCACCTCGGAACGAACGCTGACCCAGTGTTTGCCAATAAGGAGTGAAAGGGCACCACCGTTGTGCCGCAACGTTAACTCAAGCGCTTCTTAGGAGGCAACCCAAGTGTAATGTGTATTTTCTTTTTGTTTTTGTTTGCATATAGGGTAATGGTTGTTTTGGTGCAGGAATATATTGCAGAAAATATTGATGAATAGCAGGTAAGTTAAGTAATCAGAGAGACTATTTTCCAACATTGCAAAATACACCTGGAGTTTACGGACCATATTTCACAATACGGGTCGTAAAACAAGGCGTATTTAACAATGTCACAAAACAGTATCACTATTTTGTAACGTGAAAAATTACGACCATAGAATACGGACCGTAATTCAAAATACGACTCGTAAACCTGGTTGTAATCCTTCATGACACAATACAGTGCACTGTCCAAAGAAATATCTCTAAATACGGTCCGTAAATCACTTTACGGACCGTATTTAGAAGAGAGAAACAAAATGACAGTCATTTAAATCGTGGACAGAGAGAGAGAAGAATATATACCGCCTCCTTCATTATTTTCCACCACTTCAAACATAACCACCCACTCTAACTTCACAAACCCATGACCTCCCTCTACATAACCCACCATCTTCCACCTCTTCATCTCCATAAATACACCATCCACACTCTCAAATTCATCTAACCTCACAGAATTCGAACAGCCCTAATCTCTCTGCCTTAGGTTTAATTATTTTGTGTTAATTTGTTCTCTCAAATCCTTCAAGTTGTCATCTGTGGTTCGTGATTACAGGTATGATTGACACTCTCCAGTCTTACTTTACTCACTTGCGTATGAACTAGTTGGTAGGTGTTGATTAGACTAGGGTTTTGTGCAAATTTGTCTTGGTTAATGATTTTGTGTGGGAATAATGATGTTGTAAGCATTTAAATCTCTTGGGAAGTATGATAATAGGACCCAAATGGGTTGGAGGGCATTCCACACCTTGAATTTCAAATTTGAGGTTTTGGTATGCCCACCAATAGCATGACTCATGAGTAATTGATGCGAATTCGGTAGGAAATTGGGTGAATTCTGAGTAACCCAGTCCTCCAAACAATGTGAAACCATGATTATTGTTGTTTTCTTAAAACAACCAAAACATACTTTGTTTCTGTGATTGTGTGATGCGAAAAACGACCTGAGTTTACAGACCGTATTTCACTTTATGGTCCGTCTTTAATCATAATTTGACCGACCCTTGAGGTCCAACACAGAGATGGCACAATACGACCTGATTTTACGGACCGTATTTCAGTTTACGGCCCGTCTTTTAAATTTACGGTCACATACAGAACATAGTTTTTGTGTACAATTGTTTTGTTTCATTTTTGTTTGGCTGTTCCATTGAAGCTAATAAGATGTGTCTTTTGCAGGAATGGGTCAGAAAAAGAATGCAAGGAAAGTGGGGGCCCAACGTAAAGGCACAAAAAATAAGTTGAGAGATGAGCCTACAAGTTCCAAAGAGGAAAATTCCGGGTCCGAGCACCAAGAGGTTATACCTCCACCCAAAGTCAGAGGGGCCCCCACAAAAGGCACATCCGTGCCCCCAACCATGACACTGTCCAAGTCCACGTCGGAAGCCTCCCAGTCTGAAGAGGGGGATCCTGACGCGAAAGTATCAAGCGGGGCGGCAACCCAATAAATTGAGCAGGAAAGTGGCTCAGAGGAGCCAAGTGCTAGCCATGCTCCGGATGATAATACACCACCAGAGGGTCTTAAATTAGCTGTCCGGACCAAACAGCTGGAGGAAAAAAAACTCCGATTCTCGGTCAAAGGGTCAAAGGATTATATGATCAATGGATGGTCGGGATAGAAACTGGGGGAAAGCCGCAGAGGAAAATATTTGAGGAGCGGCGACTGATTTTCGATGGTGTTTCGGCACATCCACGGCTGGACGAGACCGTCAAGATGTATAAGCTGGATGCCTTCACTCACGAACTAGGAGAGTATGCTCCGCACATCGTGAGGGAATTCTATGCGGCATATGGGGTTGTGCTGATGTTTATGAAGAAGCCCAATCGCGTATGGCATCAAATACCTATATTGGAAAATGTGACAGTCCGGAATTCCCATGTTGATATTTCCTCCAAGGCCATCAACAAAGTTCTATTTGGCAATGATTATGTGGCACCTACCAATCTGAGCTTGTACCTAGACAAGAGGGATAGGAAAGACAACAAATCTGTGAGTGAATGGACTGCCGCCACGATCACATCTGAGCCACATAACCAAAAATGGACAAATGATGGGAAAGTAAAAATTGCTAAGAGTTTCTTGTCGGCGGAAGCTAAGTTTTGGTGGATGTTGCTTAGGTACCGGATCACTCCAACCCAGGCGGACAACACCTTCTCCACCAATCAGGCAGTCACTATTGCCTCGTTGATGTCACAGTATCCAATGAATATTGGAGAGATCATTGCGGAGGAGCTGCATGTAAGGGCACACAAGCCCAAGCAAACCATGGTGTTCCCGTGCCTTATCACCGAGTTGTGTAGAAGGGCGAGAATATTTTAGCTTCCAGAATGGGACAACATAAAAAAGGTTGTCCATGTGGGAGATTGGAGGAAGAATAAGGTTTCGGGCAAGACAGACAAGGAGGTAGATCAGTCTGATGATGACGATGACGCTTAGTTAGAGTTGAGTCTGAGCCATGCTGTTGGGACTGATCCGATAGAGCCCGACTTTGATGATACGACTACTGAGCCTGTTGCTGCTACTACTAGTGTCCCGGAAAGGGTTGTCATGAGTACTGAGGGTGCAGCTGAGACGGTTGACTTACCGACCTCCGCAACCGAGACAGCCCGTGGTACAGCTGCCACACCGAGTCCTCCCTCAGGGTCTGCCACAGCTGCTGCATCAGTTGAGCCTGCCGATCCATAGTTGGAGTAACTTCACTTTAGGCATGCTAACTATAGTCGATTGCGTTCAAGGCAGTGAAGGCTGAAAGGCAAGTAGGGAAAATCTTGCAATAGTTCAAGCCAAAAGTGGTGAAGATAGTGCAGACATTGGTTACAGAGGCTACCACAAAGATCCGTGCGGAGTTGGAGAAGAAGCACAAGGTCTATCAAGCTAGTCTAGATAGCTTTAAGTTTGGATTGGTGACTCGAGAGCAGACCACAGCCGGTGGGGAGTCTATTTCTATGAGGAGTGAGTTGGAGAGGCTGAAGAAGGAGCTTGAGGTGCTTAAAGCCCCCGGTACAGCAGCCGCACCAGTTCCAGCACCACGTGCCACATTGAAAAGTATTATTCCGGTGATGGATCTGATGGAGTTTGAGGAGGAAGAGAAGGATGCGTCCCTTGTATGGGACAAAGGCAAGAGGGTCCATGAGACATCTGAGGATCTCGAGGAGCTGGCCAAGAGGTTGAAGAAGCCGGAGGAAAAGGAGATGCAGCATGCCATCCTTCAGTCCTTAGTTGAGCCACAACGCCAATCAGGCGAATCTAGCAGCAAGCTGCTTGATGAGACAGTCCAGTCTTGAGATACGCCCAGCACCTAGGGTGCCCAGGTACAACCTGTTTCCCTTGTTCTTATAATTGATGTACTGGGGACAGTGCTTGATTTTTCTGTTGGGGGTGGGATTGTTGGACTTTGTTGTATTGTAAATATGTGTTTAGGAACCCCCTTCGGCTTTTCTTTTCCTGAGGGGTTTTTGTTGTCGAAATTGGCATGTTAGGTTGTCTAGGTAAAATAAAGTAGTTTTGGCTTATATGGTAGTACGTTAGTAACTTACGGCATGTAAATTTATTATTTGAAAAAAAAAATTAACAGAATTGGAACCCCTCAAATTTTGATGAATACTTAGGAATAGCTATGAATTGACGTGATTGGTTTTATTCATGACATGATAATTATGAGAGTATTAAGTATGATAAATGATTGATTGGGATGTTATATTAAGCTGATTTCCGTTGCCATTGTGTGTTGTGAGTTTTAGTTTTGTTCACATAATGTGCGCGTAATTTAGAACTTGCCCGAGTAGTCGTATTCTCATTCTAAGGATGTATTGGTTGTGAAATGATCCTAGGCCATCTTTGTGTAATTGGAAACCCTTTCAAAACACTTTTGAACCTAACCCGTTTGAAAAATGATCCCTACTTAACCATTTTGAGCCTACGTGACCTATTTTTGTTTGACTAGCTGTTAACGAGCCTTGACCCCTTCTTTGAATAACCCCATCTTTTGCACCAAAGTCCCTCCTTGGCATTATGAATGAAAAATAAAAATAAAAACGAATAAGTTGGGGGTGTTGGGTGAATTATGCAGAGATGAGGCTGAAAGCCTAAGTTGAGGGTGGAAGCGAAGTTATATGGTGTAGGGTTCGGTGTGATAAGAAGTGTAAAAAAAAAAAAGCAAAAAAAAAGCAAAAAAAAATAGTGTTTAGCCAAATAAAGTCGCACAGACCCTATAGGATAAAGTAAAGAAGCGAAGTAAGAAGGGTGAATAAAAGAAAGAAAAAAAAGATAAGTGTAGTGTTCAAGGAGGGTGAGCCACTATTGACCAAATATGTATCCTACCCGTTCCGAAGCCTACATTACAACCCTACAAAGTCCTACAGTGATCATAACCGAGATGTCCAAAGATGAGAATATTGAAAATGAGGGCAAGCCTATGGTATGTGTAAGTGCAATCTGTGAATTTCTTGGTGAGAGTGAGTGATTTCTATTCTCCTTCGTCTTAGTCCCTATTGTGTTGTATATATGTGTGAGGGACAGTCTTTGGTTTGTCTAAGGGCATTCAGATGAAATTATGAGCAGTCCCTAAAAAGCAACGTTTGTGCGTATATTGATGTTTCTGATAATATCATGACATGTATTGAAACTTCACTGTGAGTTGTGGTGTCCTGAGTATGATTCGTATTGTGATTTGGAAAGTTGAGGTGGCTATTGGTCAAAAACATGCATGCCCATAGTTCTAAATGAGAACCATTGTACACATTAGTACACTGTTATATCTAGATGTTAGATTGTGTCGTTGTGTTGTATGACTTGCTTGAGGACAAGCAAAGACTTTAAGTTGGGGGTGTTGATGTGCCCGGAAATTATGGCACATCCAAGGCCTTTTTACGAGAAGTTTTACTTGTTTTTAAGCAAGTTAGTATCTATTTAATGTGTTTTTAGTGTTTTTCAGGTAATGGAGCAGATTTAGAATGGAAACAGTTAAAGTGCATAAGTTGGCCGTAACCTCAATATACGGATCGTATTCTCAAATACGGGTCGTATTCCATGGGCATATTTAAAGATAAGCAGAACCAGAAAAGCATGCTGAGATGATGGTGAAATACGAACAACTTTTACGAACCGTATTCCACTTTACGGTCCGTATTTCAAAGCGTATTTAGCATTTAGACACTTGGCAGAAAGTTCAAGTTTTGCAATTTGAAAGACGGATCGTAAATCAAAATACGGTCTGTATTCCATGAGGTTGCAGTTGCCCATATCTTGAAGGAAACCCTGGGCGTAAACTGGTTTACAGTCCGTATTTTGAAATACGGAACGTATTTTGTACCGACAGGGACCAAAGTGTAAATCTGTAACTTTTACGTTTTTAGAACCTAAAAATAGCCATTGTAGGGTTTTAATTATTATCAGTTGATATATTTTTGGTCTCTTGACTTAGAACAACAAATACTCTCTAGTTTTTAGAGATTCAAACTTCAATTCAAGTATTATCAATTCCTCTTTTCTTCCAAAGTAAGCAATTATGAATTCTTCAATTTCTTATTTCTTGTTCTTTGTCATGAGTAGATAAATTCCCTTACTAGGGTTGTGAACCCAATGATGGGTGTTTTGTGATTGGGTTTTGTGATTGATATACACATAATGGATTATTAGGGCTTATTTATTCTTCATACTTCATTCATAATTAATGGTTGCAAACATTGATTAATGCCATAAATCTTGATTTGTTTGAGAAAACAATTAGGGTTGGTAAGAATAAATAACAAGAACTCAAAGCTTTAACCTTTGTTTAATAAATTCACTTAGGAATAAGACGAATTTACTTGGCATAATTAACCGTTCTTGATATCACTTTCTTATATTTGGGAAAATCATAGAAAGAAATAATCTTTATTTATTGGGAAATAGTAGATATTCACATAGAGGTTAAGTGCATTCATATAGCAATCCATTAGAAGTATATCAAGATCAATACCCATGATCATACACTTTATCTAAAGGGGACACGACCTTGGTTTCTTTTACCCTAAATTACACTCCAAATAAATTAGTTAGCCATTAGTCCTAAACAACCAACTTTTACCAAAATCATCGGATTAAGACATTAGACCTAAATTAAGCATTCTACGATTTTAGTAACCTTTTCACACCATATTCCCTGTGGGATTCAACCCCAACCTAGTTGGTTGCTATATTTGACATCGTCCGCTTTACTCTAATTAAAGGTGTAATTTGAGCGTATCAAGGGGTGCCGGTTAGTCTTCTAGGCCGTATCAGCCATACTCAGGCCGCCCTGTGCATTCAGCTTTGTAGGCTTCCTCCAGTGAGCCACCCAGGCAGAGAGCTCCTAAGAGCTTATTTTCTCAACTAGTAGACAGGGTTGTTCCAGTCGGGTCCTCAGCTTCAGTTTATCAGTCTCCGACCCACGGGCTGTTTTGTGTGTGGAGAGTTGGGCCATATTGCTCGGAGGTGTCCCCGATCCAAGAAGGATCATCAGTCCTAGAGTACTCTGACATCGTCAGGTAATCAAAGAGGTGCTTCTCAGAGGGGCGGCGCTCAGTCAGGCCGCAGTAGTTCTCAGGTCTCCAAAGGTGGATCCCAGGTTAGTAGAGATGGGTCCCATAGTTTGAGAGGTGGATTTCAGTATGGACGTGGTGGAGCCAAGTGTTACTAATTCCCAAGTAGATCTGAGGCAGAGGCCTCAGATGCTGTTATTTCAGGTACTGTTTCTGTCCGGCATGGAGCAGTATATGTGTTATTTGATCCTGGATCCACTTATTTGTATGTGTCTGCATATCATGCTATTGATTGGGATTTGCCTTATGATAGCATAGCTATACTTGTTCATGTGTCTACTCCGGTTGGAGATTTTGTTGTCGTAGATCGAGTTTATCGGTCGTGTTTGGTTACTTTTATGGGGTATGACACTTGGGTAGATTTGATGATTCTTGATATGGTGTACTGTGATATTATCTTGGGTATGACCTGGACTTCTCCTTATCATGCGATCTTGGACTGTCATGCCAAGACAGTCACTTTAGCCATGCCCGGCATTCCTAGACTTGAGCGGAGGGGTACTCTTAGCCCTGCTCCGAAGAAGATCATTTTCTTCCTTCAAATGAATAAATTAGTCGACAAGGGTATTTATCTTATCTGGCTCATGTGCATGACACTACTGTTGCATCTCCACCCCTTGAGTCCATTCCTATTGTGAGCGAGTCCGCGGAGGTATTCCCGTCAGATCTGCCGGGTATACCGCCCGATCGCAATATTGACTTATGAATTAACTTGGATCCGAGCACTCGCCCTATTTCTATTCTGCATTATCGGATGGCACCTATCAAGTTGAGAGAGCTTAAGGAGCAGTTACAGGATTTATTGAGCAAGGGGTTCATTAGACTGAGTGTCTCCCCTTGGGGTGCTCTTGTGTTAATTGTGAAGAAGAAAGATGGATCCATAAGGATGTGCATTGATCATCGCCAGCTGAACAAGGTTACTATTCGGAATAAGTATCTTATGCCTCATATTGATGATTTATTTGACCAGCTTCAGGGTGCTTTAGTGTTTTCGAAGATTGACTTGCGTTCAGGCTATCACCAGTTGAGGATCAGGGCTAAGGATATTTCGAAGACATGCTTTCGGACAAGATATGGGCACTATGAGTTTCTGGTGATGTCATTTGGGCTTACCAATGCCCTGGCTGCATTCATGACTTTGATGAATGGCATATTCAGTCAATTCCCTGATTCCTTTGTGATTATATTTATTGATGATATCTTAATTTATTCCAAGAGTAGAGAGAAGCACGAGAGCCATCTTTGCATTGTACTTGGGTTGTTGAATAAGAATAGCTTATTTGCTAAGTTTTCGAAGTGTGAGTTTTGGTTGGAGTCTGTGTCATTCTTGGGCCATGTTGTGTTTACCCAGAGGGATCTTAATTCCAGGCAGAGTCAATGGATGGAGCTCTTGAAGAACTATGACATATCTATTCTTTATCATCCAGGGAAAGCCAATGTTGTTGCTGATGTCTTGAGTCACAAGGCAGTGAGTATAGGGAGTTTAGCTCGTTTGATTATTTCTGAGCGTCCGTTGGCCATGGAGGTTCAGACTCTAGCCAACAGTTTCGTTCGTCTTGATATTTCATCCCCAGGTAGAGTTTTGGCTTGTGTAGAGGCGAGATCTTCCTTATTAGATCATATCAGGACTCATCAGTTTGAGGATGCTCAGTTGAGCAAGATTCAAGATAGGGTTCTGAGGGGTGAGGCCAAGGAGGCCCTGATTGATTCTGAGGGCACTTTGAGGATTAAGGGGCATGTGTGCTTTCTTCGTGTTGGTGATTTGATTCAGTTGATCTTGACTGAGGCCCATAGCTTTCGATATTTCATTCATCCGGGGCGACTAAGTTGTATCGTGAATTGAGGCAGCACTATTGGTGGCATCGGATAAAGAGGGATATAGCTGATTTTAAGGCTAAGTATGGTAATTGTCAGCAAGTTAAGTATGAACACCAGCGACTAGGTGGTGTACTTCACAGGATGCTCATTCCCGAGTGGAAGTGGGAGAGGATTGCCATGGATTTTGTTGTGGGTCTCCCAATGACCCTGGGAAAGTTTGACTCAATTTGGGTGATAGTTGATCGGTTGACTAAGTCCGCTCATTTCATTCCAGTTAAGATTTCCTATACCGCGGAGAAGTTAACCAAGTTGTACATTCGTGATATTATGAGCATGGGGTTCCAATTTTTATCATATCTGATCGGGGTACTATCTTCACTTCCTATTTCTGGAAGGCTTTTCATGAGGAGTTGGGTACCAGTTGGATCTTAGTAAAACTTTCCACCCCCAGATCGATGGGCAGTCCGAACGGACCATTCAGGTGCTCGAGGATATGTTGAGAGCTTGAGTTATTGATTTTGGATGTCATTGGGATCAGCACTTGCCATTGGCAGAGTTTGCATACAACAACATTTATCACTCAAGTATCGACATGGCGCCTTTTGAGGCTTTGTATAGTAGGAGATGTAGGTCTATGATTGGTTGGTTTGATGCATTTGAGGTTGAACCCTGGGGTACAGATCTATTGAGAGAGTGAGGGTTATTCAGGCTAAGCTTTTGGCTGGTCAGATTCGACAGAAGGTGTATGCGGACCAGCAGGTCTGAGATCTAGAGTTTGCCGTTGGTGACCAGGTTCTATTGAAGATTTCACCCATAAAGGATGTTATGAGGTTTGGGAAGAGGGGAAAGTTGAGTTCGAGGTATATTGGGCCATTTGATATTCTTCACCGCGTGGGCGATGTTTCTGATGAGTTGACCTTGCCGCCAGGATTGACGGGAGTTCATCTGGTTTTCTATGTTTCTATGTAGAAGAAGTACCACGCCGATGGCACTTACATTGTTCGTTGGGATTCGATATTGCTTGATGAGAATTTGACCTATGAGGAGGAGCCTATTGCCATTTTGGATAGGTAGGTTCGCAAGTTGAGGTCCAAGCAGATTGTTTCTCTGAAGGTGCAAGGCAAACATCGTCCGGTTGAGGAGGCTACTTGGGAGACTGAGTCTAATATGCGTAGCCGATATCCCCAGTTGTTCGCTGATTCAGGTACTTGCCCGTTTCTTTCCCTTCTTCGCTCAAGGACGAGTGATGGTTTAATTGGTATATGCTGTAACGACCTAGCTTTTCAACACTTTTGACCCTTCCCCGAGCTTGTTTAGCTCACATTTGACCTGAGGGGACTGTTAACACGCTTCCTGAGGTATTTAGATTTGATTCGGTCGACTTTTTGTGAAATTTAGGCTTTAAACGAAAAAGAGTTGACTTTTAGGTAAACGGACCTTTTTCCGAAATCCGTCAATTTCGAGAGGTTCGGATGGTCATTCAGAACTTGTGTGCATATCTGGTTAGGTTCTCAATGCACTCGAGTGCATTTTGGGACTTAGGTTGGGAAGCTGGAATTGAGGTATCGGGGGTTGACTCGGTCAATAAGACCTCTGTTAGGAATTTTGAGGCTACAAGTGCGTTCGTAGCGTGTTTTTATGTGAGTCTATGTATTGGTTTGTAAGCAGATGGCCTAGGGTATAAGTCCAGATTTCGGATAGAGATTGTGATTATTTTTGGGAAAATCTGGTGTTGGTGTTCGCTATGGCAGCACCCTTACTGCCTCAGTGGTACTGCTATAGCGAAGGGATAGGCCGCTATGGCGGCCAAGGGTATTTGAGGCCAAACAATCAAGGCAGCCTGAGAGACCGTCGAGGCGGGACCACTGCAGTGGTCCTGCTGCCGCCGAAACGGTATTGGGTCTGGTTATTTCATTAATTGTGTATTAAAAGCCCTTGGTTCCTCATTTATTACTATTCTGAAATCTAAGCTATTGGGAGCAAATCTAGGCTATTCTTGGAGAAGATTCTTGGTGGTATGTCCTTCAAATCCCTTTGCTATTTCATTATCCCTAATCATCTTAGAATCCCTTTATCTTGATAGCTCCTTAAGTGATTGAAGATTAAAAGTGGGTTTCATGAGTTATTCTTCTAGGCTTCTAAATCATGATTTGTTGAATTGGTTAGCTTCCTTAAGCATTGAATTGATGATTAGAATCCCCTATTTCATAATTTCTTCCCAATTAGAGGCTAATTTATGCAATTGGAAGTTAGGGTTTATACCCAAATTTGGGGGTTTTGCCTAGAATCTAGAAATTGAGTGAATTGTTGATTATTCTAGCTTGCTATTGATGGGAATTGATCACCTAGATATTTAATTTCATGTTGGGACCTGTATATTCCTAATTTCACCATTCTAGTTCACAAACCCTATTCTATAGGTTGGGGATTTGGGTCTTGAATAGAAGTAAGGCTTGTTTGGTGTTCTTCTGGATTCTAATTCCACGATTCGAATATGCTTAGACTTTCTTGATCTCGAGGCTCAAAGGAAAGTAAAGGCGAAGGTGTGGTTGTTGGTGCTATCGGTGTTCGTCCTTCCAGGTAGGTTACAGTTTACCCTATGGTGAGACTTCGTTTAGCGAAGCATATATTTAGACGATATTATCGGAGAAAGCATGTAAACTTTCGGGTATGAAGTTGGGTTGGATATTGTCTTAGGTTGGTCCCTCTTGTGTGCTTGGGGTTGGCCACCCTGTTGTGTTGTGACTTATCTTGTTCTATTGTTGTTGGCTTGAAGCCACGTGGTAATGGTAGATATTGGAGACTATTTGATATATCTTGACCATGATATTGTAGTATCTTACTTGTTGACGTTTGATACAAGGATAGTGTTCTATTATGGCTTATTGTGTAGCCTTTTTCATGATATTATTGGTGTGCCCATACGTGGTACTTTTGATATTGACCTGATTATTGACATTGAACTCATACATTGCACGCGTTCTCATCCTTTATGATATACTGTTAATACACTGATGATACTTGAGAAAACACTGTCATGAGCTGGGCTCAGTTGGATGAGATTGACGTGAGGACTGATATCCGATGGTTGTCCCGGAGTCGAGGTTGTGCGTAGCTATTGCCGAGGTTTTTCCTGGAATCGTAAGGTAGCGGTTGCTGAGGTTTGTGCCGGAGACGTGAGGTACATGGACTTTGCGGGTCCCCTATGGATTTTGCTACCGAGATGTGATGTTCCATCATCGGAGTACATGTGTACACATCATTGCATTGCATTGACATTCCATACATTATTGCATTGCATTGCACCATGGCTTTTATTGTGATAAGTTTATGATACACGGATTCGGAGTGAGTATTTGAGACTTGACACAATTGGGTTTAGATGCTATAATATATGTGATGACGTGTACTTGGATTCTGGCTCGTGTTTGACTTATACCTTGTTGATTTACCTGTTTATCTTACTTTATTAACTTGATATGTGTTTGCTAAACTTAGTCGTCCTATGATACCTATCAGTACTTGTTGTTTGTACTGACATGCACTTGCTGCATTCTTTTATGAATGCAGAGTTCCAAATAGGATTGACTTCTGATTCTCGTGGCTGATTGCGGTGCGAGAGTTGCTGCTAAGAGTATTACAGGGTGAGCACGAGGACTTTCACCGCCTTGGAGATTATTCCTTTATCTATGTCTTATTTCATATTCCGAGACATATTCAAACTTTTGATGTATTTTGTTACTTTCAGACTTGTAGTATCTAGTTAAAGGCTCTTGTATGGTTAGACTAGACTCTGGATGGATTTGATGTATTTATTACTTCCAAACATTTCTTAATAATTATTGTCAGACTTACGTGATTCCTATCTCTTCCGCTTGTTTATTTGTTTATTTATAACTTGGCAATTGTTGGGATAAGGGTTGCCTACCGAGGTGGGAAAGGTAGGTGCCCGCGCGACTTAGCTAAATTGAGTCGTGAAAGAGAGGTCAACGGTCAACCTTTACAAAAAAGACTTTGCACCTCCCACGAAATATTAATTAACATTATTGCTCTCTTTATTGTCCATCATTATTGTGACATTGATTTTTATTATTAATAAGGGCGTAATTCATGAATTATGTGCCCCTGAGTCTGTGTAACGACCCGCCCGGTCATTATTTAATACTTCGCGAACCCATGCCCAATCAAGGTCTATGATCTTAAATAGTAAGCCCCACGGGGCAGGAGATTGCTCGCTATAGTGGCCAAGGGACAGCCGCAGCAGTCCCGCTATAGCAAAGCTACGTCCGCCGCAGCGGATATGGCGGGCCTGTAGACGGGTTTAGTTCTTGATACTTAGTTTTATATTTCACCCTCTTTTTTAATAAAAGACCCTCCAAAGCTGCTATTAGGTTTTCACAAGAAGAGAAACCCTTGACACCAAGAAAAGAGGCTTTTCCAACATTCTCCACATCTTTCCCCATAACTATCATCTCCCATGGATTCGGATAAGGGCTAGGACGGCAAGTATTTCATGAAAAATTCAAGTAGTTGTTCGTCATCGAGGTAGGTTACGGTTTACTTTAGTTAGACTTCAATTAGTGAATCGTAAATACATTTAGAGTTGACGGGACATTGCATGATTAGGTCTTCGGACACGGAGTTTGGATGGATATATTCGCAATTTAACAAAAAATTTGTGATAGTAACTAGGATAACAACAAGTGGTTAATTGAGTACTGAGTGCTACTATCGTTGATGTTTATGCGTTACAGAATAGGAAGTGATTATTTGTCATGGTTAAAAAGGGTATTTCGTTGTTCAGGATATGTAATCCTAGGTATATTTGATTTCCGTATTTATTTTCAAGTATATCGAAATTTCATATGATTGTCATTCTTGTTAACAAAGAGGATTACATTGGGAGGATTTGAGGAAGGCATATTGGTGCTACGCCCATCAAGGGCATAATTCATGACATTGTTTTCATTCATCGGCATCATTGCATACATTGCATGTGGTCATGAGGTAATATATGGAGCAGAAAGTCTGAGTACGTGCCAGTTGTGTTATCCGGTCGTATGGCCGAGTTAGGTTGAATGAGGTACTATTTAACAGCCAATCATTAGCAGTAATGTAAAGGTAAGTATATTTATATGATGTGGATCCGTGTCCGAGGTTCTTTCCGGAGTAGAGGATTTATGGCTCGGGTCCGATGAGTATCCGGAACGAGTGGTACATGGACATCATGGGTCCCCTGCAGGTCATGACTACTGAGCAATGACATCAGTTAGCATGTATGTACAGCGTGATTGGGCACTTGCATGGCATCTGCATTGTATTACATTCCATACTTATATGTCCTTATGTTTGTCTGCTATCAGTCTGTTATATTGCATTGTACATCTCTTATGATTGTGTTGAGCTGTGTGAGGTGGTGATCAATATGAAGGTAAGCGTAAGAATGAATTACTAAGGGGTAGACTTCTGCATTGAACCTAGTGGACTTAGGGAGTCCCATGAATGGTAGATGTGTGGTAAGTTGTTCCATGGGTGCATTGTAACACCCCGTATCTTGGAACTAAGGTTAGACTCGTATCATTAGAGTTTTAGTGGAAAAAACTAAAGGTTTGAACGTTTTGCGAACATGGTTAATAGGCCTACTTCGGGCAGCCGTAACTCCTTGATTAGTTGGGAATTTGGGAAAGTACCCTCAATGAAAGTTGTAGTACTTAGAAATACCTTTCTAACGATGTAAGTACCAGGCCAATCAGAGGTCGGAGCAAGGAGATATGATCATCTAAATATGGCTAATAGTAAGGCACCTAAAATTCTATAGAATCGGCTAAGTTTTCGATATGTCTGCCTTCCAGTCAAATTTCGTGAAAATCTGTTGGGCATTTGAGGAAACTTAAAACCTGAAAGTTGTAGCCCTTTGAAATATATTTCCAACGGTATATTGTGGAGCCCAAACAGAGCTGTTTACAAAATGTTATGTCCATTTTACCGAACACTGCGCAAAACCGATACACGCCGCTTCTCGGGGCGCGTGAGAGCGCGTGCAATGGCCCCGCTTCGCGGGCCGATCGCGAAACTCTGAGTAGTGACCTGCAGAATGTGGCGCGATGCACCCGCATCACGGACCCATCGCGAAACAGGTCGATTTCGGGTTAAAAGTTGGGATTTCACGTTTTAAGTTATATTTAACCTTGGGGTTTATTTTCCTAACAACCCTAGTCACGAAAAATCATCCTAAAGTCAGAGGGAACAAGTTACAAGCCTCAAGAACCATACAAGGTAAGTTTTATCATGATTCTAGGTTGAATTCAAGTCCCTAATCTCTTTCTAACTTGAGTAAACCCTTCCAATCAATAGAGTTGTGAGTGGAACATTATTGTTGGGCGTGGAAACCCTAGAATCAAGAGGATTGAACATCAAAAAGGTAATGTTTCTAAACTCTAATCATTTCTAATAGTGAATTGATGAGTTCTTGGGAGAATAGTAAATGAGTTTAGTAAAGAGAATTACACGAACTATAGTAGGGTTTTGGATTGTTCACTTGAGATTGTTATAATCATATGGGTGATGGAGAATGATGTTAATTACACCTAATTAAGATTGTAGAATCACCTAGAAGTAATAGAATGGGAATTGGGTGAAGAAATCACCATTAATGGAGACTGTGGAGCTTCATGCCCACTAAGTGTTTGATAAAATGCTTAGATGACCAAAGCATGAATATTATTGCTAATATAGAATCCATTTGACTTGTATTGATATAGATCAAAGTTGAAAGGGTTGACGAACATTGTATTACGCTCAAAGGCTGGAATTAAGGTATGTAAGGCTAACTATCTACGTTAGGGAATATTCATGATTCTCCCTACGCCTCATTCTTCATACTTGTCAGTAATTTGACTCAGAATATAGTTTAGCCCTAGTTTCATGATATGATATAGAACTGCTATCTTCTAGGGTTGCAGTTACAGAATTCGTTCATGGTTGTCACTTTGAACGTCATGAACTCAACACGTAATCTTTATAGACTTATGCATTGTTATCACATGAGTCTTAGTTAGTCTCAGTCAGTGTATAACCAATTATTTGCATGAGTCTCATAATCAGAAACAGTTATCATGCTATCAGCTATAGCCAGTCTCAGTCTTGTAAATTGTTAATGTTGAACACCTGTATCTGTATTTTCGGGCCCTAGGCCACAGTTTATGCATACGTATTGCTTGGGCCTGAGGCCACAGTTTTTGTGCACATTATTTGGGCCCTAGGCCACAGTTATATTTATAGTTTTATAGGTGATTCTTCATCCAGAACAGGGAGTACTTCAGCTTCTTGCTTTCTTGTTTAGTTCAGTTTCAGTTTCAGTTCCAGTATTTTATTGTTTCAGTTGCTTTACATACCCGTACAATTCAAATGTACTGATGTCCCTTTTTATTGCTTGGGGGCCTGCATCTCGCAATGCAGGTAATGACATACAGGTTGACGATCCAGCTACTTAGGAGTGTTCGTATCAGCTACTGTGGTGAGCCCCAGTTTCTTTCGGGGCGATATCAGTCATGCAGTTCTCACAACTTTCTAGACAATCACCTTTTTGTATTCATTAGAGGCTTCATAGACACAGTTCAGACAGTCAGATATTTGTTATGTTGGCCTTGTAGACAGTTATACTCAGTCGTTCAGTTGTTTTGGTTTAGCCATGTTGGCTACTTTCAGATATGTTCAGATTGTCTAAGTATTTTCGCATTATGATATTTCAGTCGGACGTTTAGTTAATCAGCATGTGTTAGTTTTATTTTATAAATTAGTTATGTTTTGGTATCACATGTTGATTCAGCCAGCTAGTTGGTTCGCTCGGTCACATGCAGTCAGGCACCGGGTGTCGTGTTACGTCCAGGCCCAGGTTCGGGGCGTGACATGCATCATATCTTAGTAAGCGAATGGGATAGAAAAGCTCTAAGGATAAAAGTTGGGAATTAGATGTTAGTGTAATGGAGGAGATAAGATTGAATTAATTTCCTTAAGAGAATATGGAATAAGACTTCATTGACTAATCGGATAACCGGTATTACTATGGGAATAGAAGAAGCGAATAATTGGGAGTAGAAAGGTAATTTCGTGGTGGTGTAATAATCTATGTTGGGAGTCTTGAGGGTCGTTGACTTATCTGCTTATCTTATTGACTTTATATTGTGTTGCGTGAACTAATCTTAGTCGACCTATGATGCTTACCAGTACGTGTAGTGTACTAATACTACTCTTGCTACATCCTTTTTGGGTGTAGGTATGTTGCAGGTTTAAGTTAAAGTTTCTTAGTGTGGATTACCAGGCATCCTCCTACAGTCTCGCTCATCTCATTCCAGGCAGAGGCTGGGTCATTTATTTTTGTTTATCCTTGTGTAGTAGGAGCTCTTATACCTATCTAGACTAGATCCCAGAAAGTTTTCAGTTTTCTTGTATCTATAATAGAGTCTGTATGAGCATTTACATTTAAATATTGTGATCCTTAAGAAATTGTTAATTATAAACTGGCTGAATATTGGATTGGTTGGTAAGAGTTTGCCTACTAGTTAGTAATATGGTAGGTGCCTGTATGGCCCGTAAGTAGGATCATGACAGTCTGAGTTAAATAGGACCTATCATTTCATTGTAAGATACGAAATATAGAAGATATACATATTCATATTGTTCTTACATAATCTTGTTCTAATTTGTTTTATCGGAGCTTCGACTACCCACTTGCCCGGAGATTCTAGCTCAGAGGATTCTCCAAGGCTCGGGCCATGCTAACTCCTTATTTTCAATTACATTTTGCTTGTACTAATTTCTATTGTTATTTATCTCATTACTTTAGTCATATTAATTCATGTGCCTTTAATCACGTATACAAATTCATTGTACCAATTTTCGGGTAAACAGAGTGATAATCATCAAGTTGAGCTAAAAGGCTTTCCTATGAGCTATTGAAAAAAAATTATATATAACAAACATAACAATTAATTGTAACTAAACCGTGCATCAATATTGACATTCATGAATTCGTGTAATGTTTCAGTTCAGGCCTAAGAATTTCAAAAGCCACCTTTGTAAACCCCTTAACTACCCTCTCTCTTCCTCTTATCAATTCCTCTTGTTCCTTACATTTGCCGTTATTTTACATTTGACTTAGTCGCTGCCTTTCCATTGTTCCTTTATCCAATTTAACATCCTCATTAAATGTATCAGTTACAACACAAATAACTATTGTTTTGGGAAGCAGTTGAAAATTCACATAAATAAATGCCTTCAAAAAGCATTCGAGTGTTAGGACTTAGGACTATATGCACTTCTAAATAATAATGGAGTAATAATTAATGACATAAAGAAACTGAATTTATTTGGACATCAAATAAGGGGGGAAAATTTTAAAAATGAGAAAAAAGATAAATAGGAATGGTGGCTGAGCAGTTTTTGGATATCAAACGGACCTCTCCTGAAGGTAATTTTAATGTGGCCGATTTCCCCTCTTTTTCAATCAGTTTCGCTACAGCACCTGCTGCTCTAGCTAATTGTCCCTTATCTTTGATAGTAGGTTCAAAATAGTCATTTAAGTATCATTTTAACAATTTTAATCTTTTAAATTTGTCAAAAGTGAGTACTTTTGAATTTAATCCTTTAGGTAATGTAATTTTTGTTATTTTTTGTGTCTGGAGTATTTTTTATATTGCAGTTTCTGAAATTTTGACAATTTTTTTTTTATGTTTCTGGTTAAAAAAAAAATCACAGTTCCTGTTAATTTTACAGTTAAAGTTCAGTAAACATTTGATGGAAATTAATATTGCTCACTTTTGGCAACTTAAAGGACCAAAACTGCCCAATTGATACTTAAGAGTCTATTTTGAACCTACTAAAAATAAGGGATCATTTTTGTCATTTTTTCTATATATTTCTTAGAGTTAATGGCTCCCCCCTAAAATAACGTGTTTTTGCAAATTTGATACTTAAACTATCAGGTGTTTCTGTTACCATTGAACTATAAATTTCACTGTACTTTTGTTATATATTGAATTTAAGTTAAAAAGAAAGGACACGACTGTTGCAAAAAGTTCCTGAACAGTTGTACCTATTCAGGAAATATAAAACAAGTTCTACAGGAAAGAACTTCTCACTTTTGAAAAAAGAACTTTTCTTCTTTCATTCCAAAATAGAGAAAAAATCTCTTCTTATCCGTGAAGAACTACGTTGGTAGATTCCTAATGAGAACGAAAGTGATCTTTACCGAATACTGGAACAATATTCTATAACAGGTACGACTTAGATTGTGAACTTTATGGTATAGTTTGTGTTTTACACATGTTATTATATTGTCGACTAGTAAAACAAATATATAGATCTTGGGAGAAGTGTGTATTCTTAGATAGTTGTATTTTCCTTCATCGATATATGCGCCAGAATTATTTGTTCCCTCTGTTTTGCAAAAACGATTTTAAAAGAAATTGAAAAAGGAACTTCTCTTTATTGCCATGCGTGATGTTTGTGAACTAATGCCAAGTTTTGCTGACATGAATTTCATTGGCCAAAAACTAACAGTAGGGTTGTCATTTTTTTTTATAATTGTGGGTTACACCACAACCATTGTTTGGTGAAAAAAGTAAGAAGGATTTTCATGACTCTTAATTGGTGTCTCTAACAAGTTTTTTTCTAAATTGAAGGATTGACAATTTAGGATCGGTTCTTATGATTAGGAAGTTTCTTCTCACTGTTAATGTTAGTAATTATATAATAAAAGTTTTTATTTTAAAAAGGACACTTTTTTCGCTTCTTTGGTTTAATTGTGACAAGAATTAATCAAATTCTTTGAAGTTTTTCCCCATTCATTGGTTTCTGGAATGTTTTAAAGTACATTATATGAAGAAACTTATTCTTCTCACAGTTTTATTCTATTTCAATGAGATTAAAAGCATGCAGAAAACTTCTTATGCTATATTGACTGAAGAATGGTTCTTAATTGCTAGACCTATTTTCTAATCTCATAAAAGAAAGCTCTTTTATAAAACTTTGTTGTCACTACTTTTAGTATATGCAAGGGGGTATATATAGATATTTATATTTGTGGTGACTACTATATTTTTCTGCATGTGTTACAAAAATGTAAAGATGCATTTAATTTGTAAAATTGCTTATGAGATATTATATTCGTATAAGTATGTGTATTTGTACGAATAATGGAATCACTGATTGATTGTTTAGTCTTAAATTTAAGTAATTAAGACAAGGGTACATTAAATAATTAATTATATTATATTTATTAAATATTAGAATTTCGGATAATGATCGGGAACATAGTGAACTTTCGATTCCAGGTCTAATGTGACATAAATTTAATATAGTTAATTAGTTTAAGGATTAGTATGTATATGAATTTTAGGCTAAAGAATGTACATAGAGTGTCTCAAATAGTTTATACTTTATTAATAATATGTCAACTGCTACGAGAATATTAGTCTCCGAGTTTAACATAAGTGAAAAGCTAAACGGGGACGTAATATCCAATATGTCCTAGAAGAGCAAAAGGCTCTTAAGGCTTTAGATGTGGCTATGATGCCTCATAATGTATCTTGTTTGTATTTTGGCACATCGAGATATGACATTGGTTATTTCTATGATGGTTTTGTGTACTAGATATTATTTATAATTCCAGTCAGAATATTTATTTGTGTTTATCTGCGTCATGTGTTGATGCGAATATGCAGTATGCTAGATTTGACCTTAGTGGTTAACAACGAAAGAATTGTTTAGCCAAATAAGGTTTACTTGGTGCTATAGATAAAGTAGATTTGTCTACTTATTCATATTGTCTAGCTTAAAAAAAACATTTGAAAAAAGTTAATACGTCGATCCTCCATTACAATTTATTACATCTAACACCAGTGATACGAACAAATGCAATTTCTTTTAAGTTATCTGATGTTATTGAGTTGTGGAAAAACAAAACCTTATTTGAGTTTTTTTAACTCTTCGATTTGTGCTACTTTTGTTCATAATTTTTCCCACATGGAAAATTAGGTCCAAGAGGAAGAACATGTATCTTTCTATGATACTTTGTACAGTATAATAGTTATGTGTTCATAGGTGTACAACATAATGGTACCGTAACTAAAATTGAATCATGTGATGTTGCATTCCAGAGAATGTGTTTTACTAAGTAGGCTGGGATAGGTCATGACTTATCTCTTTATGAAACTACAGATCGAATTGCTTCTGCTGTATATATCGAATGAATTTAGGTGGATTCAGTTGGTGATAATGGATATGTTCCTATCACACCAATATACCATCAAAAGAGAATCCATTTAATTTGTTGGTCCCGGTGGGAGTGTGTCACGACCAAACTCGTGGGTCGAGCGGGCACCCACACAAACCCTCCTGGTGGGAGAACCCTTCCCTTTCACTACTAATTATTAGAATTATCATGTGGAAGATTTAATTTTATAAGCAGTCTCAAAATCATCTATATAACTAACTAAGTGTAGAATAAATACTACAACATCCCTAGGGAATCTAGTCTGTAACAGTACAAGAGATACTGAACTACAAGTCTGAAATAACTATAAGTCTCGTAATGCAAATACTATCTCAGAATACAAGAGAAGACAAGCAATACGAGAGGAGTCTCCGAGCTGCGGAAGTCCATCAAGTAGCTCACCGTTGAAACTCAGCAAACTGGTCTCGGATCACTCGCGAGAGGCAGAAGTAGAATCTGAGCCGAACTCTGCACTCAGAAAGATCACAACAAGGTAGTATTAGTACAAACACTATGTACTGGTAGGTATCATAGGCCGACAAAAATTAGTTCACATATATGAAGAAAGAAATCAACAAATAGACATGTAAGTAATCAAATATAGTCACTAAGCACATTTTTTGTAAGACTTGCTGTAATATGAATCACAATAGATCTCAATAGTCTACAGTCATAGCCTAGGCGGAAACCTCTAGTCCTCGAATCCATCAAGCGTCGAGTTTATTAATTAACAAGCACACAATAACTCAAATGAATTATCAACCAAGGAATCATGCGGAAGAGTACCATGCAATGCAGCAAATGCAACAACCAGAATCAGTGATATGAGTGGAGGTAATATGAATGCAGGTGCGATGCAATGCAATGCACTGACCAACTGTCTCATACCGTACACACATACTACGGAAGGATAACCTCCACGTCTTAATGGTCATGACCCATGATGGACCAGCGAAGTCCATGTACCAGTCACTCCATACACAGTCCAAAGATGACTTCCGCAACACTAGTCACTCTGCACACATCCCAGAGATGACTTCCACGCCACTAGCCATTCCGCACACAGCCCAGAGGTGACTTTCATCTTTCACTTCCTTATCATATGTTTCCATAATTTTTTTTCCATCGATTTCTCCATTGGAACCACATCACAATACCATGAGAAATGGAGGATGAAATGCATGCATGAATGTCGAATTCAATTATAATCATGAGGTGAATAACCATAACAACATTCGTAAATCAACTGTCAATAAAAAATTTATCCCCAAACCTATGCAATGCCCCATCCGGAACAATTTTCCTTCGGACCCCATAGGTAACATCAAATAATATATGCATGAGATGCCATATGAAATATGCATGTAGCAACACCACAATAAGAAACCTCGGATGTTTCACTTCCTCACTTACCATCATTAGTATCAAGTCACAGTTTAAACCAATATATCAGATGAAATAAGAATGCATGATATCAACATCAAGTGTAATCATAATCCAATCTCATTCATGCCTCTACATGGCACACACCACAATACTAATCCTGAATCAATGTCCTTCCCTTTATTAATGATAAATGACTAGATAAGTGAGAGATGAATGTATCACAACCATAACATAGCAAATAAGCAACAAGCCCAACACCACACACATGGCAACAAGTCAAATCACAATAAACAAGGCGACAAGCCCAAAAGGTCTTCAACAATACCAACCTAAGAATATCCATCCCAACTTCAGACGCGAAGGCTTAACATGATTTCTCTGTCAATAACTAACTTCTACATATGCTTCGCTAACTGAAGTCTAACCGAAAGGTAAGTCGTAACCTACCTCGATGTCGAGCTAGTGCCACGAACCATCAAATATGAGCCTTGCCCTTCCGAAGAGCCTCCGAATACTCAACGTCTAGTCATTATCAAATATAAATTAGAAACAGGTAATAACGGTACCCATATTGCTATACATTCGATCGAATTGAAAATCAACTAAGAAAATAGGGAAATTGGACCCACAAGGGTAAAACGGATATTTCAAGAGTGGAATTGGTAACCCAATGTTCTAGAAGTTCAATTCTACTCCCCAATTGCTTCAATTCTACTCTTCAATTGCTAATTAAGCTCAATTATTGATCAATTCCATCATTCAAAACATAACCCCCAAATTAGGCATAAACCCTAACTAACCATAATCAATTTCTTAGTATAGGTTAGAGATTCAAGCTTGTAATCCATTAATTCATGAAAGACCATCTTAATATTAGCAAGATTCACCAATTAAACTGCAATCAAACCTCTCTATAAACGAAACCAAAAATACTTGTTAATTTTAAAATCCCAATTGATTTTCACATTTCATTAATTAAAAATTGAAAAGACTAATAAATTACTAAGAAATTCATAACTAGTTATATCATACCGATAAAGAATTAATATCTAAGGAACATATGCATTTAAAATTAATTGAAAATTAAAATTTTCAAGTTTGATGTAAGAATTCTAAAATTGTAGATTGTTTTATAAATTCCAGTCTCTTAGTAATAATATAACGTTTGAACTGACGAAGATTTTTGTTCAAACTTTCAGCAAAAGGGAATTCAATAGCTTTCCCTTGAAGGTTGTATAAGAACTTAATAGTATAATTGAAGATTTTTAGATATTCATACTTGAAATTTACTATGAACATGACATTAATGATGATTATCGTAAATATTTTAATATTTTATTTTATAGATAATATATTTCTTACAAAATATTATTACACAATATTTGAGTGTGGCTGTTATAGAGAGGTAATTTTACAAAGAGTATACCCCTATAATGAATACCATTGCTATTATAGGAAGAATGTTGTTATAGAGAAGTAAAATATAACCTAAAACATCGGTTCCGGAGAAAATCAGGCCCTTATTGTGAAATGTTGTTATAACGAATGAAAATTATAGAGAGGTTTGACTGTATTTAAGGCCTAGAATTCATTTCTAAAGTTAAGGTTGGAACTCATCTTCTCCAACTAGTCCCCATTCATTTCCACCATTAATTCAAGATTAAGAAGAGTAGATAATCATAAGATAAGATAAAGGAACTTCCCCAAGGTGAAACAACTTCAAAGACTCTTCAATTCTCCCTAATGCTCTCTAAACCAAAGATTTAGTGATTAGGAGGGATGGATTCGAAGTTAGAAATAAAAAGGGGTTTCTGATTCAGCGCTCCCACTTCAACGAGCAAAAGGACCTGCTACAGCGGTCTCGCCTCGACGGAGAATCGTCCGCTGGGGCGGACCTCATTAAAAATTCAAGAACTAGCCACAATGGGCCAGGCTCCGCTGAAGCGGATCCGCTGCGGCGTAGACACTCTCGCTGGGGTGAGACACCAAAAACCAGAAAAATTCTGATTTTTCACCAAGTTTCACCCCAAATCTTAACATCCATCCGAGACCTCCCAGATATAAAACAGATATGCACGCATACATAAAATCACGCTACAAACTCACTCGTGGCCTCAAAATTCACATCAGAGGTCCATTTGACCAGGTCAACCCCTAACGGCCAAAAACCAACTTTCCAACCATTAGCACAGAAAGCACCGAGTGCCTCGGGAACCAAACTGAATACCCAACCAAGTCATAATCGACCCTCCGGACATCACGAAATTAATGGATTTTCAAAAAAGATTTGTTTACCCAAAAGTCAACTATTGGTCAAAAGTTTTCACTTTAAGGCTCTAATTCTCATAACTCACAATACAACTCGCCCAATTACCTCGAGAACCGTTTCACCCATCCCTATGGGTCAAATCATATTAACAGGGCTTGGGGAAGGGTCAACGGGGGTACATGGGTCAAAAGTGCAATAATGACCAAATGGATCGTTACAGAGTAACCAATTAACTGAGAATCAGTTCGTCAATCTCAACCTCGACGCACGAGTCGTCCTTACATTCCCCCTCATCGATTTGAGATTGAAAGGGAAGCATGTATAGTTACTCCACTTGATGAAAAGAGCTACATAGTGTAATGTATGCTCTTCTATACCCTACTAAGGATGAATATTACAACAATGGAAATTGAAATGGAGTCCATGATATCAAATCAAGTGGGAGTTTATTGAGATTTTGGATCTTAATGCTATTGGGAACAAAGGGATCTGAAACTCAAGCATAAGGCTTGAAACATCATACATTCTTGATCCGTAAATACTTCTATTTGTAGAGGTGAAATTTTAAGTGGGAGGATGTGTTCTCTGACTCCACCAGACAATAATACTAGAAAGCAGTTAAGATGATACAGATGTATTTTAAAGACACAATAGAATGTTCCTTGTCTTGTCAAGGAATTGAGAAGGAGATTTAGATGAGAGAAAATCTAAATCTAAGTATGTACTTCTTGTTATTGAGAATATCTAATATATTGATATTAAGTGTAATTTTGTGTCAGAGACATAGTTGTACATAGAGAAGTGAACATGAAGTACATCTCTATGCATTACTTGATAGTAGACCTATTAACAAAACCCATAGCATTGGTTGCTTATAAAAGATATGATTTTGTTGGGTTTGCGTAGTGTTGATGTATTTTTTTTAATACTTCCTGCTCATGTTCAAGTAAAACTGCATTTTGAGATAAATGTTGCCTAAATGATTCATTTTGTGTTGTGTCATATACATAAGTTGGGTTTTTATATTCAGAACATAAATTCCAATTGTAAATATGTCAGACAGACAAAAAGATTGGCCTATTCACACAAAAAATTGCCTTTATCGTCTAGGTGACTAATACTAGAGATGAACAATTATAAACTTATTATTGTCAGAAGTGATAATAAAAGAAAGCTCAAAATTTATAATATGAATGTTGTTTGTTATATGATTAATCATGTCTAATTAAATTTGATAGTCTGTCTTAATGCCAGATGTGAGTTCTGATGGATAAAATGTATGAGTAGATTTGTGAACTCAAAGTTAGACATGAGTTGTCTGAACTATCATATGCACAGTATTTTGATTTTCCAAAAGACATATGCTCCACGAGCAAGGAGTAAATATTGTGGTACGTGATTCATACCACGTATCCATTAGTGATCTATAAGGGCGATACAAATTTAATCTCTACTTTGTACCCTCATGACTTTGACCAGTTTCTTGAGATTCAATTTGATGTTTGCTATATTAGGGTGTTGCCAAGAGATCATGGATGATTCGGTCTGGCGAAACATTTCTATAAAAGCATTTCAAATTGAGATTGAGAGATTCATGAGATGAGGAAGATCATTGAGTATTTTCACATTAACTGTGTTCATTGGTCAACCATTTATGTTTGTCTTGGAGACACGAACATAATGATGAACTCAAGTTATAACAAAAGAGATAGTGAGATGTGAATGTAATAAATGATCTAGGGCATTGCATACTATAATCTACTCTAAGTTCCATTAACCGAGATGTTATATATTCCTAACAGATGTATAACAACGAAGCGCTCGAATATGCACTGGTCACACGAGTCGTCAAGTATGAAAGTTATAGAATAGGAATGAGAGTTGACCCACCATGTGTGAGTGGGAGATGAAGGAGTTAGATTCAGGTCACCCATTTGGGTCAACCCAAATCCATGTAAATATTAAATATTAAATAAATATATTTAATTTAAGTTAGAAAGAAAGGACGTAACAGTTGGAAAAAGTTTTCGAACTGTTGTACCTATTCGGGCAATATAAAACAAGTTCTGCAGGAAAGAACTTCTCACTTCTGAAAAAAGAACTTTCCTTCCTTCATCCCAAATTAGAGAAAAACTCTCTGCTTCTCTGTGAAGAACTACGGTGGTAGATTTCTAAGAAGAACGAAAGTGATCTTCACCAAATACTGAAACAATTTTCTGTAACATGTACGACTTAGACTGCAAATTTTACGGTATAGTTCGTGTTTTATACATGTGACTATACTATCAACTAGTGAAACAAATATATCGATCTTGGGAGAACTGTGTGTTCTTAGATTGTTGTATTTTCCTTCAGTGACGAATTTTAGAACTAGACTCTTTCATTTTTGAAAGGTGGGAGCTTGTGGGGGTGGATCCAAGGTGTAATTATCGACCCAAATCATCAAGGGATTGCTTATTTAACATCCTATGGTGATTATACTAGATTATGATGTAATTTCATCCATGAGATCATAAGATATGTTAAATAGTAAAATTTGGGTATCTTTTTACCTAATTTTCTAAAATGGTAATTTAGGATTTGAGCATGAAATTGGATTCTAATTGAGAAATTACGCATAGAATTTAATTCTCAAGCTTATGGCTAATCCGTTCATGTAATTTATTTTGGGATTGGATCGAGTTGAAGAAGGTTGACTTTGACTTTTCTGTAAATTGAGAAAATGGATTGCCTGATCAAAATTGGCACGTTGTTCGATAATTTGCACAGATTGATTGTGATCATAGGTCATTCAGATGGAGAATTGCATAGTTCTAGGTTGGGGAGATCCTTCCAACTTCGAGGTGAGTGACACTTTAACTTTTGAATTGCTTGCTTTTCCAAAATTATGATTTGAAATGTATATTACCGCTTTCTAAATACTTGGTACAAGGTGGGCGAGCTCGTGCTAGGGTATTTGACATTAATTATTATATGAATTACTTTAGCTAGTCCTATATGATAACATCTAATGACATGATTACTTGTACTATACGTTGTACATGCCAATTGTTTGAGTTGATATTGATATCCGACTATTTGGTCTATTGTATTCCTAGCATCGGTAAAGGCTTATTAATCTAGGAATAACGGAATCTGAGTATATATAAGGGCCCATATGATTTTGATATAGTCGATTATTTGGTGTCCCCATGAATCAAACAACTGGTCTGTGTAGTGGTCCTAACCCACAAGGTCCATGGTTGTATATATGAACATAAAATTGGAGTCTAGTTAAGAAATTAATCATAGAATAGGATTCACAAGCTTATGGGTAAACCGATTGCTACATGTCATAATTTTTGTTTCATTACAGTATTGAATATATATATATATATATATATATATACACCCCACCCCCACCCCCCCAAACACACACACTCTGTTTTGTTGTTTTCATGCATTATTTTGTAAAACTTGCTCTGAGGGGTAAGATAGAAGCACTAGTCGATGATCTCACTGAGCTTAGGCTCACCAAATTAAACTAACTGCTCTGTGCAGATCCATCTACTAGTATTATTGGGCCTCGTTAGATTTAGTAGAAGTAAGCTGATCGCTTTCAAATCGTGGTGGCATCTCTACTCTATCATTTATCTCTTCTTTCCGTTGTTGCGTCCCTAGACTTATGTATTTAGATTCTGTAGATTTCTTGACAGTATGTTTATGAGTTTTGAGTTGTATTTTCTGTTGTTTTACATTCTAGACTTTCGATGTTGAGATATTCTCACTTATCCATATTTAGAGACTTGAGACTTAATTACACGACGTTCTTTCTCTTGGTTTGACTTTGATGGTTCACCCAGTGAGAAAAATAAATAAATTTCTAATATGCAATTCTAATGAAATAAGGAAAGAATTATAATTTAGATACATAGTACAAATTTAAAAAAATGAAATTGTGTCTGTGTGTATATATATATATATATAAATTGTCAAATGTGAGATAATTCCCCTTTTTTAACTCGTGCATAATTATTCTAAAGAGCCCGTTAAAGAGGAGTGTAATGTGTTAATAGCCTTCCACATACAGGGTCGAAGGAAGTCAAGTAACTAGTTTGAGAGCTAGTTACAGAAGTGTTGATAATCACAATTTTGAAGGAGTATAAAGATAAATGTTATTAGCATAAAACAATTTATGAAGATAATTAATAGTTGTCCAAATATCATTTTCATATTTAAAAAAGTGATTTAATTTTAATTATTTTGGAAACAATAACTAATTTTCAGCAGCACTAAAAGTGCCTATTTGTTAATTGGGAAAAGGGTAAAAAAAATGTCCCTCTACTTTGGGAAAATCGCTAAAAATATCCTTCGAACTAACATCATTAAATATTTTAAATATTTCCCTGTCTTAACGGAAATCCGCAACATAACCCGATTTCATTGTTAAACCCGCTCCATTTAAAACCAACCCAACTAAATAAAAAACGCATATGGGTTGCCAGCTCCTGTGCCTACTGGCTCCAGATGTAGCACTCGGGAACAAGTTGGTCGCATATGGGTTTTTTATGTAGTTGGGTCGATTTTAAATGGAGCGGGTTTGAAAATGAAATCGGGTTATGTTGCGAATTTCCGTTAAGACAGGGGTATATTTGAAAACTTTAATGACGGAGGGATATTTTTGATCCAAAATTAGTTCGGAGTATATTTTTAGTCCTTTTTTCAAAATAGAGGAGTATTTTTTACCCTTTTCCCTTAATTTGATCCCAAAAAAGTTGGGACCAGAAAAGCGCAATACAATTGAATTTCTAAAACTTTGAAGAGGCAGCTAAAAATTAAAAAAGAACTCTTGGTACTGGCAGGTCTTTTTTCTTCTTTTTTCTTTTTCCTGGTAGCTTCCCTTCCAAGTACCGATTCTATCCATTGTACAAAAGTGATTGCTTTGACATTGTGCTGAGTGTCACATGTGTGAGAGAGAAAGTAACGCAGTGATTAAAGGGGCGATAAATGAATGAGAACCGACCCGCGTTCCCTTGTTTCTCTCACTATTGACTCTGCCCTTGTCAATATTTCCTCTTATTCTGATCTCTCTTTCTTGCCTGAACACATTCTTCATGACCTTTTTCTGGTAACCCCACTTTACGCTTGTTTGTTTTTATGAGTTTTTTTTCTACACTCAATCTGATGTAAGTTTCAATCCCTTTGCTTTTTTTTTTTCTTTATTTAACTTGGTTGTGCTATGATCTGATTCTTGATGCATTTCTAGGTTTTTTTCTTTTGTGGGTTCTTTCTATCTTATCTTTCAGTTATATAAATATATACTTAACAGTTCCTTCTTTTCTGGGTTCTTTAAATCTATTATTTGCTGTTTGCTTTTGTAATTTATGCGTTTTGCATCTTTCAATTTGGGCATATTTTAATCTTTTTGGATTTTCGAGTGTATTTGTGTAATTTTTCTGTGATGTGATCTGATTTTTGCCCTTTTTGGGTATTTCCCTTCGCGGATTCCCCTTTGTTATCGTGTTGTAAATGGTATTCAGTTATCATCAATGCTGAAAGAATTTTGTAAAGTGTTTTGAGTTTTTTTTCATTTTGACTGTTATTATGTGATATATCTATCCAGATCCAAAAGAGAAAGAATGTGGTGTTTTTATGTTTGAGCTTGTACTTCGATAATTATCGGATTCATCAGACTTTTTTTGCTTAACAAGATGATCGTAATTCACTTCTTTTTTTTTTTTTTTTTTAGAAGGATGATCTTAATTCAGCAATGTGTTGTTCAGACTTTGTCATGTAAGAGTAGGAGAATATTCCCTTCTACATTTTGACCTAGCCCTACACAGCGTATTAATTAAATACGGGGTTGTGATAGCTAGTTTTTTAATTTTGGCTTGTCGTATCTGCCGAGGATCTATCAGAAACAGCCTCTCTACTCCCTCAAGGGCAGACCTCACTTGTGGGCTATGTTGCTTGGACTCTTCAAAAATGTTGCCGCACCTGTGTCGGATCCTTCAAAAATGCACTACGTTTGGAGGAACCGGCACGCACCCATCGACATTTTTGAAGAGTCTGAGCAACATCTTGTGGGACTATATTGGGTATGTTGTTGTTGGCTTGTCGTATCTAATGTTTATCTAAAGAATGTCGGGTGTTTTTTTGACACATCGGTATGTCCAGTCTACATGATTGCCCATACTGTGCAAGTGAAAGGTGGAATAGAAATTGAACGATTAAAGGAGCTAAAAATGATATTGTTGGTTATCGTTTCTTTCCTTTTTTGGGACAATCAGTAATTAGAAGACATTTAACATTTATACCCTAACATGTGCTTTCTTTTTCTCTTGGGGTGGGGGGGGGGGGGGGGGGGGGGTGCTCATTTGGAGGGAGTAGCTTTGGAGAAATACTATTTGAATGTTTCTTTTAAAAAAAAGAGTGACTTGCAGAAGATTATATAAGCACTTCAACAATTTGTGGAATTATTATTTTGTAAAAGACATGTTTAATTTGGTAAATTTACCTAAACAATTTACATATTGATTTGATGGTTGGGCTAAATGATCTATAGAATTGATACATAAGTTTTGACAAGAGAAAAGTAGTTTCTTTGGCTCAGTTTGAGCTTTTCCAGAAGCGCTTCTTTCTCAAAATTTCTGCTAACCTAAAGTATATCTAAACTTTATGAGAACCCCGAGGTTTTTGAATGGTAAAAATATTCATTTGTCAAATATATAGCATTTTCCAAGTGATCATTAAGGAGCTTGATTGCATTTATTTACTGAATGTGTATGATTTAGAGAAAGTAGCTTGCCTACTGCAAGATGGGCATGAATAGTTTTATACACATGTATGTGAAAAAAACAGTGCCCACTAAAATCTCTTTCCATGTTACAATCACTTAATCAAACCTGTACCTCACATGGTCATAGTTGTCTCGCTGCTTCAAATTATCAACTATGACCAAGTAATGGGAAATTATACCTGAACCTGACAACCAACTTTTAGCTCCAACTTTGGTATCAGGCTATCAGCAACTAAAGCAGAGCAAATTATACCTCTTCTTTGTTTTGATTCAGTATCTGGGAGACAAAAATAGTCTGGTCGTTTAAAGACTAGATTATCAGGATAACTGATGGATGGGAAATAATAGTTGCATTAGTTAACTTGTTCTGGATAAATTTTGCAGCATTTAGTTATATAGATTTTGACTGTGGTTGGGTTGGCATTTTCCCATCTTTGCCCTAAAAGGGCTGAACTCAAACAGTGAAAAGAAATCAGATACTATTACCATCTGCATGGACCTTCCCATGAGCTGTTGCAGAGTTACTTTGTTTTGGTCCATATCAAGAGAAGTAGGCATCTGTAATGCACAAATTAAAAATTGAGTAAGGGTCTTAATCGTTGGAGTAGCTGATGTGCCTGAATTCTGAACTAGGCGATACATGTTTCATCCTTCTGCAGTTACTTGTCCATAGTTGTGTGATTGCGTCACTTCTCCACTCTAGTGCTACTCTTTACACGTTAGTACTTCAAGCTGTAAAACTATGGCAGGCCATATTTTTGTATTCAAAGTGGTATTCACCGAGTAAAATTAGGAGGCATATCTCATATCTGCGCTTCTTTCTGCACTTAACAATATGGCACTGTCTGAACTTCTACAGCGTACAGATTGTAGACTATACCAATTTAGTAGCTGTGGACTATTAATGCAGTTACTGCTCCTTAAGTTCATTATTAAATGTCCGAATGAGAACTGGAAAACCTCCCATTGGCAGATCTAATCACGACAAACTCTATAAATTTTTGTGAAGACCCATCTACTTGATCACGTTGGAGTAGGTTCACATGTGATAACAGTGTTAACTTTCTGTTCTTGGCAGAGGACATTGAGAGCTGGCAAGCTAAATGAAAAGATTTTGAAGGTGTTTATTGCAACTGGAAAAGAAGAAATCCTTTCACTAATTGCTTCATTTAACATCCGTTGTGTTGTTACTCCTGTGCTTCCTACTAGTAAGTTTTTTGTTTTTAAATCCTTCTGTAGCATCATGATTCAAGATGTAATCTTTATTACTGTATATTTCAGGATGCTCTGAGAAATTCTGATATTGTTTAGTAGCAAGCAATTATTGCAAAAGATTCTTGCCATTTCTCAAGACAACAAAGCCTGTTCTTGCTTTTGTTCATTGCTAGCCTTAAAAAATGTCTCAATTCAGCGTCAAAGATGATGAGGTAGATATTATGATTGCTGCAATTGAACCAGATCTTACTTCGTTTCTGGAAGAATGGAGAGCAGTATTCTCCCGATTTCACCTGATAATTATCAAAGATCCTGACCTCAAAGAAGAACTTAAAATTCCAGGTGGATTTAATTATGATACCTATACAAAAGCTGATATTCAACGAATTATTGGACCTTCGAATGCTGTAACTTTCTCTGGTTACTCATGCCGATATTTTGGCTATCTCTTGTCAAAGAAGAAATATATCATCTCACTAGATGCTGACTGCATTCCAGCTAAGAATAATGAGGGTATCCAAGTCGATGCCATCGCCCAACATATCAATAACCTCGCAACTCCTGCCACCCCATTTTTCTTTAATACCCTCTACGATCCTTACTGTAAAGGAGCTGATTTTGTTCGTGGCTACCCATTTAGCTTGCGAAGTGGTGTCTCGTGTGCTCTGTCATGTGGACTGTGGCTTAATTTAGCAGATCTTGATGCACCTACACAAGCCCTCAAGCCGGCGCTGAGGAACACTCGATATGTTGATGCTGTCCTCACTGTACCAGCTAGGTCCCTGATGCCTCTCAGTGGAATCAATATTGCGTTTGATCGTGAGTTGGTGGGACCTGCTTTGCTGCCATCTTTCAGGTTGGCAAAAGAAGGAAAGTTCAGGTGGGAAACTGTGGAGGATATATGGACCGGTATGTGTGTTAAGGTCGTATGTGATCACTTAGGATATGGTGTGAAAACTGGGCTTCCATACGTGTGGAGGAAAGAAAGAGGCGATGCCATAGAGAGTTTGAAGAAAGAGTGGGAGGGGGTGAAGCTGATGGAAGAAGTTGTTCCATTCTTTCAATCAATGAGATTGACTCCGGCTGCAAAAACAGCAGAAGATTGTGTGATTGAGATTGCAGCAGCCGTGAAGGAGCAGCTGGGGCGAATAGATCCTGTGTTCACCCGTGCAGCTGATTCCATGGTCGAGTGGGTGCAGCTCTGGAAGACAGTCAAAACCCAAGCGTAATCCAGTCTTGCTTGGTGAAGTTTCATATTATTTATTTACTTCCAGTATCCTTAAAAGGCATGTACATTTATTCCAGACGGCTCTCCTTAAACTGATGCATAATATAGACAAGTTTCAAATGTTACCTAGGCTGACCAAGATTTGAAAATAATGTTTTCTTGATTTACATTCTGGCTCTCTTAATGCTTGGTTCTTTTTATGTAAGACTCAACAGGAAAGGGGAAATAAACGGTGTAGTGCTTGCTGCTTCTGTTTCTTCTTGCAAGTACCTACCTTTGTGTCGGCTTGTAGATTTACACATCATATTTTTACTCCACAAATATGCTGTATAAAAGCTCAAATCTGTTTATGCTTGCAGTCCTCTATTCTATGAATGACTAAACTATATGGTTATTACGGTATACATAGCCGGACCACTAAGGTAACAGATGAAATGTGTTGCTTACTCTTTCTTTGGTTAACTAGTATGGAAAATGAAAAATAGAATTCCCTAACAGTTTGTGCTTTTACGAGTTGGAAATTTGAAGGAAAGCTATTTTACTCTCCCCTCTCTGGCATGAATAGTTCTGTATTTAACGATTTTCTCTTACTATTGTAGAAAGAAAGTTGAAAATAATCAGGTGTTTCTTGGTTTGTTAAAGTTGAAAATAATCAGGTATTTCTTGGTTTGTTAAGTATTGTATTTATCTTAATGTTTTTTTTAATCAATATTGTTGAGAACAAATAAATAAACAAAAATTTCCTTTTTCTAATAGCTTATTCTTTCCTTTCCTTGTTTTCGAATAACTATTGTATCCGAGTTAGCTTGTGTAGTTATCCGGGTTAAGCTTGTTCACACGCCAAGTAATCTACTTGGTCACTAGTGTCTTAACTGTTTAGATGAGGTAGTGAGACTTGAGCACATGTCCTCTGCTGATTGTACAGTAATGTCACATGTGTTGTGCAATAGCTTGCACATAAGTTTGTAAAATTATTGGGCATCGCCTTGGGGCTTGCCGTTTGGAAACCCAGATTTTTTAGACATTCTTTGGCAAGTCCATTCTCACACTTGTCGATTTGTCGCACCAAGTTCATATATGAATCCAAAATCAAGTTACATGTACGGGAGAGAATCGGGTAATACGTGCAATTGAATAGTGAGTTTTATAGTTTTGCACATGGTTGTGCATGACTTTCAAAGGGTATTATAGAATTCTCGGACCACTTCATCCATTGCGATAAAATTGTTTACTAATAAATGCTCAGATCCTTTCAAATATGTATTTAATTCTTTTTTTAGTTTTTCGTTACTTTAACTTTTCCAACAAAATTCTGGTATTTAAAATAGATTATGATCTTACCCCTCTCAGTTCATTTTTACTTGTCCTGTATTGACTTGGCACATCTCTTAAGGGGTCATAAATTGAATGATAATTTTATTATATCACCCCTAGTTATTACTAAGTCATCTAATGGTCGAAATCAATCAAACATATTTTAAAGTTGTGAAACCGCTAACAATTCCTTGAAGTTTCCAACTCAATAATTAGTTATAAGGGTAAAATACGAATGAGATGGTAAATTTAGTTATAAGGGTAAAATAGGAATGAGATGGTATTATCTCTTGGTTAAATGAACAAGTAAAAATAGACATCCATTTTTAGTATACAAGACAAGTAAAAATGAACGGAGGGAGTATTAGAAAGAAAAAAAAAATTGAATTGATGTTGCTTAAATTCAACGAGTTTAAACGAAGCGCTTGGACATCCTCATCATTCTCATTTGATTCTTTACATCGGATCTCAATGACTGAATAGCTATTTAAGACGTGAAATTTGAATTCAACACGATAATAATGGTCTTAAATTTGCTGTTGCCAGTATTAAACATAAAGGACTATACATGTTAGGTTAACTTGTAATCAGCTTCACATTTAAGAGTATACGTATTTATTCTATACATAACCGATCACTAAATTCACCGTCTAACATATTCTACAAGAGAAAATTAACTCGTCAAAATGTAACAAAATCCGCGCTGTTTATATAAAATCTCTGATTCATTTGCTCCATTTGGACCCTTTTTAATGCATTATTAAATAATAAGAAATTTTCTGACAGAATTCTCTACATGCTCTATGAACGTGCAAATTTCTACAGATTAAGACGGTGTTCAACTAAAGCTTATAAGCTCGTCAAATTATATTAAACACTTTCTTATTAATATATGCGCTTGATAAGCAACCAAAAAAAAAAAAAAACTCAGCTAAAAATTGAGGTGATCGCCCCAACTTATGATTTTAAGCTTATAAGCACTTATAGTTTGATGAAGTTCTTTAATATTTTATTCCTAATTTCATTTTTGGTAATCCAGGAAATACCTTCTCAAAACAAAAACCTTGGACTATAACCCTCCACTTCAATTGGTATTTTTTTCGCGAAAAGCAAAACATGAGATAAGAAATTCAGTGTTTCACTAAGATTTCGAATAACGGTCGAGTGTTCTTGTTTTTTGTTCCATTCTCAAGTTCCTAAACTTAAGAAGTCTTGTTTCTGTAGTTGACCCAGTTCGTTAACATACCACCAAGCCATTTGTACTACCTCTCCATTTCATTACCGCCATTCATCGTTTTCATGTAAAATACTTTTAAATTTATATATTTTTAATAAGTAATTTTAAGGATATTGACTTCGGCAGCAAAAACAGCAGAAGATTGCGTGATTGAGATTGCAGAAGCGGTGAAAGAGCAGCCGGGACGAATAGATCATGTGTTCACTCGTGCAGCTGATTCCATGGTCGAGTGGGTGCAGTTGTGGACTCAGTGGCGGAGTCAGAAATTTGGTGAAAAGTGTGCAAATCTTCTTTTGATTACTTGTGTTAAAGGTGTGCAAAATTAAATATTTACTCATTATAGCTAACATTTAACCTATGTAAATCGCGTAATTTTCCGACGAAGGATGTGCACTTGAACACCCTTCGCCTAAGGTGGCTTCGCCCATGGCTGTGGAAGACGGTCAAAACCTGAACGTAATTCAGTTTTGCTTGGTGAAGTTTCATTTTATTTATTTTCTTCTAGTATCCTTAAAAGGCATGTACATTTCATCCGGACGGTTCTCCTAAAACTGATGCATAATTGTATGCGGGTAAAAACCGAGGATACGGACATGCTCGGTTTCCCATTGTCATGGTTATGCTCGGGCACGATATGACCGGCTCATCGAGAATGAGGTTTCGAGCTCGATCTGGAACGAGGCGTTAAAGGAGAGGCGGTTAACTACCATAAGGAGAAGACTGAAATATCCGCCCTCGACCGGATATTTCGGTGCCGATTTTGGCAAACAGCTGTCACCAGATTCTTTTCCTTACTTAGAATTGTACTAGGGTTAGGACTCCTCTATTATATAAAAAGGAGGTTCCCATCCATTGTAGGGGGTTGGGCGACAGAAAGATAGAAGGAGTTCATATAAAAAAGCAATAGAATCATCTGAGTTCATTGAGATTGTTTCTAAGTTTATTTTCATTATTCATCGTGTAAGCACCCGGCAAGGGGTTCGACCTCGGTTCCGATATCCGAGGTCAGTCATAATTAACGTTTGGTCAGATCTGCTTCTTTATTTACTTATTTGTTTATCTCGCAATCTAATCTCGGATTGAATTTAGCCACATATTCTTGGCATCACGCATAAATTTAATTGTTCTCCATAACAGTTGGGCGCCTACCGTGGGGCCAGAGATAGTAGTGGCGGTTCAATATAACATTCTGGTTACGCTCAATATTTTACACTTGTTCTTTAAGGTTTGATTTCAAGTATACCAGAAATGTCGGATTCCCATTCTGTCAACTTTCAAGTCGAACCAAGCCATCACGAGCATAACGATGGGGGCGTACCAAATAACAACGCGCCCTCCGTTAATCCTGTTCAAGCCGGATCATCGGTGGGCAACGTACCGGCCGGCGATAATAACGGAGCCATGCTGCAACAGCTCCAAAACCAGTTAGACATGGCTGTGGCTCAGTTACAGGCCCAGCAAGAGATCATAGCGCAATTGCAGAACCGGAGTCAAGCACCCGATATTGCCCCATCAGAACAGACCCAGGATATGGAGGAAAGGCACGCCCCACGGAGTAATGAGAACCGCCCCGGGCCGAGCAGCGAATTGATAAGAATGCTCGAAGAATTGACGAAATGAGCCGAGTCCGGCGAAAAGAAGATAGAGGCGAACGACAAGAAGGTGGAGAACTACAACTCGAGGGTCGATCAGATTCCGAGGGCTCCACCAGTGTTGAAGGGACCAGATTCGAAAAAATTTGTTCAAATGCCATTTCCGCCGAGTGCGGCACCGATGAAAATCCCTAAGAGATTTGGGATGCCTGATATCCCGAAGTATAATGGGACGACGGAACCAAATGAACATGTGACTGCATATACATGTGCTATTAAGGGCAATGATCTCGCCGATGACGAAAGGGAACCAGTGCCACTTAAGAAATTTGGGGAAACCCTGTCAAAGGGGGCGATAATTTGGTATTATAACTTGCCCGAGCATTCAATTGATTCATTTGCCATGCTCGCTGATGCCTTTGTCAAGGCCCATGCCGGGGCCATCAAGGTCGAAACGCGAAAATCAAACTTGTTCAACGTCAAGCAACGAGATGACGAGACCCTTCGCGAGTTTGTGGCTCGATTTCAAATGGAGCGCATAGACTTACCTCCAGTCATTGACGATTGGGCCGTTCAGGCTTTCACTCAAGGGGTCAATTCAAGGAGCTCGATCACATCTATGGAGCTAAAGCAAAATCTGATAGTGTACCCAGCGATCGCCTGGGCTGATGTACACAATAAGTATCAGTCGAAGATCAGGGTCGAAGATGATAAGATTCTGAGGGCCGCTTAGGTATCATGGCATTCTAGTAAAGGGAGTGATCGATCGAAAAGAGTGGTAGATCCGGATTCCAGATCATCATATGATAGGTACGAGCCTTACCCACTCGATCGAAGGGGAAACGGGCGCAACAGCGAATCAGGCAAGAATGATAGGAGGAATGATCGAAGGAATGATCGAGGCCCAAATAGTCGTGGATTGATAAACAGAAATGCTGTCGATAGAGGCTCGGGAAATAGAGAAACTCCAAGGTTATCCGAGTATAATTTTTGCGTCGATGTAGCAACCATAGCGGCGGCCGTTATCCGAAACAAAGAAACAAGACATCCAAGGCCAATCTAATCTGATCTAGAGAAGCGGGATAAAAGTCTTATTTGTAAGTATCATCACACTCACAGCCATCGAACCGAAGATTGTCGGCAACTGAGAGAGAAGGTGGCTCGATTGTTCAATTTGGGACACCTTCGAGAATTCCTAAGTGAATGAACAAAAACCCATTTCAAGAACCTGGACTCCAACAAGCAGGATAGGCCGGAAGAGCCTCAGCAGGTGATACACATGATCATGGGAGGAACTGACGTTCCCATTGGGCCGGTTGTAAAATGCACAAAAATTTCCATAACAAGGGAAAAGTGTATCTGAAAAAAAGATCCCGATGGTCCCATCTCGTTCAATAACGAGGACATGGAAAGCATCGCCCAGCGGCATAACGACGCAGTGGTAATATCCGTCCTTGTCAATAAATTTAGAATCAAACGTGTGCTAATTGATCCAGGTAGCTCAGCTAATATCATCCGATGAAGAGTCATCGAACAGCTGGGACTACTAGATCAGATCATGTCGGCGATACGGGTCCTCAACGGATTCAACATGGCATGCGAGACGGCGAAGGGCGAGATCACTTTACCGATCAATATGGCAGGAACTACGCAGCAGACGAAATTTTATGTGATAGAGGGAGACATAGGATACAATACATTGCTGGGCAGACCGTGGATTCACCTCGTGAGAGCGGTCCCCTCAACTATGCATCAAGTATTGAAGTTCCCGACCCCAGAAGGTATCAAAACCGTCTGCGGTGAACAACAGGCTGCAAAGGAAATGTTCGTGGTTGAAGAATCTGTTAAGACTATAAAGGTGCCAGATCGGAACGAAGGGAGCCAAATAGAAATCACAGATCCCGATCCCAAAATCCTCGGAAGATCGGAACGGAGACACACCAGACGAAGAGTTAAAGTTCGGAGTACCGAGGACCTTTGTGGTGCCTGATGATTCTGATGCCACTAAATCCATAGTCGAAGAACTCGAGCAAATCATACTATTCGCTCATCCACCGGATAAGAAGGTATACCTGGGCACGGGGTTAACGCCCGAGCTCAGGAATTTTTTTATTGAATTTCTTAAAAATAACTCAGATTGCTTTGCTCGGTCCCATTTAGACATGATAGATATTCCATTGGATGTGACAATACACAAGTTGAGTCTGGATCCAAGTTTTCCTCCCGTCAAACAAAAGCGGAGGCCACAGCCCGAGGTAAAACATGCATTCATCAAAGACGAGGTAACCAAGCTCCTTAACATAGGGTCCATTCGGGAGGTAAAATACACGGATTGGCTAGCTAACGTTGTGGTAGTGCCTAAAAAGGAAATAAATTTAGAATGTGCGTAAATTATAAAGATTTAAACAAGGTTTGCCCAAAGGATTCATTTCCTTTACCTAGCATCGATCGCATGATCGACGCTACTGCGGGTCACGACACGCTGAGTTTCCTCGATGCCTATTCTGGGTATAACCAAATAAAAATGGACCCGGAAGATCGAGAAATAACCTCTTTCATAACTAGGTCTGGCACGTATTGTCATAATGTAATGCCCTTCGGCTTAAAAAATGCCGGTGACACCTATCAGCGGTTAGTCAACCGCATGTTTGAACACCAAATAGGAAAATCAATGGAAGTTTACATAGATGACATAGTCGTTAAGTCCCTGCGAGCAGAGGACCATTTGAAATTTTTGCAGGAAACTTTTAGCACATTAAAAAGGTACAACATGAAGCTGAACCCAGAAAAATGTGCTTTCGGTGTTGGATCGGGCAAGTTTCTCAGGTTCATGGTGCCAAATCGGGGGATCGAAATCAACCCGGATAAGATAAAGGCAATAGAAGATATCTCTGTGATAAACGACATCAAAGGAGTACAAAGATTGACAAGACGGATAGCTGCTTTAAGCCGATTCATTTCCAGATCCTCGAACAAAAGTCATCGATTTTTCTTGTTGCTAAAGAAAAAGACTGACTTTGCATGGACCCCCAAATGTCAGGTGGCCTTAGCAGAACTCAAAAGGTACTTATCAAGTCCACCTCTACTCCCCACACCAAAAGCGAACGAGCAGTTGTATCTATACTTGGCGGTGTCCGAGATAGCGGTGAGCGGAGTCCTGGTTCGAGAGAGAAGGTATGCAATACCCGATTTATTATGTAAGCAGAACCCTCGGTGACGTCGAAACCAGGTACCCACATTTGGAAAAACTCGCTTTGGATTCATTAAGTGCATCTAGAAAATTAAAACCTTACTTTCAGAGTCATCCCATATGCGTCATAACGTCGTACCCCCTAAGGAATGTCATGCATAAACCCGAACTCTCAGGACGACTAGCAAAGAGGGTTGTAGAGATTAGCGGGTATGATATTGAGTACAAACCCCAAACTGCAATCAAATCCCAAATACTGGCGGATTTCGTGGTCGATTTTGCACCGGCCATGATCCCCGAGGTTGACAAAGAAATGCTTCTTGCCTCGGGGACTAGCACAGGAGTCTGGACTCTTTACACGGATGGTGCGTCTAATGTAAAAGGGTCCGGGTTAGGGATCGTTCTAAAACCTCCCTCAGGTGACGTAATAAGACAATTTATTAGATCAGCTGATTTAACTAACAACGAAGCCGAGTATGAGGCTATGATTGCAGGTTTAGAACCAGCTAAAAGCTTGGGAGCAGAAATTATAAAGGCCAAATGCGATTCTCTCCCGGTGGTCAACCAAGCAAATGAAACCTTCGAAGTCAAGGATGATCGAATGCGAAGATACCAGGAGAAACTGCAGGTTTTCCTTCGCCGGTTCAAGGAGTGGACGTTGGAACACGTGTCCCGAGATCAAAATAATGAGGCGGATGCCCTGGCAAATCTGGGATCCTCAGTCGAATCGGATGGGTTCAACTCCGGAGCTGTGGTGCAGTTGACAAAATCGGTCATTGAGACCGGCCACGCCGAAATAAACTCGACCAGCCTCACCTGGGATTGGAGGAACAAGTACATAGACTATCTTCAAACAGGAAAGCTTCCATCCGATGCTAAGGAATCAAGAGCCCTCCGAACCAAAGCAGCTAGATTTTGTTTGGTCGATGGCCAGCTATACCGGCGGTCGTTCCGCGCCCCCTTGGCGAGATGCCTAGGACCAGGAGAAACCGACTATGTTCTGAGGGAAATTCACGAGGGGACTTGCGGGAATTATTCGGGAGCCGATTCATTGGTCCGCAAGCTGATCCGAGCGGGATACTACTGGAATGAAATGGAGGAAGATGCCAGAACCTTCGTTCGAAAATGCAACGAATGCCAAAAGCACGCCCCGTCAATACATTAACCCGGGGAAGAACTCTATCCGGTTCTTTCCCCATGGCCATTCATGAAATGGGGTATAGACGTAGTAGGTCCTCTGCCTATTTTGCTTATGACTGATTTTTCTCTAAATGGGTTGAAGCACAGGCACTCGAGAAAGTCAGGGAAAAATAGGTCATTGATTTCATTTATGACCATATAATCTGTCGATTCGGGGTACCCGCGGAGATCGCATGTGATAACGGGAAGCAGTTCATAGGAAACAAGGTCAGCAGGTTTTTCGAAGAATACAAGATCAAAAAGATCTTATCCACCCCATATCACCCGAGCGAGAAAGGCCAGGCCGAATCTATCAATAAAACTATACTGCAGAATCTAAAGAAAAGACTGGCCGGCTCTAAGCATCGATGGAAGGAGGTTCTGCCCGAGGTTTTATAGGCCTACCGCACAACGATAAGATCAAGCACCGGGGAGACTCCGTTTTTCCTTGTATACGGTGCCGAGGCCCTAATACCGGTCGAAGTTGGTGAACCAAGCTTGAGATTTTGATATGCCACTGAGGACTTGAACCATGAAGCAATGTCTGCTAGTCTGAATCTCGTGGCAAAAGGAGGGAAGCTGCTCATATCTGGATAGCCGCACAAAAACAAAGGATGTAAAGATATTATAACCGGAGGGCCAACCTCAGGCACTTTCAGATTGGGGACTTGGTACTGAGGAAGGTCACACTTCATACAAAGAACCCTCACGAAGGGAAACTAGCCCCGAATTGGGAAGGAAAGTACCGAGTCATTGGAATAACCGGAAAAGGTTTTTATCAGCTCGAGAACGAAGACGGACATCAGTTGAAACACAACTGGAATGTAGCACCCCTAAAGAGATATTACTGTTAAAGGTACGAATAACTTTTCTTTTTGTTTTTCTTCTCTCTCGATCTAACCACGCAGGGATACAGTCCGAGGGACACCGGAGCAGCACAATGGAAACTGAAAAGTCATAGACTTAGGACTGAAAGCATGTGTTGCACTCTTTTTCCCTTCGAACGTTTTGTCCCGAAGTGGGTTTTCGGCAAGATTTTTAATGAGGCAGCGCTGAACGCGAATAGAGCATACCGATCAAAGACCGGAGACTGAGGACTGTATATATCGGGCTAATAGTACCCGAGCTCTTATACCTCGGACTCGAGTACTAAGGGACTATTATACTATGAGTTAAGTGATAACTATGTAAAAGCCAAGGCTTGAACGATAGGATCAGATGTAAGGACCAAACGATCGATTGAATCGTGTCCAATTAGTTTGTTCTTGCCACGGCAACAATTGCGGATACATCTCCGGTCGATTTTTCAATAAAAATCTTACTTCGATCAAAATGATCCAATGTTGCCAGATACTGAAAGGCTATGGCCTAAACGGTTAAAGACTACGGTCTAGAAAAATCTTACTTCGATCAAAATGATCCAATGTTGCCAGATACTGAAAGGCTATGGCCTAAACGGTTAAAGACTACGGTCTAGAAAACATACACAATGCTAAAAAGTTATGGCCTAAATGGTTAAAGACTACGGTCTAAGAAACATACGCAAGCTTAAAAGGCTGCGACCCAAACAGTTGAAGATTACGGTCTTAAAACACAAAAAATATCGTGATCCGGTCTGTCTTGCAATTTATAAATAAAGCAACGACTAAAGTCAACACAGACTAAAACCCGATCACGAGCCGTTACCACTTGAATTTTATCCTGGCTGAAACAATAAGGCAAGCTAAAATGATGGCATAAATCGGACAAACATTGAACCAAGGAATACTTTGCTAAGGGCAACAAAAGGCGATGAATAGGCTGAATGAAGATTTTTATTTTCATTTATACATACATATAAGTGGATTTACAAAGGCTCGAACTAGCGGCCTTAAAACAAAAAACAAAAACAACAACAACAAAAAAAAAGGGGGGGGGGGGGGGGGGGGGGACATAAGGCCCACGAGCCTAATCTTCACCCGATCCCTCAGTCTCTTCCCCGGCTGACTCAAGGTCGATATCCGAATCCTCGGGGTCGAATACAGCCTTTTCTTCCGCTTCGAGCTTCTTGGCCTCCTCGATCAGATCTGACAAGTCCACTCTAGTGGCTTGAACTTCTTCGAGGGTTTTCCTTCGGGATAAGCACCGCATGTACTCGGCTCGAAGATTACTGGCCTTTTCGGCAGCAGTCACGTCGGCCTTATACTGATCTAACATATCATCATAGTCTGAGATCTGGCCAAGATCCTTTCCATGTTCATCCTGCAGATTGGTGATGACCCGGCTCAGTCTATCCCGTTCAGCTTCGGCTGCAGCAAGTGACGAGCTAAGTCCGTTATTTTCTCCACCGTCGCCCGAAGCTTCTCTCTGAGAACATCACACTCGGCCATAGCACCGATGGTCGTTTCTTGGAGGACATTAATCTCGGGCTTGATCCCATCAAGCTCCGCCCAAAGTTGATCAATCTGGCTAACATATGCTCGGGCCTGAGAGGGAGGGGCATTAGCATCGGCTATTAAAGATGCATTATAAACTTTGAAAGCCCTTACCTTCTCTGCCAACTGGTCACGTTCCTGCTTAGCCTCGGCAGTTTCGCCTCGAGCTGCTGCTAAATCTGACTTAAGGATAGAAAGGTCAGGGAGAGACGAGATATATTTCAATTTCTGCTCATACAGATCCATGAGCTCGTCCACCTCCTGACTTTTCCTTTTGAGCTCCTCCTTGAGCCGGCACACTTCGTGCCTAAGCAGGTGGAAACTTGCATGATGAAGCATGGAGGCCTATAAGGGAAAGAGGAACAGTTGTTAAAATGAGGCATGAAATTAAAGCTAAGTGAAAAGAGCATAAGAACAAGACTTACCCGGTTCAATGCCTGCTGAGCCTCGTTGAAAAGGCACGATTCGCTGACTTCGGCCATTTTCTTACGGTCCTCTTGGGACACCAGAGGGTACAGATAGCTGGCAACCCCGACCGGCCCCGATAACATGTTCATATCTGCTGGCATCTTGAAAGTGATTAGCCACTTCCGATTCGGATCGGTACTAGGGGCAGGAAGCACTTTCTCCAACCTAGGATCGGAATTAACCGCGAAACGGTTGGCCACGGGGATGGACAAATGCTCGAAACCCGACATACCCGGAGCGGGTATTTCATAACCCTCATAACCGGTTGCCCCTTCTTCGGTCATCTTGCCTTTGGCTTTTTCAACATCGGCGGAAATATCCACCAATTGGGGGGGGGGGAATCCTATATGCAAATTATTGTTTCAGATGAGGCCACAGCTTGTATCGGAAGGACAGAACCAATACCATACAAAAGCGGAATGTTAGGTACCTTTGAGCACGATACCGAGGAAGCTGCCTTCGATGCAGCGGCTGCGGTTGGCAGGCTTTCAAAACTTCGAGTAGGAATGTGCTTTGTCATAGGGTCTTTAGATGTCCTGATCTTCGGCCTGATACTCCTTACATCCATCGGCCTCGAGACATCCCTCGAACCAGCCAGAATTTGACTTGAGCTTTCCATCAAGGGTGGAGTAATCGCAACAGAACCGGTCAGCTCTTGCTCAAGGAGCTTGTCGGCAAGACGATGCTCGCCCAACACCTGTTCGTCATCGTCGGAATGATCTGATAGTTGACCGGCAAGCCCGGCGTCCAGAGCTCGGGCCGAGACATCTTTCGATGAGGTCTCTCTGATAGTGAGCCTCAATCTTTTTCGAGGCTGGGAAGGAGCTCGAGAAGACTCGGAGGATCATCTTTTCCTCTTTTCAGCTTTGTCTCCCTGATCAGGAGCTTCGATATCTTGCTCATCGGCCGAGGCCTCAGCATCCTCCTAGCCCCGAATTCTGGTGGCCTTTGATAGACTTGCCAAGCGAGAAGAAGAACAGTCCTTACTCATCTAACATGGCGTAGCACGTAGGGAAGACGGGACGGCGCTCTAAGGGAAGGACTTACCGTGGGTTCCGGCCTCCCACTGGGACCGGGACAAACGTCTCCAGGTGCGATCGGCATAAGTAAATTGGGAATAGATTTTTTCGATCCATTAATCAAGGCTAGGAACCGCATCCAGAGTTCGGGAAAGTGCTATATACACACGAGAAAATCAAAGGTTCAGTGTAAGTACAGGCATATGGTCATATCGTACCAAAGTAAAGTTACTTACGGTTTGGGTTCAATCTCCCAGGAAATGGTAACTTGTCAGCGGGAATCAGATCTGTTGTCCTGATTCGGACAAATTTGCCCTGACAGCCTCGGTCTCTATCTTCGTCTAGACCGGGGAAGGGTGTTTTTCCGGCTCATTTTGAGATTTTAATCATGCCCCCTCTGAAAACACGGGGACTATATAGCTGGAGTAGATGGTGCACCGTGAATGGAATATTCACGTTTGTAGTGAAATAGCGGAGGAGTACAACGATCCTCCAAAATGACGAATGAATCTGACCGAGGGTAATGTCATACTGTTTGCAAAAATCCACTACCACGGGATCGAACGTGCTAAATGTGAAAGGATAGGTATAAACACTTAAATACCCTTTCATGTAGGTCGTTATAGCTTCATTCTGATCGGGAATAACGACCTCCTTACCCTTCCACCCGCAATCTGCCTTGACCTGTTCGAGATTATTCTGGGGTATCGTGCACAAATAGGCCGATATTTTGACACCTCGATCCTCTTGTTGAGAGGGTTTCTCGACCTTGAAATCTCGCATGATCGAGCAGTCTTGAGGAATGAAGTCAGTCAGTACTGGCTCGGGTTTTGGAGCTGAGGAGGTCTTACCAGTTTTGGCCTTTGAATATTTGCTCGTCATTTCGGAAGTATGAAGGTAAGAAAGTTTGAAGATTGGGTAGAGGACTGATAAGGAGATATGAAGATATGAAGATATGAAGATATGAAGATATGAAGGTATGAAGGTTTGAAAATATGAGGATCAACGTATCCAAGGCACACGAAGGTAAAACTCTCTTTGGTAAAAGTCAGAAAGTGAAAAATGAAAGGGAAAACTTGCTTTTATAGAGTGGGTCCGAGACGGTTCGCCTTCCATAACCGTCTTTAGAGCCAACAGGGTCTCAACACGTGCCGATGTCAGATGGATGTGATGAATGTGACCTTGATCTTATCTAACCATGGGAAGCGTACACGAGAAGGAACCGGGACGCCCCGCTTGATCAATAGATCGTACTTAAGCAGGTCGGCCTTCCGATAAGACCTAGGTCAGGCTCTCACACGAATACCACTATGATCAAGTAAAGCTTCCGTATCAGTCGCAAAGGATGTGGTCCCGAACTAGTTACGGTCGAGTTTTAAAAATAAAATGTTCGAGCATGGCGGCTGGTAGCAAAATATTTTGAATTTTTGTGAATTGTAGAACAAGTGACTATTGATCGAATATTGCAAGGACATATACAAAGGTTCATGTACAAACAACACACATGGAATGCTCAATAGAGTCCAATAAAAACCAATTCGCAAAGTCTCATTAAAGATTGTTCCATTCTAGAAAATTCTGACTATGTCGGATACATCAGTATATCAAGAAAAAACAAGAGAATCCCTACTCTACGGCTACTAATTGGAAAACAAAAGTAAAACAGCAACACTCTTAACCGACTTAGCAAGTCGAAGGTTGAGATCTTTAGCCTATTCCATGGGATGCGGCAATGACGCGTGATACCGATTAGATATCCCCATGACTTGCACCAGAGGCGGATGAACCAGGGATATTTGGCCCCGGTAAATCTTTTTCAGCAAGCACTATTGTTGGCGAAGTTTCGCCAAAAGACATTTCCCGACGGGTCTCCATGATATGACGGGTTCGAACCCGAGATCCAACCCCCGAATGCCCAACTAGGAAGCTTCCAGTCTCTCTGCGCCCAGGTGCCCTCAGTGGCGCAGGTGCTCTTCTTCCCCGAACAACATCCTCGGCTATCGACTTTTCTTTGGAAGCCCTCCTCGTCTGAAGTCTTGAAAATCAAATACATTGGGTTGAGACATAATACAGGAAAATGAGGGTCGAAATGGTCAAATTAAGAAATTATCGTGGTCTTTGCCTTTCCACCCTTCGGGTACCATTCTTCTCCAAGAACGGCCTACGCTACGAGAAGCTCAGAGAAGGGCAATCACCCATTCAAAGATAGCCGTATCAAGCTCGGGTTCAACCAGATTTGGTGAAGGGTTCCACACCTCAGGAAAATCGGCAGACGATGGATCATGAAGTTGAGCTGTGCGTATCATCACAAACCGATGAAGCCACCCTCGGTCATAATCGTCTTCGGGGTCGATCAAGCTTCGACTTCCCCTGGGAACCATATGAACAATTCCCCTTCAGATCACCCGAGGTATGTATATGTGAAGCAAATGGTCAAGGGTGAAGGCGACTCCGGCCACATTAGCCAACTTCTCAATACAATACACAAGTCTCCAAATCTGTGGGGCGATCTGCCTGATACATATCTGATACCGACGACAGAAGTCCTCGATCACTCGATGAACAGGGAGAGTGAACCCTATGGCAAAAGGATACGTGTATGACAACGAGTAACCGACAACATAGTAATTTATTTTCACACCATCCCCAACAGGGCGGACGTCAACATCTGCGCCTAAGTTGCAATCTTCCCTGACTGCAGTAATGGCGCCATCATCAATACAAGATTCGAAGTTCTCCACCGAATCAAAATGGTAAAGAATTTTACAGTCTTTCGTATAGATAAAACCCGACGGGAAAATACCAGCAGCGAGAGATTCTAGCTCCCTATTGGAACCAGCGACTCTCGTTGATGGAGTGAATGAATGCTGATCTTCACCTTGAGTCAATAATGGGACATGAGCCATATTCGTGGAAGGTTTTTCTTAACAGTAAATACTCACGCCCTGATGGAAGAAGATTGAAAATCCAAGGAGTACTACGAGCTCGATTCGAGAATCGCAGTAAAGTTTTTAAGGAGAAGCAAAGTGAGATTTGAAGAAGTGCAGATGCATGAGAAAGGAATAATACATGGGCTTTTTATAGAAAGAGAATCAAGTGGTCCTGTAGCGTATCAAGGACTCTGACACAAGGAGGTCTCCCAAAAGGATTTGGCGGCTGGGTAATAATGACCTAGCATCGGGCAGAGTAAGATGTTGACTGGAAGGTCTTGTCCTAGGTAATTGGAGGCGGCTGTTCAGCTTTATTTGGGTCCATTTCTCGAGGTAAAATTAAAGAGGGAGACTATCTGTATACAGGTAAAAACTGAGGATACAGACATGCTCGGTTTCCTGTTGTCATGGTTATACTCGGGTACGATACGACCGGCTCATCGAGAATGAGGTTTCGAGCTCGATCTGGGGCGAGGCGTTAAAGGAGAGGCGGTTAACTACCATAAGGAAAAGACCAAAATATCTGCCCTCGACCGGATATTTCGGCGCCGATCTCGGCAAACAACTGTCACCAGATTTCTTTTCCTTACTTAGAATTGTACTAGGGTTAGAACTCCTCTATTATATAAAGAGGAGATTCCCATCCATTGTAGGGGGTTAGGCGACAGAAAGATAGAAGGAGTTCATATAAAAAACCAATAGAATCATCTGAGTTCATTGAGATTGTTTCTAAGTTTATTTTCATTATTCATCATATAAGCACTCGGCAAGAGGTTCGACCTCGGTTCCGATACCCGAGGCCAGTCATAATTAACGTTTGGTCAGATCTGCTTCTTTATTTACTTATTTGTTTATCTCGCAATCTAATCTCGAATTGAATTTAGCCACATATCTTTGGCATCACGCATAAATTTAATTGTTTTCCATTTTAAGGTTAAACAATAATATAGACAAGTTTTCAACTGTTACCTAGTCTGACCAAGATTTGAAAATAATGCTTAGTCGGTTTTCTTGATTTACATTCTAGCTTTCTAAATGCTTGGTTTATTTTATATAAGACACAAACAGGAAAGGGGAAATAAATGGTGTAATGCTTGCTGCTTCTGTTTCTTCTTGCAAGTACCTACCTTAGTGTCCGCTTGTAGAATGTTGACATTGTCGTACTCTATTCTATGAATGGTAAAATATTATGGTATGCAAAGCCGAAACACTAGCTAATTAATGAAAGCACATTTGGCTGAGCTTCTAAATTCAGCTTGTTTTGAAAAGTATTGTTGGTGAGAAAATAATTTGTGTTTGACTAATTAATTTGAAAATCCTTTTGAACAATTAGTATTTGACCAAACTTTTAAAAAATGCTTCTAAGTGTAATTTCTCATAAGTACTTTTCAAAAAAGTATTTTTGATTTTTGATTTTTTTTTTCTTTTACTTTTTTTAGTTTCTACTCCTCAAAGCACTTATTTTTTCTTGAAAGTTTTGCCAAACACCTCACATTTTTAAAACAAGTACTTTTTGAAGGAAAAAAAAACACTTTTGACCTTCCAATAGCATAACCAAACAGGCTATTCAATGTGTTTGGCTTAGTCTTTGATTAGAGTAGGGGAAAAGAAAAATAGAATTCTTAAAAGTTTGTGCTTTTACTGAGTTGGAATTTGAAAGAAAGCTATTTTACTCTCTGCTTCGATTGTTTAGTGACTTACAAAAAACATTTAGGGCAAATTCGTGTATGTCATCGACGCGTTGTTCTTGCCGATTAAAGAATGAGAAAATAGACAAAGGATAATATAACACTCCATTATTAAGGCCTTCCGTAAGTTTTTAGTTTCTAGTTTCGCCCCACTATGTGTAGTATGATGCGAACTGATTTCGATTTATAAGAACATTGGAACTATTAGAAAAATCATAACTCTTCCTCAAAATGAAGCAGTGATGTTTTGGGTGATGTTCAATTGTTGAGATGCTTATGAAAATCAAGAAAAAATTATGAAGAAAAACATTAGGATATCCTGACTATTGATCAAGGACAGGATATCAAAGAAAAAGTTCTGACTTATTTAGAACAGTACCAACAAATCTGAAAATTTCAATGGCCGCGCACGGATAGGCATGATCTAGGGTGCTATTGATTCAATTTTGTACCCGAGAATGATAGGAAAAAATCATCAGCTTCAAATAAGGGTTCATATAAAATATTATGTCTTGGGGGGAGATATATTATATCTGAAAATGGTCAAGTGCAACAACATGAATCGGTGACTATATTATATGCTGGTTCAAGTGGTGTTGCTGTTGGAGGTCAAGTTAATGGTCATCTGGTTGCAGCGGAGCCTGTCTAGGTTACAATTACTACTTTTGCATATAATCCAAGTACAAGTGAAGCGCTAGTTTGAAGGGTTGCGAGCACGTCTAGTTTGGTACAGTTGTTTATCCATTAGCATCAATGCTTCCTATTCTTTTTTTTTTTTCGAATACTAGATCACTCATGTATTTACGTTGAGTGATCTTTTTATTAATAATAAAAGAACCTCAAAAAAGAATAAGTACAAGTAATAGGGGCTATTCTTTACCTTATAAATCTTAATAAGGTCAAGCACCTCTACTATTACTAGCAAGCATGTAAGAAATAAGAACTTGATACTCTATGATCATCACGATATTTATAGCATACACTCTATGATGATATTACAAATGAGGATACTATAAAATGATAAAATAAAATAAGAAAGGAAGAAGAGTAGAGCCGAAAGTAGAGTAGAGCCCGTTCCTCTTTGTACCTGTAACAAATCCTAAAATCTGTAGCCTTGGTCAATTTCGTTCTTCTCCTTGTCTCCTTCCCCCAACTTGTTCAAGTTTCACCTTCTACTTTGCCACTCTCATTGGTAGTTGTCACTACAAGAAAAAATATATTTGGCAATAAAATTATTTTTGTTGCGATAGATTGATTATTGTTGCAAAAAATACTTTTGGTAATAATTTTTTTTCTTTGTTGCATAGACTTTTCCCAACGATTGTTATTGCAACAACATGCAGCAACTTTTTTTTATTGCCAAAAGTACTTTTTGCAACAATAATCAATAATATGGCAACAAAATTATTAAATTCTTTGGCAACAAAAAGTTCTTTGCCAATAATAAAACTAAGTTGTTACCAAATATTAAATTTTTTATTGTCATTTCTATACTTTCTTGTAATGTGACTTGGGATAAACTCCTCAGACACTTTATCATCCCAACTATAACGTTACGATGAGTTTTGTATTTATTTTCGCGTTTTCCACTTCTTTGTTGCCTAGAAGAGATGTTGGCGTCTCTAGCGGCACTTGCAAAGCATCTATCCAAAATTTCATTCTCCTTGCTTTCATAAAAAAAAATTACATCTTGTACAATATGTGGAGAAAAAAAACTACTTCCAACAACTTGTAATTGCTTACTATTGTTAATAGGAGTAAGAGAGTTCAACGTTCCAACTTTACTACTAACAAATTCATTAAGAATATCTCTATTTGCAATATTGCTTTTTAGAGCCCTAGCTTGTGCCAGATGATGTCCCGCGGCTAGTGGTGGAACTACCATGGCATGACTAGGCACAAATGTTGGCATTACTGGACTCAACTTGCTGCGCACTGGTGAAGATATAACTTGCTCCTCCTCCTCCTTCATATCCCCTCAACTCTTCACACTCGCACCACTTTTTTTGCCACTCTTAGCATCAGTTGATTGAGTGTATTGGAGACCACCATTGTATCTACATTTTGGTTATTTTCCCCGTAGAGATTAGTTGTCGTCCAGTGCTTCCTGCTCTTCTTTGAAGAAAAAAAAAAGATGATCAGGATACTGCAACGGAAAAGCTTGACGTTATAATTTATGGGAAACTTTAAAACTTGTTTCAGAAAAAAAAAATAATCATGAGTTAATAATGAAATAGCACAATAACATAAACAAGGGCAAAATCTTAAGTAGCTAGTCATAAATGAACTGTACAAAATCATATAAATGAACGAAAATGAAGAGAAAAAACTTACAATTTTGGTGATTCATTTACTCAATTCAAAAGAATCCATGAAGAGGATTCATGCTGGAACTGAGTTCCATCATCATCGTCATTGACGTCTACTTCACTGTTGTTAGCTCTTTTCATCTCAACCGCTGTGGATTGATTTGTGTTGAGAATGAGAGAGACTGGTAAAGATCATTATATATAGGAGGGGTTAAGGGCCTAGGGTTTTCTAAAAGTTATTATAAAATTTCTTAAAATCTTATTTGGTCCCAACTTTTGATACAAGCATCATGTTGTGTCTTTTGCGAAACCGTCTGTCAGAACAGAGACTTTTCCTTTTATGGTCCAAGCAGAAATGAGAGTAAAAATTGGCTTTTCTCATTTATGATTATGGTCGTCCAATGACAGAACAATTTAAGTGGGACAGGACAGGACAGGGGACAGACTTATGGGGATGGGGGGACCGAATAGTGGGGACGAAACACTATGCCCATCCCATCCCACTAAGCTTACGGGATGGAACGGGACAGGATGGGGGCCTTAATGAGATTTTTACTATTTGTTTGACTCGTGTAACCATGTTATCATATATGAAAGAATAAAGTACAAATTTGATTAATTAAATGATCAATGTGAATTGTCCTACAATGATTTGTTTGTTGACTAAAGGAACCCAGTTTCACATTTTTAGGAGTAGTCTATGAAACTTACTGGGTACCTTTGAAGATGCTTAGCCTATTTGGGCTTGTCATGTCGTGTGGCAGGTGTTGAGTGCATAGGTGACCAAACCCGTAGCTAGAAGCAGATCTCTTAGGCTAAGCAGATAGGCTCTGTTGATTTCATTCCTGCGGCAGCAGTTCCTTCTCAGACATATTAGTATTATTCCTAAAGAATGGCCTGTTTACTATATTGTATTAGATTTAAGTTTCTTAGAGACTCATGGCTGTCAATGGGTTATGTTTAGATGATATTTCATTGAGTTTATTATTCAGTTTTCAGACATTATTAAACAATTGCTTTATTGATTTTTTTTTTTATATATTGAGTCCAGATATAACTTTCAGTTAGATAAGATGGGATTCACTCAACGGATAGTGAGAGTTGGATGTCAATCACGCCCCACCCTAGTTTGAGGGCGTTACAACAAACTTTTCTAAGTAACATAAATATTTATTAAAATATGTTGTTGATGTATAATGCAAAAATTAAAGAAATAAATATAAATTCAAATAGATGAATAGTGAGCTTATTTGATCAGCTTGGCGAATGAACTAAAAACTTTAATTGGATAGATATACCATGTCAATAATACAGTATTATTGTTATAGTACTAATTAGCAATATTGTGTAAAAGTTATTAGTTTTAGTCAGCAAAAATTACTGAGTGTTTCGTGCACTTGTAAAATTCCAAATGTGCATATGCAAACATGTAGTTGTTCATCAACAAAGTTTAAGGATCATATGATTATAGAAAGGTTTAAATATTCTTATTCTTTCTATAAAAAGATGAGGAATATGTTTCAAGTTAAAGTAATAAGAGAAGAAGAAGCAACAGAGAGGATTGTTCAACTCCAAAAACATTATGAGTGGCTTATGAAGTTGAAAGTTGATTTCTTTTGCTTAACTTATACAAATAACTTTAATAAGAAAATAAAAATGGATCAAGTTCTTGAATGAATATAATAAAGTGTTACCCCCAAACAAGCTCTAAGGCGATTGCATTGAACTAGGAAAGAAATTTCAATTTGTTGAATATTGGTAGGAAATTCTACACATATCATAGCCAATATTCATAATTCTTATTTCTTAATGTTCTCTTTTAGTTAAACTATAATAAAAAGTGGAAATAGATGAGAGAAAATCTAAAAATAGTTTCTCCCTTAAGTTAGGCGTTTAACTTGGTCTCATATTTAAATTATGAAGTAGAAACTTTATAAAAGAAAAGACAGCCGTAAATGTAGCACAGATCCAAGAGGAAAAATATGGCTAGCCTAATACTGAATTTAAAATTATGGTTATAACAAAGAGGACTCTATCCTACCAAAATATTGCATAAACAAGAGAATTTTTGTTTCATCATACAACTTTCAACATTTATTTAAGGTAGAAGAGCAGTTATAAATCAGCAAAACACTCATAAAAAAATCACACTAAAAGAAATAAATTACCTATTTTGACTATTGCAGATTGGCATTGTATGTCGCAAATGGTAAGCAATTATGTCCAATTAAAAGAACAATACTATCCAGGGAAGAATAATTGTTGAAAGAACTTTTCAATTGACATGATTTTACCGAAAAAAGAATTAATGAATGGACTTCAACGTCCCACTTACCTATCTATATAGAATAGGAGAGGCAAAAGTAGGGTAGGATGACAAGTGTCATCACCACAAAAATCAGAATTTAAAAATATAAAATAATTCAAATTTATAAAAAAAAAAAATGCAAAAAATTGCAGTTTTAAAACAGTTTTATTTGGACAAAAACTACAGCACGTGTAGCATTAAAAGCTCTAAATTTTCTTTCTTTTGTTGGAATTCTATTGACAAAAAAAATCAGGAAAAAAAGTGTAGAAATAGAAGTTGTCCTTGAAAGTTGCCAAATATATCTCCACTTTTTACTCCCAGTAGCATGGTAGAGAAATTTAACCGACTCATTATCTCCTAGCATAAACTAAGGAGGCATGATTTCAATCTATGTATTTAATTTTTATATACTGCGTTCTCATAATTCCTTTATCTATTTAACAGTCACACAAATGTTGCTTTGGGTTACGAAGGAATTGAAGAATCGTCGCATCAAATGACATTTAACTATCTCTTCTTCTCAGATTTTCTTTTCCCTTGGTTTTATCTTTTGTTAAATATATTTTTTCCTCCATTTAGAATGAAAGACTAACATACTTTTCAGTTACAACTTACAACTTTGTGTTTGCATAAATTTTTGAATTCTTCTTTGTTTATGTTATGAGCGACAGTAGGATTTGTAAAATTTTATGTTTGATCCAGGATCAAATTCTTTTCAGTTACAAATTGTGTTTGAATGAATTTTTGAATTCTTTGTTATGTTATGAACGACAATGTAGGATTTGTAAAACTTTATGTTTGATCCAGGAACAAATTCTGTATATGTGATTACAACTTCTGAATCAAAAGATACCACAATGAAGACATGATACTCAATATACTTGCAATCTTTTAGGGCCTGGTAACTGGCGAATGGCGATGATGATCCCAATAGCTTCACATTAGATGTCCAGTAAGTTCTACATCATTTCTTAAATTTTAATTTTTTCTTATTTATTGGGTATCTTTATTTTAGAATAGAAAGAAATAAAGGTCGAGAAAATGTTGATGTAGTTACAGATGGGAAGGGCAGTCTATCGACCATCAATAATGTTATTTGATTTGAATTAACTAATTAAACACTTCGATAATGAACCATATTAATATTTTATGAGGGAAAGTTCTCGAGGGAGAATGAAAATATCAGAAAAGAGAATTTGTGAAGTTAACTATATATCTTCTTTTCTTTGGCAATTGAACAAGCTTCAAACAGGAATGGAAGCCAAAAACGGAGCAAAAAACATGTGACCAATCTGAAGAAAGCAAAGAAGCAACAACTCACTCGACCGGAGAGGGAGTTTTAATTGAAAAATGTTCTTAGGTTTCATTGAAAAATGTTCTTAGTGTGTCTCGATAGGAGAAAATAATATCATTGTTGCAAACAAGAATATGCAACAATTTAACGTTTGTTCCATCTAAAAATAAAATAAAATATCTTACTTTATACTCCTTATATTTTTCTTAATAAAATAAAATTCAAACAAGCTTCAATAATAATAAATTTTAGCATATGGTAAGTTATTTGTGTAGGGTTTGGGGTTCATTAGTAATAAATGTTAGCATGCGTTATATCCAAGAATTTGCTATAAATAAATAAAAGTACGATTTAATCCAAATGTGTTGTTATTGATAAGGTATTTCCTTTCTCGTGTAAACAGAGTACTACCTATCGATTCGATATTATCCTACAAATTTCGGTAGAAATTACTAAGTGGCATTTTTTAATAATTAGAATTGCGTATTAGAGCTAATGAAGAAATAGAAAGTCAATTTGGTAGTGCTTCAAACATTCATAGATTTATCACTATTTTTCACCTAACTATTAGAATATTCATGGAGTTGAGAAACAGTTCGTATCATACTTTAGGATTAGAATTGACACTAGAGGGGAGCGGATCCTCCAGTAATGTTTCGTCAAGCATACCTCAATGCAATGTCTGATATGAGCCACGTGAACAAAGAAAAATGAAGGGATTGGATTCATCTTCTTAATTATATTAGTCTTCAATTATATTAAATTAGTGAATATGTCCGCGCTTTGCGCGGTTATAAAATATATGTTATTTTTCAAATATAAAAATTGCATACAAAGAAAATTGCCAATAAATAAGTAAAATAAACGTATAAAATTATTTCTGATAGTTAGCTTAAAATATGTTTTCACCGAGAAAAGGAATTTGACGATATAAAACACATAAAAAGTAGAACTGACATGTTAATAAGCATTAAATTGTAAATTTACTGAAATAAAAGAAATACGTAGAAAAAAAATACATAAAGGAAATAAGAACATAGCATGTTTTTATTAGCCTCGAACTTCTATCTAAGAGTATTGACCTGAAAATTAGAAACTCAAAAAAAAAAAATACAACCCCATAAGTACAAGTATAAAAGTTTAAGAAAAATAATTAAAATATCTTCCGAGTAATGAAACTAAGGAAAAAAATAAAAGAGCAATTTAAATAGTCCTATTCTCAGGAATAACTAAAGTCACCATTGTGAAACCTATCAAGAGTTCTTGAAAATTCTCATAGTTTTTTTGCTTTTTAATGACGAAACATTGTAATGTCAGATAAGAGATTAAATAACATTTCCCTTCTAGGACAATTTAGGCAATGACTGTTAAGCCTGTTTTGGACAATTTAGGCAATGACTGTTATGCTGATGTGGTACCGTATGGTAGTGCTATGATCCAGAATATAGTAAAGGAGAATCAAGACACCCAGCAAACATTGGCAGGTGATAATCACAAAAAATAACGCATAAGGCGACAAGCCCACATAACAGCTAACAGAGCCAACCGCATCTAATGCCAAACCAACTTAGATATAAACCAGCATTATCAAGATGATTGTCTTGATTACATATTCTGAAAATTGTGCTTCCAACTCACCCCGTGGGGTTGAAATACAAACCAGACAAGTTTACACTTTAGTATGACTTGCCATCATTTGTTTATCGTTCTTCAAGTCTATAGGTACATCCCAAGAGCTTCAATTGCCTACTTCCTCTGAGCAATATTCACCGTCCAAAAATTGAACCTAGAAGGGAAGTATTGAGAATCATCACATAAATATTTTAGTCATTGAAGTTGTGAAACAATTGTTAAAAAAAAAAAATAGAAAAGCTTTACTTAGTCATTCACAAGAACCATCAAAATTTTACATATGAGCACAAAGGATTACAATGGAAAAAAATGAAAATTGACATATAATTTGCGCTATATGTGATCGCGAGAGAGAAAACTGTGACTATCTCTTTATAATATGTGATTTCTTCATGGAGATTACTTTTCACTTTGAGAGTTCTTTGTTCCGTTTGTCAGAAGTCCGCGCCTTCCGAGCTAGTAATATTCAAGTAGATGCATCTTTGGCCGGCGATGACTCTGTAACCCGCAACAAATCACCCGTACATCTAAATCCTACGTACAAAGAAGAAAATCAGCATTATTGACGTTAACGAATCGTGTCATGATAATTTAAAAAAAAAAAAAAGCAAGAGGCCATAACAAATGGAATGAGCAGCCACACCGTAAAACTCTTATGAATTTTTAGTGTCTATATATATATATATATATCAACAAAATACAGAAAGAAATTATGAAAAGGAAAATGGGATGAATGATAGGATATCCGGATGTGAGGAGGAAGAGATTTGCCAATATTATTTGGTGTAACAGTCATTTCTTTAGCATCCAAAGAGATTATTTGTTATGATGTAAATGCACCATTATGCTTATTATTGATGAGTCATTACGCTTTTCATTTTGTGTGAAAGAAACCGAAAGAAAGAGAAGGAAGAGAGGGTTTCGAAAAATTCAATAATTATGAGGGAAGTAATGACAAATAATGTTATTAAATGGTCAGTGAGTCTTTATTATATTTGGGGATGAACTTTTAATATTTTATTTTATTTAGTAAAATAGAGAATGAAGAGAAAAAAGTCAAAAATTTGAGAAAAAAGATAAATACTAATGGAGGTCATAGAGAAGTGTCACATTATCTTGTCTATGTCTAGCTTTGTATTGTATATAGATTTAATTTTGCGATCTGGAAAGAAAGAAAACGAAAAAAAAGGTCACACAAAGAAAGTAATAAGGTTATTTCCGTGGAGGCCTCTAAAGAAGACAAGTCAGTGTTTGGTCATTAGTTATTTATCAAAATAAGATAATTAACATATAGTTTTGAGAACTGAATTTCTCAATTCATAAAACTTCTTAAGAGCTATGATTTTGAGAGCTAAATTTCTTCCCAGATTGCCATTGCTACAAGGGTTTCTTGGATGTATGTGAAGTGGGTGTTGAAAATTATTCTTATTAGAGAATTTGAATCTCTATAGGTGAGAAGAGATCGTATAACATTATATGAAAATGGTTCCTTTACTAAGGCAAAATGGTCAACTCTGTAAATTTGGTAGAAGAAAGAACATTTTGAACTTTGAAGAGGGTTAAAAGCGAAGACATCTCAACTATAGAGGAATATGTATTATGTGTCTCTTTTTATTTTATTTATTTATTTTAAACTTAAACATAAAATGAATATCACTACAAAATGAATTCAGACCACTAGATCTTTCGTGTACACGTGGCGCATATCAAACATTGCATTGAGTTATATTTGACCAAACATCACTGGATCTAATCTGCTCCCGATTTTTAATTTTCATGTTCATCTGATTTGTCTTTGAAATTGTCATTTATTATGCAATTGCACACTTCCGACAAATAAGAAGATCAGATTTTAAATCTGCTATATATAACTACAATTTTTGTGTTTTGTGAAGCTCTTAGGGATATGATAAGAGTGTTTCTTTTTCTTTTCTTTTTTTTCAAATCGAAACGTCTAAAGTAATGCAATCATGATAGGATATTAACTGATCAATTTAAATTCTTATTATAAAAATATCTATTTAATCATTAAATCATTGATGACGTTAAATTTAGTATAATAATAGTTAGATTTAATATTTCATAATCTATTGATTTTAAATATATTAATGTTATATGATAAAAGAAATTATTATATCAAACAAATAAGGTCATAATTTTTTGCGATTATTTTTTTATATTAGTTGCGCATCGTGCGGGTACGAATACTAGTTTCAAAGAATAATTAAGCATGATGTAAAGGTTGAGAAAATTGCTTTAACTAACTCGTCATTTTCAATGATAGTGAAAAAAAAAAAAAAAACAGAACATTGCAAGAGATTTACATGCAGATGCAGACATGCAGTACAACTAGTAAATAAATTTTCAACTTTCCAGTTTTCACAATTGCAATTAATGCTGGAAGGTTCAACAATTTCCAAAATACTCCCTCCAATTTAAAAAAAGAGTTTACTTAATCATTTGCACACCCCGTAAGAAAATACTAACTCCTAGACAGAAATAGATAATTTAATTAAACTACCCTTAATCAAATGGGTATTGAGATTTGGTCACTTAATACTTAATAAGGTTAAATCTGAAAAAATAAGATTAATTTTTTCTTGATTTTATTGATTTGGTAAGTAGACACTCTTTTTGAATAAAACAATAACGGCTAAGGGGACACTCTTTTTGAACCAGAGTGTCAAGTCCTTAGTCTTCAACTAAGCCCACATGCGGCACTTGACAACTCGCTCACGATCTTGCACAACTTGCTCATGATCTTGCTATGCCAAGTCAGCCTAAATTGCTACACTTAGGATCACTAAGGGAATAGTAATTAAGAAAGACGAGAAATTAGTTATAGGAAGCTTTCTGTATTAGAGAGAACTTGTGATTTTTGCTTGATGGTTTACAAATGAATGTCCCTCCATTTATACTACTCACCTAGGGACTAATATGTAAATAATAATTATTGCATAAGTCCCTACATATTTACAAATAAGCCCCTATTCTAGAAATCTCTACCCGACTAGAATATTCCAAGGACCTTCCATGCAAATCCACGAGATTCTAAGGTCTTCTAAGAGAAATTCCCAAATTTCTCTAGAACCTTCTACATAAGCTAGGGTCTTTTGCCCACATAAGATTCCTACATGGTAAAAATAGCTCCAAGTGTCACCTAGGTGGCAGGATGACATGGCGGGTCATCACACTCTCCCCCACCCGATGTTGCAACGACCGCGGCGCAATGCTACTGTATAAACTCTCGAATCTTGTCTTTAAACTGCCACAAGCCTTCATACCGCTCCCATATGGCCTCCTCCAGTGATTTCCCCTTCCAATAATAGATGAGGAACATGGAAGTGCCTTTTTGCCCTTGTTTCCGCCTGACCTATTAGTCAATGATAGCCTCAATCTCCCTATCGTGTGAGGCGGTGATGGTAATTGGTCCATGACTTGACCCTTTCCCAGTTCATGCTCCAACTCAATCCTGTGATTCAACTCACGCCTAAGAGGCAAGCGTTTAGCTCTTTGGAAATACCATTTTGTTTTCTTCGAGCAAATTATCTTCCTCCAAACTTGTAATGGTTGCCATGAATGTTGGCTCCTCTTTCTTGAGCCCCTTGACAAGCTGCATAGCTGAAAGTTGTGCATGGCCCTGTCCATGCTACTTAGTCACTGTAGGCACCATGCAAGCGCCTTCTCGGTCCATGACCAAGAGACGTTGGAGGTAGGGATCAATCATCGCGTGGCAATGTCTAAAGAATTCTTGCCCCAAAACAATGTCAAAGATATCCATAGTAGTGGCGGTAAAGTTTGTCGTACCTTTCCAATCGCCCAATTTGATACCAACTCCACTACACCACGAGCATTTTCTAGCGTACCATTCACGGTCTTGACGAGGGCGTTAATTGTAGCGAGCTTCAATGAGCTTCAATACTAGTCTTTTCCCTGCGGCCTCGATCACAAAATTATGAGTCGCCCCAGTGTCCACCAGTGCACGAGCGGGTTTGTTATTGATGGTGAGATCCACGTACTAGTTTTTATTATCATTGGTTTGACTATCTTGCTTCGAGACAGCGCCACATAGTCTAATCGTCCCCAACTGTGTGATTCCCATACTCTGTGCTTGCGTCATCTTGTGACTTTCACGCACCATAGTAGCAATTTTTGAAGATGTGCGGCCCTCCACATAAGTAGCATCCATTCTTCTCATTCTGTGCCTTCTTTTCGGCATAGCCCTGACGACCACTTGACTTCTTGCCCTCGAACTTGTTCGCATTTTGAGTCTTGGAGTATTATTGTTGCGACTCCTTGCTCTCGCCACGGTTTTCCCTTCCTTTGGCATCGCTACCTCTTGACTCATTGCCTTGGCCTTTGTTGTGCTTGTCATGCTTAAAGTCCATCAAAGATTTGGCCTCCACTATGGCTTGGTCTATGTCTACGACTTGACGGTGTTGCAACACGTGCTTAGCCCAATTTTGCAACCCGTCTATAAAGTGAAACAATAAGTCATCATTGGTGAGGTTGGGAATTTGAAGCGTAAGGGCGGTGAACTCCTGGACATAGTCTCGTATGCTTCCCGTTTGCTTCAACTCCCTAAGTTTGCGCCTTGCCTCGTAGAAAACATTACTTGGTGAAAACTGTCGCTTAAAGTCGTTCTTGAACTGATCCCACGTGCTAATTGTGCATAGACCTCTCTCAGCATCAGCGACCTTTCTTCTCCACCACAGCATGGCAGTCTCTGATAGGTACAACACAGCGGTGTTGATCTTGGCCTCATCGTACCTTAGTTTGCCCTGCCTGAAATGGTTCTCCAAGCGCTAAAGAAAGTTCTCCACCACTTGTGCATCACGAACCCCTTTGAACACTGGTGGCTTGGGAGCCTCGATCTTAGCCTCCCTCGTCACAACAACATTGCTGGTTGCCTCAATTACGCCAACGTCAACCTGTTTTTCGAGTGCCACTATCTTTGCCTTCATGGCATCGATATTACTTAATGCCTCCATGAGTCTGCACTCTAAGGAAGTGATGGTTTTGTTTACCTTAATCTCAGCCTGCGTACGCCCCTCCAAGTAATTTCTGATGCTTTCAATCTCTTCAAGAGCGTGCCCCTCAAGAACGCTAAGGGTGCCCTCCATCTTGCCCAAACGTTGGCCAAATATGTCGATGACGTCCATCCCCACATTAACCTTCATAACTCACTCTTTACCGAGCAATACGTCCTCAGACAGGAACTCCACATCATCCTCACTCGCCTCGGTGGTAGATGATTCTTAGGATCTAAGCCCTTCATTTGGCACAACCTCTGGCAGCACCTCCTGGATCTTGTTGGCAGCATTCCTCTTTTTGTTGTGGCCCTTCTTGCCAACGACATCCACGTTGTCTTGGGTTTTAGTAGCGCTGATTTCTCCGTCATTTGTCATTCCCTTAGTCGTAACCTTCGCTCTGATACCACGTTGTCACGTCCTTAGTCTTCAACTAAGAGCATGTGCGGCACTTGACAACTCGCTCACGATCTTGCACAACTTGCTCACGATCTTGCTATGCCAAGTCAGCCTAAATTGCTACACTTAGGATCGCTAAGGGAATAGTAATTAAGAAAGACAAAAGAAATTAGCTATAGGAAGCTTTTTGTATTAGACAGAACTTGTGATTTTTGCTTGATGGTTTACAAATGAATGTCTCTCTATTTACACTACTCACCTAGGGACTAATATGTAAATAATAATTATTGCATAAGTCCCTACATATTTATAAATAAGCCCATATTCTAGAAATCTCTACACAACTAGAATATTCTAAGGACCTTCCATGCAAATCCATGAGATTTTAAGGTCTTCCAAGAGAAATTTCCAAATTTCTCTAGAACCTTCTACATAAGCTAGGGTCTTTTGCCCACATAAACTTCCTACATGGCAAAAATAGTTCCAAGTGGCATCTAGGTGGCAGGATGACATGGCGGGTCATCACAGGAGGGAGTATTAATAGAGAAAGTAACTCCTAACATAAATTGTGTATCCCTAGTAATAAGCACTAAAAAGAGAATAACTCCAAGATATTAAATAGATTGCATTAAGTGTTGTAGCTACATACACGAAGTTTGATACCAATGTCTTCTTCTCATCTTAGTAATTCATTGTAAAGTATTTAAAATGTTCACTTTTTGGTACAAAAACTGTTATAAGGATAGTGTTAGATTGAATGGTGAAAAAATGGTTCAATATTATATGGGTATTTTCGTCATTACACTTTTGACTTTGTGGCTTCCCACTTATATAATAATAATATGAATATAATATGATGTATGTACGTATTTCATGTATAATCCATGAAAACTTGTGTATGGTATACATGGTATATGCATGTGATATACATCGCACCAGTGATGTTTTTCCAAATCAATTTTAGCCGTTGAATTTTGATTCTAAACTAGTCCAAGTCACATTAAATCTTCCTCTAGTTTTGTATATAGCTTCGCCCAAGTGTTTTCAATGAATTTCAACTATCCCCAAAAATATCTATGTGTTATATAGTGTAAAGCATGATATACACGCGTGATATCCATTATCACAATAACGTTTTCCTAGTCGATTCAGCTCGAAATTTGATTCTAAATCGGTCCAGATCACCTCTAATCTTATTCAAATGTTGTATATAGTTTTCTCCGTGTGTTTCCAACGAATTGCAACAGGTAAACTTAGAGCTGTCAAAACGGGCCAGCCCAAGCCTCGCGGGCCAAGGAATTTGATGGGTTGGGGCGGGCCGGCCCTTCACTTGTAAGGGCCTTAAAATGGCCAGCCCAACCCAGCCCTCCAAGGGCCGTGGGCTAGGGCGGGCCAGCCCTTCATTTTTTTCCAATTTTTTTTATAAGAAAATTTGTTTTCAATCTAAATTCGAACCTCTAAGTATACCAATTTGGTATATTTCTAACATACAATTATATGGAAGTACATAATTTTACGACAACTTATATAAGTAAACACCTATCCATCGCCAAGCACATTTGAATCCGTTTGTGATAAAGGTGCCCTAATTAACATATCCATCTTTGTCTACATTCATAAGCAAATTTAATTAGTTAAGCATTATCAAATAACTAGATTTTAGAAACTAATACTTAATATTTAAATTCGCTTAAAATATTGCCATTTTGAATTTAGCAAAGCTCTGCAACTAATTTCAAGTAACAACAAGTTTTTGACAATTTCATGATGGAACTTTTATGCTTGGTGATTAGAAATTTTAGTAGGCGTACTTGGCGATTAGGAATTTAGTACTAGGAATTTAACGCTAAATGAGAAAAAATATGTAAGATGCTAAGACTAATTCCATAATAACTATTCCTATGTTTTTACTTCTTTTTTCACAATTTTCTTTTGAATTTCAATTAAGAATACAACTTCTATACTTGGTGATTATGATTTAATGTTAAATGAGTAAAGTATTGTGTAAGATACTAAGACTCATTTGGTAATCACTATTTCTAGTTTTTACTTCTTTTTTAACAATTTCTTTTAAATTTTTAATTAATCTGAATAGCCTTTTGGCCCACGGGCCGGCCTCGGCCCAGCCTCGATCAAGCCTCAAGGGCCAGCGGGCTGACTTGGGTTGGGCTTATAAGCCTCAGTTTAAATGGGCTTAAAAAATCCTAGCCCAACCCTACCCCAGTAGCGGGTTGGGTTGGCTAGCCTCAAGGCCAAGCCCATTTTGATGGTTCTCGGTAAACTCTGTGTGTGGGGATATTGAGAAAATTATTTTTGGCTACCAGTTGCCAAATTGATCTGCTCGCTATATGACTACTAATTGTTTGTTACAGTGAAACATTCATGCAATTATATCATTTCTTTACATGATACCAAATCTAGGCTCATTGGTCTATATTATTGTGTTTCTCAATGTTGGGTTCCCGTGTTATGATATCCACACTCCAGTTGTCCAAATCTGGGTGTGTATGGGAGTGCTAAGTCCTACATTGGTGAGATAATGGGGTGGTCTCCTTATATGATCTTGTACGGTTCTCAAGAAAAATGCACAAAGAGCCATTTTTCAACCTTATCTTGGAAAAATAGCTAATTAAATTAATATTTTAAATTTAATAAGTGAAACTTAACAAGTGAAACGTCATGTTATTGTGTTTCCTCACAAGTTAGTTTTTACGGTTGAAGACCTAATTAAGATCGTCTTTTTATCAAACACACTACTAGAGCACTTGAAAGTGCTTTGTTACATATCTGCTATTTTAATTAATAAATACATACGAGTTCCAAAAAGATTCTTACCAAATACCAGATGTACAAGTATAATAACATGACTAAGCAGATTAGCTCTAAACGTATCTTTTTCTTTATGATACCCTCATTATCACTAAATTCCCATGGATTCCGAGCAAATAATGATAAAACCAGGGGCGAATTTACATAGAAAAATGGGTCACGTGAACACATAGTCACCCAGGAGCGAATCTACCCTTTAGGGTGAGGGTGGCAATAATACTATATTTTTTTATATACTTATGTTGCAATTTACTTAAATTAGGCTAAATATTTGATCCTGCCACCCCCAAGTCATAAATTAGACAAAGGTGTCACGGCTGATAGACACAAGTTTGAATTTATCTTGAACATTTTTCGACTCCCGTTTTTCTTTGTGCTTTTTACTTTCTTTGTACCAGTAATTCCCTTTTCGGCTCTCCCAATTTTCTATTTATCTTTTTATTATTTATATTACCTTTCCTCTTTCTATTATTTTATCTGTGATCTCTAGCGAGAACACACAAATAGAAACTTCAAAATCTCTTAAATTAAGCATTTCTCTTAATCTCAAATCTCTGAGTATTTAAATCGAAAAACTTGGGTCTCAATGAGAATTTTGGATTAAGATCAAAATTCAATTTTAATAATTTCTTTTGTTTATTACTCCCTCCGTCCATGTTTACTTGTCTATATTTGACTTAGGACACTCTTAATAAGCAATAAATAAAATCAGAAATGAATTGGAGTACTTAATAATAAGGGTAAAATCGGTATAAAATGGTAAATTATGTCTTGGTTTTTCAAACTATATTACTTACAAGTAAAAGTGGACATGCACTTTTAGTTTAATGGACAAATAAAAATGGACGAAGGGAATGTATTATAAAAATTTATGCTATTCTATAGTTGTTAAATTCAATTTAAATCACTTTACTACTTAAATTGTGATGGAAATTTCATAAGCACTGCTTAGAAAAAACATGAAATTTATGATTTATTTTTTAGAACTTGTAGTTTATCTAATTCTACATTTACTTATGGGGTGTATTTACCTATTGAAGAGTTTTTCTATTATTTTTCTTATTTTGATTGGGGTAATTCCCTTATTGTAGATGTTATTTTACTTGTACAAATTCATTTTTTAATATACATAAGAGATGCAAGTCCCTTGGTGAAAATTTTAATTTTACTTCTGTTGTTAATGGGTGTGATTTCTTGTTTAAGATGCTAATTATGTTCGTTTCTTGATTTTTGAGATGTAATTTTTCATATTTGCAAATAAAAAAAAGCCCATTTAATTGACCCGAATAAACTAAAAAGAGATAGACCCGACCCAGATACATGTTCCTAACAAGATGTACATTGAAGAAAATTGTGGCACCCGCCGCCTTCAAATCCTAGATCCGCCTCTGTGGTCACCCGACTAAAATCGCTATATTATGTATATAATTCTTAAAATCTATCTATATAGAATAGGAGAGGCAAAAACATAATGTGATGACAAGTGTCGTCACCAGAAAATTCGTATTTAATAAATAAAATAAAATAAAAAATACAACAAATAAAATAAAAAAGACAACGGAAAATGAAAAGAAAAGACAAAAAGACAAATAAAAAAAAAAAATGAGAAAAACTAACTATTAGCACGTCCCATACCCCCCTTCCATCATTAGATAAGATTAACCCGAAAGATGGAGTTTTAAACGTGAATCTGGGCTCCTCTATTTTTAAGCTAACATATTTAAAAAAATAGTAAAATAAAGAGAGATTTGAGGGGAAGTTATAAAGTGGCACAATAATAGGATATCAAACAGCAATGATACATAATTATCTAATGATCCCTCGATTTCACTTTCATTTTTCTTCTCTTTATTATAGCATTCTCTTCAATTTCTTCATCAAATGACCACAATGACTCCTGCTCCTACCGATGTAAGTCTCAAAATTCTTGCTCTCCGATAAGAGACTAAGTATGTTGATTGAATGTCATCACTAATTCAAAATGAGAGATCAGTAGGAAGAAGAAACATAAAAGGAGGTTGAACCCTGAATTCACACATAGGTTTGGAACAAGTAATCATTTGCAGAACATGATTTAAGACCCAACATAAATGATCAGAAATTAACAAAGTATATCCTTCGAGCTTGACTTTTGATTTTTGAACACTTTCTTAACATGTTTTCCTTAATCTATTTATCTTCATTTTTTTAATCTCTTTATCTTCATTTTTTTGTTTATATACTTTACTTGCTTTTTGTATTTTATTAATTGTTCAACAATAATTACTATGTTCAACATATTATAGTTATTTAGTGATAGTGATGGTTATCTATTTAATCCAGTTTTTAGATAGATTTCAAATCGTTTATTCGGACGAGCCAGATGAAATAGCCAAATTGGTTAAGTCAATAGCTTTTATTTATTTCAATATAAATGGAGAATATATTTTCTTTCTTGCCATGAATTTATTTCATTAGCTTACACCATGCTAAGTCCACTTAATTTTGAAACGCATGTGAACATTTATATTCGAATTACACTAAGTATGTTCTTTTTGTCCGATGAATTCCCCCTTCTTTTAAGGGCCTATTTGATTTTTTCCTGTTTTCATTGCGTTTATTTTGTTAAAAAATTTCAGTTTTTATTGCCTATAAACAGGGGCGGACCTAGGTAGGCTCCAGCTATGTTGCTCAGACTCTCCAAAAATGATGCCGTACCCGTGTCGGATCCTTAAAAAATGCACTACTTTTGAAGAGTCCGAGTAACATAGGGCTCCAGGGGGTTCATCCGAACCCCTCGGCAAAAAATTACAGTGTATATATAAGGTTAAAATTATTTTCTTATGTATATATAGTAGATGTTGAACCCCCTTGACTTCTTCATGTATTTACTTCTTCATATTTTTTAATCTCCTAGGTGAAATTTTATATGCGTGTGAATGTGTGGGAGGGATAAGCATTGGTTGATGTGAAATTATGTCCATTCAAGTATAGACAACAATTGCGTTTTAATTTGACTTCTTCAATAATTTTTAAAGTTCATCATTATTAGATAATTAGAGAAATCTAAATTTATTAGTTAAAAGATTTATTAAAATTTGTTACATGTTAATAGAATATGATAAAATATATTGATTTTATATTATATCAAACAAATAAGAGACTAATTTCTTATGGATACTATATTCTTTAATATGGTCCGCGCATCGCACGGGTATTGATACTAATATATCTAATATTAGCCGAATGAACACATGATCAAACATGATTGAATGGAGTATTGATTAAGTGTAGTAAGGTTGTGAAATCGAACCTAACTAAATGCACTTTTGTCTCTGTTTTCTTAAAAAATTTCTAAACAGCCTTTAACGTCAAAACCCCTTGGCAAAATTATCCTTGTACCAAACATTGGTTAGTCCAAATTTCCAATCCTTACTTAGTTGGCTGTTGGCCACTTGGCCTAACCAAAACAAAGATACTTACGCCACGGCTGTGAGTATCTTTACTCCAAGACAGTCCATAAATTTGGTTATAGTTTTTGACGATTAACTCTAAATGTTTTTGCCTTTATGTGATTTTGCTGTTTTAAGCGGTTGTTGAGGGCGCCACATTTTTAACAGAACTTCACTCAGTTGCTTCCCCACTACCCTCTCCATTATCACCTTCCTTGTCCATGGCTGCTTCTGTTCCTCTTCTTCAATTCCCAACACACCTTTCCTCCAAATTCAGACCCACTTCATCTCCTAAATTCAATGGTACTACTAGCATTATTAATTATCCTTTTCTTTTTGTAAAATAAATCATTAATTGAGATGCATTATTTTGGTGCAGGAAATTTTAGAATAAGGTGTTGTACAAATGGAAGAGAAGCTGAGTCGGTAGACAAGGGAGTGAAGAAAGTGGAGAAGCTTGTAGAAGAGAAAAGGAGAGCTGAATTATCTGCTCGTATTGCTTCCGGTGCCTTCACTGTTGAACAACCTGGGTATTACACTTATGGCACTTTCTTTTGTCTTGTTTGAATGGAGTGGATAATCGTTGTATGGCTCGTATTGGTTTGGCTATTCTTTTAGACATTTTAATCATTTATATGTAGTTAGAACTTAGATGCAACAACGACAACATATCCAGTGTAGTCCCACAAGTGGGATCTGGAGAGGGTAGGACGTATTTTTCTGATAGTTTTGAGAGGTTTACAAAGCAGAAGCAATCAAAATATGGCAGCAACATATCAAGATACAAAGCAAATGAAACAACAAAGAGTAGCACATATTGGAGATTTATATGTAGTTTGAAACTTGTGGTCTAAAACAACTCATCAATACTTGTGTTATTATAAATATCACATTAATGGTAAAATGAGAAATATAAAGTTAAATTATTACTCCCTTTGTCCCAATTTATGTTGCACAATTCAAATTTCGAGAGTCAAACTCAAACCATTTAATTTTGACCGTGAATTCGGATATAGAATTTTTAGTCTTTTGAAATAGAATTTAAATATTTGGAAACTATGTAAAAAGTACTATAAGTCAGAATAATTGGCAGTTCGAAATATTTAAAAGACGTGAGAAATTGCGGTCAAAGAAAGGCTCGTTTGAATCTCAAAATCCGAAAGGTGCCACATAAATTGGGTTGGAGGGAGTACTAAACATAGAAATGTGTCATTTTTTAATCTTTTTTTGGGGACTGACTAAAAAGAAAAAAGTGTCACATAAATTGGGACAAAGGGAGTAAAACTTTGTTTAAGGGAGTACATTTAGAATTTAAAGCATGGAGTAGATTTGAGATTTCTTTATTTGTAGTATTCTATACTAATTCTTTGGATAGATCTCCTATATTAGTTTGACTGCCTATTTATGAATTTCATGCTACTGAAAAAGCAACTAGCTGAGTTAAAAGCATGAATTGGAATACTAGACAATGAGCTTTAATTCCAAGTGGCATATCCTGCCTTCGTGATCGAAGAATGAAAGAGAAGAAAGAGCTATAGTCAAATTTGTTGGGCTTAATAATTATTAGTGTATAATTCTTTTAATATTATACTTGGTGTATTGATATCTATGTTAGGAACATTTGAAATATACAGACAAATGTATGACAGTATAAACCTTTTACTCCTAGATGATTATATTTATCACCAAATATGGCTTTTTTCCCTAAAGTTTAAGAGAAAACAAATACTTTAAGGGAAAAAATTCATTGATTAAGCTTCCAACAAAACAGGGAAGCTCTTGGTGTTCCTGAAAGACAAAGAATTGGTTAGCAAGTTAACTTATCTCGCAATGACTCGACCTGATATTGCTTTTCAGGTAAATGTTTTAAGACGGTTTATGGACTCCCCATGTGATACTCATTAGGAATGAGTGTTTCGTGTCATTCAATATATAAAATCTATTCCTGGTCAAGGATTACTCTATGAGAATCGAGGATATGAGCAGATTTTTTAGACATACAAATGAAGATCGGCCATGGTCACCTTTTAATAGATCCTCTACTTTCGAATACTACGTTTTCGTTCGAGGTACTTTGGTGCCTTCGAAGTGTAAGAAACAAAATTTAGTTGCTATATCCAGTGAAAGCACAAAATATTGGATGAAAGTTGTGGCAACTTCTAAATTTATATGGATCAAATAAATTGCTCAAGAATTGAAGTTTAGAGAGGTTAGTCAGATGGAACTTTTGAGTGATAATCAAGTTGCTTGTCATATTGCATCAAATCCAGTCTTTCACGGGAGAACTAATTGCCCAAAAACCTGTTGTCACCTTTTTGGAGAAAAGGAATCTGAGGAGACATGAAATTTGTGAAGTTGAATGATTATCTTGTATATATATTTATCAAGCACTTCACCGATCCCCGAATTAATCACGTATGTGATAAGCTCGGTATATACTACTTATATGCACCGGAGTGAGGAGGAGTGTTAGAGAGTTAAGTGTAGATAGCTACCTCTATATATCTATACTCTGAAAGTTCCCCATGCCGGAAATATACAGTGATATATTTTGTTTAGTGTGCCTATAAAAGGAATCAGGCTTGTGGCATTAGTCTCCACACATTCTCTCAAGTCTTTTCTGTGTGTCTTTTATTTCACATGTTCGATCATCAATCGTGAATTATGGAGCACTTAATGATGTCAATTCATGCATTATCTAGTTGACTAATTCTTTCAGGTTTTCCCTCTTAGAGAGAATATTTCCTTAACTCAGATGTTTAGGAAACTGAAGCACTATGCTAATATATCTAGTTAGCAGTTTGTTCCGTATTGAGGCTGGAATCACTCGTGAACTTTAGCTATCCACTTAATTCGATAAGTTTTTTTTAATGCAGCATATTTCTATCCTTAGCATGAATAATAGGCACTTGAAGTTATTCTGGTTTCTTCTGTTGCTAACTTTACGTTTTTTCCCTTCTCTGGAGTAGATTCCCGTCATTGCTCAAAAATGGTCTGTCTAAATTGGGTGTACCAAAGGAGTTTCTTGAGTTCTTCTCTTGGCAGCTGGGTGATTATCCTCGTATTCCAGAAGCAAAAGGATCCATCAGTGCTATTCGGGATGAGCCATTCTTCATCCCACTTTATGAGTTGTTCCTTACTTATGGTGGGATTTTCCGGTTGACTTTTGGTCCCAAGGTTTGTTCATTTGCATCAAAATCTATTTTTTCCAATTGTGCATTTTGAAATCAATTGGGCTCTCTGTATGATTGTTTGATGATTTGACGTTGTTTGCAGTCTTTCTTAATAGTTTCTGATCCATCGATAGCCAAACACATACTGAAAGATAATTCAAAGGCTTATTCTAAGGTAAATCAATTTGCTGTCTGTACTCTATTAGTTTGTTGAAATATGAAAGGTGAAGGAACGTATAATCAACTCACAATTCAAAAGATGATTTCCTCTGACTCCTCCATATCCAGGGTATCCTAGCTGAAATATTGGACTTTGTGATGGGGAAGGGACTTATACCTGCAGATGGAGAAATTTGGCGTGTCAGGCGGCGTGCCATTGTACCAGCATTGCATCAAAAGGTATCAATGCAATTGTTCTACTTCTTGGTGCTTATTCTTCTGTCTTATTGTTGTTAGTTGGCGTCTTACTGAATTCATATGAGCTAATTTAGTCTTTTATTTTATTTATTTATCTATTTGTGTAGCGTAAAGTGAGAAGGCAAAATCCTTCTAAATTTTTACTCTTGTCATCATTTTCCATTGCTGATTGTAGTATGTAGCAGCTATGATTGGCTTATTTGGAAAAGCAACCGACAGGTTGTGCAACAAGCTTGATGTTGCTGCATCTGATGGAGAAGATGTAGAGATGGAATCACTATTCTCCCGTCTAACATTAGACATCATCGGCAAAGCTGTCTTTAATTATGATTTTGACTCGTTAACTGTAGACACTGGAATCGTGGAGGTACTATTTTGATTGGATCAATTTTACTTGTTTAATCTATTTTGTTGCAGATATTGCTAGTTTCAATTATTGTTAACAGCAACAACTGTACCTGTGCTTGTGATTTTTTGTCTTGTTCAGGCTGTATATACAGTGCTTAGAGAAGCAGAAGATCGCAGTGTTTCACCGATTCCAGTTTGGGAGATACCTATCTGGAAAGATATCTCTCCAAAGCTAAAAAAGGTCAATGCAGCTCTCAAGTTGATCAATGACACACTGGATGATCTGATTGCTATGTGTAAGGTATTATTTTATTTGCTTCAGAGATCATCCTGATTCTGCTGCTTATCAAGAAAATAGTCATTTTGAACTTTTACCAATTTTGAAGGGGAGCCTTGGCGTAACTGGTAAAGTTGTTGCCATGTGATCAGGAGGTCACGGGTTCGAGCCGTGGAAACAGCCTCTTGCAGAAATGCAAGGTAAGGCTGCGTACAATAGACCCTTGTGGTCCGGCCCTTCCCCGGACCCCGCGCATAGCGGGAGCTTAGTGCACCGGGCTGCCCTACCAATTTTATTATTGTCTGCATGATAAAAGTGACTAGTACAGTTTGGTATATTGTCTTGAGATGAAGCCTTATCGGACCTACTGAAATGGGATATTTCCATAAAAAGCAATCCCTGACTTTACCTGTTTATGAAGAAAAGCTTCTGACCTATGTCATTAGAATTGCAATGCGTGTAGGTTCATTCAATTCCACGATCCAACTGTTTGACTGGTATAATGTTACAATTTTAGAATCTTGCATATTGTATAACGGTATAACCTATCTGTAAGTGCTCCTAGATATTTGACTCGTACAAAAAGTGCTCCCAATCTCTTCTCTTATTTCTCATATGGTACCAGAGTATGGTCGATTTTGGTAAGACTTAATATGTTTCTGTTACAACTGCTCTGTCAGCCAAAATTTTCATTGTTCTTCCTAGTTTCAGTAGTTCAATCTCTTTCCAGTGTTCTCTCTAGTAACACCGTGACTCTTTCCAATGGCCGTTCCGTGGCATTGCATCTCCTTTCAGCACTACAGAAACAGCAGTGCTTTTTCTCTGATTTTGCCTTATTCAAGTGATCATCCGACAGCAATACACCTGTTTTTGGTGACTCTTCCAACACTGTTCCATCACTTATTCGATGACTATCCATTATCCAACCATTCTTCTGACAACTCTTTCAACCACTTTTTGAGTGGCCACTGTTCTAGGCTTCTAGCCATTGTATGAATACAATTCCAGCCACAATTTTTTTATAATATAATTCTACTTATAAGCTTTAAAGTTGCTGCCATGTAACCAGGAGGTCACGGGTTCGAGCCGTGGAAACAGCCTCTTGCAGAAATGCAAGGTAAGGCTGCGTACAATAGACCCTTGTGGTCCGGCCCTTCCCCGGACCCCGCGCATAGCGGGAGCTTAGTGCACCGGGCTGCCCTTTTTAAAAAAAAAGTGCAATTCTAGCCTCTGTTCTGGCCGCTGTTCAAGCACTATTCTGACGTAAGTGCTGCATATTGATCAACATCACCTGTTTAGGTCCTATTCTACATTATTAGTTTGCACACTGAAGGTGACTTTTCCACATTTGAGCTTGAACTATTCTGTTAGCATATTAGATATATTGTCCCATAATAGAAGAAATCTAGAAACCATCAAAAAACTACTGTGTAAGAGTTTTGCCCATCAGATTCTCCCAATCTCTCTTCTTATTTTCGCACACCATTTTAAAAAACGTATGCAGATCCCTGATGTCAATAAGCGGTCAGATTGGAAAGTACAATCAGGAAGGATCGTATAGGCAAGAAGGCTCCTGAAATCCTAACAATCATACTCTACTGCAATATACGAGTTTTTCTTGTTCTCACCGTTTCTTCATAACTTGTAGCTTGTATGTTATAAATTTCAAAACATCTTACCTTATAAATAATTATGGACAATAATGTGCTTGAATATGACAGGGACTAGTATGTTCAGGATAAAACCTCAGCAGTTACAAACTAAGAATCAATAGATAAGGGGTAATGGATATGGGAAAGATTCTCTGAAGATGAGCTTCACGGAACTAGCATAGTGGCTTTATTGAAGTGGATGTATGGGTTTTTTTTTTATAAACCTATCCATCTGTGTGGACTAAAACTGGGACAGAGTTGTCCTCCTCTCGAACACTGCAGAGCCCCATGGCTACTTTGTTATATCTTCTTAACTAACAGCAGTACGATTCAAAGGCTTTGTCTTGATCTCGTTCTCCATTTTGTTTGAGAATAGGTTGTCCTACTTCTCGAGTAAGATGTATTTGTGACAAAAGACGTAAGTTTTCCTCTTTTAAATTAATAAGAAACAGTAATAGAGTCAACGAATAAAGGCAAAGAGAGGACCGCTTATTGCAAATAGAGTTAAGAGCAAAAACCAGGCCCTTTAGTGAATGAGCTGCAGACGTTATTGTAAATATAGATTTTGAAAGATATGTTGCTTTGAGTGAGTACTCACATGCAACTAATTTAACTCTCTTTAATATATTGTCAGTGCCTTTCTGATACATATCAAAATTTATTTTTCTTGATCTTTTGCGAGTAATTTTGTTCTGAGTCGTGCCTACCTCGAAATGCATTTCAGAGGATGGTAGATGAAGAAGAGTTGCAGTTTCACGAGGAATACATGAATGAAAAAGATCCTAGCATCCTCCATTTCTTGTTAGCATCTGGAGATGAGGTATGACACATTGGAGTCTTGAATGCATTTATACACCAAACAATTTGGTTTGGAGGCTTCTCATGCATTAAGTTGTAGGTCTCAAGCAAGCAACTTCGTGATGACCTCATGACGATGCTTATAGCTGGACATGAAACATCTGCAGCAGTGCTCACATGGACCTTTTATCTGTTGTCCAAGGTTGGTCTACCTCTGTCAAGTTCAGGCAGAAGCATAAGTATTTTGCCTTCCTTCTTTCAGAAGCTGCCTTTTCGTGGGTCAAAATTTCCTTCCTTTCTTTTTTTTTTTTTTTTTTTTGGCGGGGGTGTTCCTTTTTCATGTTGGAGTTTTTGTGAGTAACAATAGCATGTGCATATTCAAACTAATCAGAAGTATGTGCTCTTATGTGCATACAGCTTCCATAAAATAGAATAACAATCAATTACAAGAAGCTTGAGAGTTCGGAGTTCAGATAAACTCTATGCAGATGTTCTTTAAATTCTATGTGAAGCTTTTTCCTTCAACAAAACTATGTGCATCTTTGATAGAATTTTTAAGTGTCAATTAAGATCATCCGCCTATCGCTTTTCACTCCAAATCTATACTGGCTAGAGTTAATGTTTTTCTCATGGTTGAACTTTTGGAAATTATGATTTATTCAATATATGAAAAAGAAGATAACACTATTCCAATAGGTAGCTGTGAAGTTGTTCACTATAGTATCTTTGACCTTTCTTTCAACCCTGAATAACTGCAGGAACCTAGTGTCATGGCCAAGCTTCAAGATGAGGTGGGCTAACATATAAATATTTTCACTAAGAATATTGAAATCAGCTTTATGGAGAGCAGCCACTTGGATCTGATATGTAGTGTATTTATTGTTATTTCAGGTCGATTCAGTTCTAGGGGATAGGTTTCCAACCATTGAAGATCTAAAGAAACTCAGATACACAACTCGTGTGATTAATGAAGTGAGAAGAATGTTACTTTCAAGCATAAATCCTTTTATTGTTTATTGTGCTTGCAAGTGTTTACTTTCTCTAATGCTTCTTTATGTTTTGCAGTCTTTAAGACTATACCCACAGCCACCAGTCTTGATTCGTCGTTCTATTGAAGAGGACATAGTTGGAGGTTACCCAATTAAAAGGTTATCCCGAAATTTGTTCTGAGAAGCATTTTGCACAATCATGCTAAATTAAATATTTTCCCAACAAGTGTATACAATATTTGGAGAGACTGAAAATACATATCTCCTTCCCTCGGAACAGAATAAAATTAGAAATAAAGGGATGAAAGGAAATATTTAAGCTTGATTTTAGCATGGTAGGTGTAGGCTGTTAGATAATGAAAATCAACTGATTGCCTTTGCCCCCAGTCCCCACTTATGGGATTACACTGGGTATGTTGTTGTTGTAACTGATTGCCTTTGCCAGCATTTACAACAACAAACCCAGTGTGATCCCACAAATGGGGTCTGGGGAGGGTGGGGTGTTCGCAGACCTTACCCCTACCTTTGTGGGGTGGAGAAGCTGTTTCAGATAGACCCTCGGCTCAAGAAAATTGTTTTTCAAAACAGGTTTGAAAAATAATGCAAAAGTAAATAAGCTATGATGAAATTATATTGAAGAAAGAAAAGTACTGACAACAAAAATAGTAAAGATAACCAAAGTAAAAGTAACAACAGTAGTAATAAAAATGAAAAATAAGATAATGCCTAGCATAATAATAATAATAATAATATTGATAAGATAGCAAATAGGTGCTCCAGCCTTGAACCCTGCTTTACCACTGGGAATAGAGAAGTCACTCGACTAACTACTAACCATCTACCCTAATCTTGGACCTCCACGCCCTCCTATCTAGGGTCTTGTTCTCGGTGAGCTGAAGATGTGTCATGTCCTGTCTAATCACCTCTCCTCAATTCTTCCTCGGTTTGACCTATCACTGCCAACCTCTCGCACCTCCTCACTGGGGCATCTTTGCTCCTCTTCACATGCCCGAACAATCTCAGTCTCGCTTTCTGCATCTTGTCCGCCACGAAGGCCACCCCGACCTTGTCCCGTACATCTTCGTTCCTCATCTTATATCTCCTAATATGCCCACACATCCATCTAAGCATCCTCATTTCTGTGAAAATTCTTTGTTCTATTTAATAGTAACCAACATTTCCTTCGGAATAATACCTCATTTAGCTTACTACCAAAATTGGTCAGTCTTGTATGCTCAGGGTGCAGAGATGCTTAAACAAGTGGATACTGCAGATAATTTCTATCTTGCTCTGAGAAAGAAATAAACTGGTGTTCCTAGTTTTCAGGAACATTTTGTGAGGACCCGCCATGTCATCATGCCACATAGGTGCCACTTGGCACATATATTTGCCATGTGGAATGATTACATAAGAGGAAGAGTAGATATTATGGAAGATTCTAGAGATATAGGGAGGTTTCCCTTGGAAGACCCTAGAATTTCATGGATTTGCATGGAAAGTCCTTGGAATACTCTAGTTGTGTAGAGATTTCTAGAATAGGGGCTTATTAGTTAATATGTAGGGACTTGTATAATAATTATTATTTACATATTAGTCCCTAGGTGAGTAGTATAAATAGAAGGGCATCCATTTGTAAAAAACCATCAAGCAAAATCAATTAAGTCTTCTCTAATAAAAAGCTTCCTTCTAGCAAATTTCTCTTGTCTTTCTCAATTACTATTCCCTTAGCGATCTTGAGCCTAGTAAACTAGGCTGACTTGGCATAGCAAGATCGTGAGCAAGTTGTGCAAGAACGTGAGCGAGTTGTCAAGTGCCGCACGTGCGCTTAGTTGAAGACTAAGGACGTGAAAACGTGGTATCAGAGCGAAGGTTACGACTGAGGGAATGACAAACGATTGAGAAATCAACGCTGCTAAAACCCAAGCCAATGTCATCCAGGATGCTGCTGGCAAGAAGGGCCATAACAAAAAGAGGAATGACGCCAACAAGAGCCAGGAGGTGCCGCCAAAGGTTGTGCCAAATGAAGGGCTTACATCCCAAGAACCATCTACCACTGAGGCGAGCGAGGATGACATGGAGGTCCTGTCCGAGGACGTCTCGCTCGGTAAAGAGTGGGTTATGAAGGTTAACGTGGGGATGGACGCCATCGATATATTTGGCCAACGTTTGGGCAAGGTGGAGGGCACTCATAGCGTTCTTGAGGGGCATACTCTTGAAGAGATTGAAAGCATCCGAAATGACTTGGAAGGGCACATGCAGGCTGAGATTGAGGTAAAGCAAACCATCACTGCCTTAGAGTGCAGACTCATGGAGGCGTTAAGTACTATCGATGCCATGAAGGCAAAGATAGTGGCACTGGAAGGGCAGATTGATGTTAGTGTGACCGAGGCAGCCAACAATGTTGTCTTGACGAGAGAGGCTAAGATCGAGGCTCCCAAGCCACCAGTGTTCAAAGGGGTTTGTGATGCACAAGAGGTGGAGAACTTTCTTTGGCACTTGGAGAATTATTTCAGGCATGGAAAAGTGAGGGACGATGAGGCCAAGATCAACACCGCTGTGTTGTACCTAACAGAGACTACCATGTTATGGTGGAGAAGAAAGGTCGCCGCTGCTGACAGAGGTCTATGCACAATCAACACGTGGGATCAGTTCAAGCGTGAGTTCAAGCGACAGTTCTTCCCAAATAATGTCTTGTATGAGGCAAGGCGCAAACTTAGAGAGTTGAAGCAGACAGGGAGCATTCGCGACTATGTCAAGGAGTTCACCACCCTTATGCTTCAAATTCCCAACCTCACTAGTGATGACTTGTTATTTCACTTCATGGACGGGTTACAGAACTGGGCTAAGCAAGAGTTGCAACGCCGACAAGTCAGTGATATAGACCAAGCCATAGTGGAGGCCGAGTCTTTGATGGATTTCAAGCATGACAAACGCGACAAAGGCAAAGGTCATGAGTCAAGGGGTGGCAATGCCACAGGTGGGGGAGACCGTGGTAAGAACAAGGAGTCTCAACAATACTACTCCAGGACTCAAAATGCCAACAAGTTCGATGGCAAAAAGTCAAATGGTCGTCAGGGCTATGCTGAAAAGAAGGCGCAGGTCGAGAAAAAGGAATGCTACATATGTGGAGGACCACACGGCTTCAGAAATTGCCCCGACTTGAAGAGCCTCAATGCAATGGTTCGTGAACGAAAGGAGCAGACGCAAGGAGAGAGTTCAGACAGAGCACAGTTAGGTATGATAAGCATATGTGGTGCTGTCAAGGAGCAACCTATCCAACCCGACGAGAATAGAAATCAATACGTGGATCTCACTATAAACAACAAGCTCGCTCGAGCATTGGTGGACACTGGAGCGACTCACAATTTTGTGACCGAGGCTGCAGCGAAGAGACTAGAGTTGAAGCTCGCTCCAATTAACGCCCTCGTTAAGACCGTGAATGCTAAGCCAGAAAATGCTCGTGGTGTAGCTAATGGCGTTGGTGTCAAATTGGGCGATTGGAAAGGTACGACAAATTTTACCGCCACTACTATGGATATCTTTGACATTGTTCTGGGACAAGAGTTCTTTAGGCATTGCCACGCGATGATCGACCCCTACCTCAAACGTCTCTTGGTCTTGGAGCGAGAGGGAGCTTGCATGGTGCCTACAGTGACTATACCACATGCAAAGGGACAAACACAACTTTCAGCTATGCAGCTAATTAAAGGTCTTAAGAAAGGAGAGCCGACATTCATGGCAACCATTGCAAGTTTGGAAGAATACAAGGGTCCCCAGGACACACTGCCTCCTTGCATAGAGAAGTTGCTCGAGGAGAACAAAGATGTCATGCCCGATGAGCTACCTAAGGACCTGCCTCCTAGACGTGAGGTGGATCATAAGATTGAGTTAGAGCCAGGGGCTAAGCCACCCGCATTTGCCCCTTATCGCATGGCACCGCCTGAGTTGGAGGAGCTTAGGAAACAACTAAAGGAGTTACTAGATGCCGGCCACATTCGCCCATCGAAGGCACCCTTTGGTGCACTGGTGTTGTTTCAAAAGAAGAAGGATGGATCATTACGCCTGTGTATAGACTATCGGGCACTTAATAAGGTCACAGTGAAGAACAAGTACCCGATCCCGCTCATTGCCGACTTATTTGATAGACTTAATAGTTTGCACAATCAAAGGTGCACTTCTTGGGCCATGTCATTAGCAATGGCGAGCTACGCATGGATGAGGCTAAGGTACGGGCTATCCAAGAGTGGGAGGCACCTACAAAGGTAACCGAGTTGAGATCCTTCCTTGGCCTTGTTAATTACTACCGGCGTTTTATCAATGGCAATTCAGGTAAGGCAGCACCCTTGACCGAGTTGTTAAAGAAGAACAAATCATGGGGATGGACGGAGCACTGCCAAAAGGCGTTTGAAGACCTTAAGGCAGCCGTGACAGAGGAGCCAGTTCTAGCGCTGCCCGACTTTAGCAAAATGTTCGAGGTGCATACAGATGCTTCTGAATTTGCCATTGGGGGTGTCCTGATGCAAGATAGGCATCCCATAGCGTTCGAGAGCCGCAAGTTGAACGATACGGAGCGGCGTTACACGGTGCAAGAGAAGGAGATGACTGCCATTGTGCATTGTCTTCGCATATGGAGACATTATTTGCTGGGGTCGAAGTTCGTGGTCAAGACTGACAATGTGGCCACTAGCTACTTCCAGACACAGAAGAAGCTCACACCAAAACAGGCTAGTTGGCAAGATTTCTTGGCTGAGTTCGACTATGTGTTGGAGTATAAGCCGGGCAAGGGTAACGTTGTAGCTGATGCCTTGAGTAGAAAGGCCGAGCTTGCTGCCATTACTTCAGCAAGTTGGGATATACGAGAGGCTATAAAGGAAGGCATGCAACATGATCCCACTGCTAAGCAGCTTATGGAGTTAGCCACCCAGGGGAAGACGAGGCGCTTTTGGGTGGAAAACGGTATATTGCTCACCACAGGTCGGAGAGTCTACGTGCCGAAGTTTGGAGATATTAGGCGACGTATTATGAAGAAGAGCCACGACACCTTATGGGCCGGTCACCCAGGTCAACGCCGCACTAGAGCCTTGGTTGAGTCGGTCTATTATTGGCCGCGCATGCGTGAGGACATAGAGTGTTATGTGCAGACTTGCCTTGTGTGCCAACAAGACAAGGTTGAGCAAAGGCAGCCCGGAGGACTTTTGGAGCCACTACCAATAGCGGAGCGTCCATGGGAGAGCGTGACTATGGACTTTATCACCTGTCTACCGAAGTCCGACGGTTATGGAACTATCATAGTGGTCGTGGATAGATTTTCGAAGTATGCCACTTTCATGCCCGCTTCACCAGGATGTACAGCTAAGGAAGCCGCCAAACTATTCTTCAAGAACGTGGTGAAATATTGGGGCTTACCAAGGCATATCATCAGTGATCGAGACCCCCGCTTCACTGGGAACTTTTGGAGGGAGTTGTTCGACACATACTTGGCACGGAGCTGCACTTTTCCACTAGTTTCCACCCGCAAACGGATGGACAAACAGAACGGGTCAATGCCTTATTGGAGTGCTATTTGAGGCATTATGTGAGTGCACACCAGAAGGATTGGGCAAGGCTCTTAGACCTAGCCCAGTTCTCCTATAACCTGCAACGGAGTGAGTCCACAGGTCGGACACCATTTGAGCTAGCCACAGGCCAACAACCACAAACTCCACATTCACTACCGGCAGCGTTCGAGGGGAAGAGTTTGGGGGCTTACCATATGGCCAAGGGGTTCGAGGAGCAGCTTGACACTGCTAAGTCCTACTTGGATAAGGCAGCAAAGAAGATGAAGAAGTTTGCTGACCGCAAGCGTCGTCCCACAGATTATAAGGTTGGGGACATGGTTTTGGTGAAGTTTAATCCGAGGCAGTTTAAGACACTACGGGACGTGCACCAGAACTTGGTACGGAAGTATGAGGGGCCGTTTAGGATCGTTGCCAAGGTGGGCAAGATCTCATATAAGTTGGAGTTACCGCCTCATCTTAAGATTTACCCCGTCTTCCATGCTAGCGTGCTCAAGCCATACCATGAAGACAAGGATGATCCTAGCTGAGGTCAGTCGAGTTGGGCGCCGATTACCATCACCGTCTCTCATGATCGGGAAATTGAGGCTATCATTGATTACCAGGCCAGGCGAAAACAAGGGCAGAAAGCCACCGCCATGTTCCTCGTCCACTGGAAGGGGCAACCACTGGAAGAGGCCACATGGGAGCGTTATGAAGACTTGTGGCATTTTAAAGACAAGATTCGAGAGTTTACACAGCAGTCGTGCGCCGCGGTCGTCGCACCATCAGGTGGGGGAGAGTGTGAGGACCCGCCATGTCATCATGCCACATAGGTGCCACTTGGCACATATATTTGCCATGTGGAATGATTACATAAGAGGAAGAGTAGATATTATGGAAGATTCTAGAGATATAGGGAGGTTTCCCTTGGAAGACCCTAGAATTTCATGGATTTGCATGGAAAGTCCTTGGAATACTCTAGTTGTGTAGTGATTTCTAGAATAGGGGCTTATTAGTTAATATGTAGGGACTTGTATAATAATTATTATTTACATATTAGTCCCTAGGTGAGTAGTATAAATAGAAGGGCATCCATTTGTAAAAAACCATCAAGCAAAATCAATTAAGTCTTCTATAATAAAAAGCTTCCTTCTAGCAAATTTCTCTTGTCTTTCTCAATTACTATTCCCTTAGCGATCTTGAGTGTAGTAAACTAGGCTGACTTGGCATAGCAAGATCGTGAGCAAGTTGTGCAAGAACATGAGCGAGTTGTCAAGTGCCGCACGTGCGCTTAGTTGAAGACTAAGGACGTGAAAATTTGCTCCATAAATATTTCTGATAGTAGTATGCTAAGGTCATTTGGTCATCTCTAATCTTAAAGCTCTTTTGGTAGTTTGGCAATAATTTCAGCAGACTTCTCTTCGTTATCCGATTTTGCACCCTTATGTCTTCCCTTCTCATAATAGTTAGTAGCTGAACAGATAACATGGAGGTCTTCACCTTGCATCATATATACTTTTTGTTCTGCTTTGAACATTTCTACAAGGACAAAGTTGAAAATGCTGTAATCTCAGATAGAGTGGTTCGGGATCAATTTGGCCATTCACTAACATTGGCCTTATAAAAGTTGGCGAGATTATGTGCTGTTATTTACAGATTTCTTGAAAAAGGTGAATTAGAAATGCAGAGATAAGTGATTAAATACTACACCATTCATTTGAAGAGATCAAAAAGTAAATTGTAATATATAATGAGATTGGTCATAGACTTCTATTAATGTCTATAATTTTCCAACACTTGGGTTTGATATGGGGCAACCATGCCTAGTGATATTGAGGTCTTATCTTCATAAATCTTGAAAGAGGAACTTATATCTGCACCATATTTAGCAACTAAGGGCCATTATTTGGTTTAGCTTCTCCGAGATCATCTTTTAATCATCATATTCTGAAACTATTTAGCACTTTCATAGGGGTGAAGACTTTTTCATTTCTGTTTGGAACTTGCATCGGTGTCCCAATCATTGGGAAGAAGCTGATAGATTCAATCCTGAGAGGTGGCCTTTAGATGGACCTAATCCAAATGAGACAAACCAAAATTACAGGTATTGCAGTTCTCAGCTCGTTATTGTATTGTGTACAGAAGAGGTAGCTCAATTTTATCTGTATTTTTGGTGAAATACTAGTCATTCTTGAAGTGCATGTTAATTTTAGTCCGAGTGTCAGAGAAATTTTTTCTTCTGTTAATTTTAGTCCGAGTGTTAGAGCTTGAAATAGACATAAGCTAAAAGAGGCTTTTCCCATTCCATTCTTCAGTTACCTTCCCTTCGGCGGAGGACCAAGAAAATGTGTTGGAGACATGTTTGCCACATTTGAGGTAATCCTTCAAATAGTAGACTGCAGTAATGGACAAAGGTTTTGAAATCTAAGGGTTGTTGCTTGTCATTACTGCAATTAACTTCTCCTAACATTCTTATACTATCTTCAAGAGCTCCCATCATAATCTTTATATATGTTCAGAATGTAGTGGCAGTTGCAATGCTTGTTCGACGGTTTGATTTTCAATTGGCTCTAGGAGCTCCACCTGTGAGTTATGCTGTCCTCTCTTAATTTTTGGCATTTCCTTTTGGTAAATGATAGATTTATTACTGACACAACGGTTGTTTCTGTACTTGTTACACCTGAATGAACTTGAGGAAGGAGGATGTTACTTCTTATCTTACCTACTCGAAACTTTGAGTATAATCAACTTCGCTGCAGGTTAAAATGACAACTGGGGCTACTATCCACACTACAGAAGGATTAAACATGACCATAACACGAAGGACAAGACCTCCAGTAGTGCCCAATTTGGAGATGGCAACATTAGAAGTAGATAATAGTTCAGATGTCAACTCTGTGTCAAGCCAAAGAGCCGAAGCTGAAGCTTCTAGTGTTCGATCATAATAGAACTGAATTCAAGCAGCAGCATGTGTTTCACAAACAGCGGACTATGTTTAAGGGTCCTTAACGACGAGCTGCCAGTCCACAAGATAACGAAGTCCATAATTTTATAGTAAATTTGCTGTAACTAATGGAATAAGGTGGATCTTTATAGGCAAACAATCTCATTAAAATTCAATCCACTTCTAGTGGTCTATACCTGTATTCTTTTTCAAGCCTTGGAATGGTCAAAATCCATTCCAATTGAGCTCTTGGTTGTAATCATCAGTGACAGCAGTGTTCTTCAGTATTTGTTGTACAAGTTATTCTTTTTCTTTTGATTTCCTTTCCCACTAATATCGTGTACCCTCTTTAATTACTTTACACTAGGCAATACAATACTAATGCTACTTCATAACATGATGAGTTTGTCCAACAGTACTGCAAAATTACCACAGCAGTAAATGATCTTGATTACATATATTGCTCTAGTGATTCTGACATGAAGGTAGATCAGAGAAACCAAACAAACATTAGAGGTTAATCTCATTTTATTATTCCTTTCCTCTTTTAGTGAATCAGAAGAACGGAGTTCGACACACAATTTTTCTCTCTCCTCTCATTTCAGTTTTTTCTACGTACGTTTTTTTTTTTCGTTTCAATTCAAAAGATCCTAAGGGCCAGAAAACGCACCCTAAGACCTCTTATCAGTTTTGGGGAAAAAAGCAACACCTTATTGGTGAGTAATTTAGTAATTTTTTTTTTAAAAAATCCCTTTTCTCAATTATAAATATGGGACATGAAGGGAAATGCAAGAAGATTGATCCCTCACCATCAAAGTAAAGTTTCAGAAATTTGGTTAGTCAAAATTGAACTCCTAAAATTCTCCTAATTGATTGTAATTTTTTTTTTCTTTCTCACTTTATACGAAATAGATTTTAAATTAATATAATATTTTGTTACTGATTCAAGTTACTCCTTTGCATGATTTTCTCCATGTTTTCCGATTTAGGGAAATATAAGCACGAGAACTCATGATAAAACAAGTTGTAGGTTGCATTCATCAAGGTTCACATTGTCATGGCTGTACAAAGAAAACCACAAACAGCACCAAACTAATAGTTCGAACCAAATAGAGAAAAAAACCCGATTAGTGGTTTAGTTTTAAAAAGAAAAACCCGATCACTCTTAGTTTGGTTTGGTTTTAATTAAAAAAAGTCAAACCGAATCAAACCAACCCGAGATTACATGTATAAAATTTTAAAAATATTTTATACATAAAAATATTTATTTATAATGTAATTTATAAATATTTCTTAAACTTTTTCATAGTTTTTTGTCTTTTAACATATTATTTCAAGCTTGGAATTAGAATTTTGAATGGTCCAATAAGTTTTATAGGCCGTAGATATTAGTAACTCAAATAAAACCGAACAAAATCAAATTAATACTAATGCTAACAAAAGAAATTCAATTCTAAAAATTCAATTCTAACGTTAAGAATGGCAATAATGTTGGATATCTATTCTTTAGTCTTATATTGGTTTAGACAGTGAAAATAAGTAACTTAATTTTTTTTAAAATATTTAGTCATGTAATTAATATTTATTAGCTGTACTTATTTTAGCATGACTTAGTACTTTTAGATTATGACAATTTTATATATGCCTTATAAATTAGTTGTATTTATTATAACATGATAGTATTTTTAAATTATGATCATTTTATTTTATGCGATTTCATTACTTTTTTTTGTTGTTGAATATTTTAGTACAATGTCATCTCATCTCACATTTTGTGTCATTTTCTTAAAAATATCTTAATTAGATAATCGTATCTTACTAGGACTAAAGAAATATTTGAATTACAATTTATATAATTTGTATGAAGACTTTACCCAAAAAAAATTGAAAAACCCAAGCAACACGAAAAAATCGAGAAAACCTGAGATTGAAAAACCCGACTTTTATTGGTTTGATTTATAGCTTTAACAAAACCCGATGCAATTGATTTGGTTTGGTATTTGAAAAACCGACCTAACCCGGTCCATGTACTGTCACACCCCAACCTTAGGGGGTGTGGCCAGCACCCGGCACTCGAAGGCCCGAGCGAACCAATCGTGATATCTGAACTCTGTAATATAAATCATAAGCTGACAGGTCCCAATAACATATATATGCATAACTTAGGCCGACAAGGCCAACAAAACACATCAACACTAACTGATAGTCTGTAAGCCTCTAAGAGTACTAAAATGCAACAATTGGTCGGGACAGGACCCCGCCGTACCCAACACCATCTAAATATATGTATATACACGCATGCATCCTATTTGATGACTCTGACCAGCAACTCCGGAGAATGGAGTGCGAACATCCCTGTTGAACTCTGGTACCCTATTGAGAAAGGTACGCCAGTTCGTCTACCTATACCTGTGGGCATGATCACAGCGCACAAAAGGCGTCAGTACGAAATATGTAGGGTGGTAAGTGTAAGCATAAGAAGTTTAAATAACAAGAGCGGAGATATAGAGGCAACCTGAACTCTGAAACAAGCCGCTGAGGGCAATCAGAGCCACAACGTGAATATAACTGTAGGCTCGTAAAAATCATTCCTCACGCTGGAGGCTTATAACATATCACATCATATAATAATCTATATCCCTCTGTGGGGTGAGCTCATCATCATATCATCATCTCTGCCCAACTGATCAGTGGCAATGCACAATTACGTGCCTACCCGGTCATCTACGATACGACTCAGTAAAGAAAGAAACATGTCTAGGTGCACATATAAGTGCCTACCCAGCCGACTATAACGCGGCTCGGTAATGAAAATAAATAAATACATACATACATATGTATGTATATATATATATATATGTATGTATGTATGTATGTATGTATTTATATATATACGTATTTATGTATATATGTGAAATGCAAGACTGACCTCATAAGAGATACCATAGGAAGAGTCGGAGTGACCTATCATCGTTACCCTCCGACTATCATTATTGTCGCTGCGTTCTTTATCTTTTCAATTCAAGAAACAACACATGTAGAGAATAGGAGATATATTTCAATAAGGATTATATAAGTGATAAAGATCGGCTCAGCTGAATAAAATACCATTAGCTCAACTTCAACATAAAGAATAACATAGTGCACAACCTTTTTCCAATCGACAAGAAAGATACGAAGTGCGGGAAAGTACTACAACACAAGCCATATATAAATCAAGGAAACAACCTTCACCATTAGGGAGTGAAATCAACTCAACTTTAACGGGGTAAGTACCACGATGAACATTATACTTCGCTCGGTAAACAAGAAGGATAAGGAATGTTAGAACCCGTATTTTTGTACAGTGGAATAATCCGGATTTATTTATGATAAGCTAAGGACAATTTTTTTTTTCGGGATACAAAGTCGGGATTCTTAACCTTCGATTTTATTTTGAGATATAAGTTGTGCATGAATTTATTGGTATGGGACACTTAGGAAAAATTGGGACCACAATTCATAAAATTGGAATTAAAAATGTTGTGCAATAATTGGCCCTTTTAGCCGTGTGGTCCATTAAATGGTCCCACACCTTGTGTGGCTAATTTTAATTGGTCCAACACATGTGTGGGCCCAAGGACACATGGAGGAATTTTGTGGAGGTAAAAAGAGGACTTCTAAGTCATCTTTGTCACTTTCAACACTTAGTAAAATATCAAGAAAATTGAAGGCCATCACCAAGCACCTCACAGCCAAGAACAAAGGAAAACCCAAATCAAATTCAAGCCACTCCAAAATTATTTCCTTGATACAAACCCACTACATTGAAGCCCCTAAGTAGCGTGGAAGTATTGTTTGGGTCATCCAACCATCCATTATGTCAATTAGCAAACCCTAACTATTTGGTGGGTTGAAGAAGAAAGGTATGCTTTGCTCTTGTTTTTGTGTTTTGAACATTTTATTCATGGTATGGTATGTTAATAGGGATGAAAATCATGAAATATAGTATGATTGGAAGTGGGTTGTGTGATGGGTGTTCTAGCCGTGTATATGGGTGTGAGAAATGAAATTGATGAATTAATTCTATATTATGTTAGATTGGTCTCGAGTGGGGAAAAGAATAAAAATCATCGATACATGTATATGTATGTGTAGTGTGGACGAATGTGGGCCATATAATACGTCGAAGATCGCATTAATATCGCTTAACGTTTCAATTGTCGTCGTTATGAATTCTAGTTGGAAATGAGCAATTAATAACTCAAGATTGATGTTGAGAATTTGTGGGCTGTTTTGAGGATAGTTGTGCGTTTGACGTAAATTGTATATTTTATGAAAATGACATCGTTATATTGTGGAGTGTCGATACAAAACACGAATTGAAATTGAGAAATGGGCACAGTGGACTGCCCTCGGCTATGGGCTGTTTTCGGCCACTTTTGGAAAAACACATTTTGTGGGTTGTTAGAAATATTATGTGAATTGTTAGAATGTTCTTGAATGTTGTTAGTATGGGTTTGGGTTAATAATCGAACGTATGAACGACATTGTGACTTGAATGTAAGCCATAGAATTGAATAATTGGAAAGTTGTCGAATGGTGTAAAAGAGAGACACTATTATTATTTTGCCTTTCGGATTGATTGTCGATGTTGCTAGGTTGGTTATTGTGGTTGTTGTTGTTGATTTTGAGCGAGTTAAATTCTCGGGATGGCCTATTTACAGGGGAAATGCTGCCGAATTTTCTGTAGAATTTAGAGTTAGTTTGGAATGAATAATTGCTTAAGTGCCTATGGTTAATAATGGATATTCGTTGGCATACTTGTAGACCTTGGGGAGCCCGAGGCGTAGATTTGGATTAGCTTAAGATTGGCTATCTTGAGTGCGTTTGAGGTATGTAAAGCAACCTTCCTTCTTTTGGCATGTCTTAGTTTCACATAGGCTAGATTAGAGCTTTAAGGGAATTCCAAATTCGAGATCCGAGCATGTTATGATCCATATATATATTCTTTGGCACTCTTATGTATGTTTTTATGAAATATGAACCATGATGTATTTGAAGTAATCGCTTTCCGAAATTCGCATAGAAAATGTTCACTTTAAGGATTTTGTAATCTCTGAATGCCATATTTTTCGCATAGAGGCTCGGATCGCTCCAATAATTTTTATAGGAGTTTTCTGGATGTATAATGGGTATGTTTTTCATAGGCGGACTCAGTTCGGGTCTATACTCGTCCGTGGGTCCCGCGACGCCCTTTATGTAAATTCGACAACTTTGAATTAAAAAGTGATAATTATTATTCCGATTTCGAATATGACTATTTTACTTATCCTTCGGATTTATAATAATGATTTTATGCATATGATTCCTCACTACTCCGCTCGTGCCTACTATGATATCGTTCGCCGGTTCCCGGGCCGGTTCTGTTGTCGTGCGCTTTTTGATACATTCCGGTGTTATGCTGTGTTTATGGTTCACCGTGCTCCTCGCTCGAGGGCCGGGTTCCACTTATGTTTGGCGTTATGCTGTGTTTGGCGTTATGCTGTGTTGTGATGTGTGACGGGGATTCGGAGATTTGAAACTTTCTGGTGTTATGCTGTGTTGTGGCGCCATCGACAGGCGGGCGACCACATTTTCCAGTGCCCTATGCATAATTTATACTTTGGAAATAAACATTTTGATATGTATTATTTTCTATATATCTGATTCGATTATTATTCAGATTTATTTCTGTACCTTCTGCTTTGCATACTCAGTACATATTTCGTACTGACCCCCTTCTCCGGGGGCTGCGTTTCATGCCCGCAGGTACAGACGCACAGCCTGGTGATCCACCTGTTTAGGACACCCTTTCTGCTATTCGGAGTGCTCCTCTCTTTCCGGAGCTTATACTTTTGGTATATATATTTATTAGTGCATTGTATATATTCGTTCATGGGTACGGCGGGGCCCTGTCTCGTCATATGATTATGTCGGTCTGTTTAGAGGTCTGTGGACATGTTTATGGGTTAGGGTCTTTCTGTATGGATGTATGTACATGTCGTTTGGGCGATCCCATACGCCGAGGCGGCCGGTCCGCATATGTTGTTTGGGCGTTCCTATACGCCGAGGCGGCCGGTCCGCATATGTTTATATATTGCTTGGTTAGCCCTGTGTGGATCTTGTTGGTATTTTTCTGCGTGCAGGGTATATTGGATAGTCCGTAAAACAAAGGAAACTCTGCCGAAATTTTCTGGAAATTACCTAAATTTGAAATAAAGTCTTGTCGGCTTCCGCCATATACTAGAATGAGTTGATAGAATTTGAGATAATATTTGATAGATGGGTTCGGGTGCCCAGATCGGGCACTAGTCACGGCCTACGGGGTTGGGTCGTGACAAAAGTGGTATCAGAGCGGTTTGTCCTCGGAGTGTCCACAGATCGTGTCTAGTAGAGTCTTGTTTATCGGTGTGTTGTGCACCACATCTATAAACAGGAGGCTACAGGACATTTAGGATGTTGTCTTTTCTTCTGATCTTAGATCGTGCGATAGAACTGTGCTATTATGATGATTCTGTTTTGATGTGTTGTTGTTTTTCTTTTAGTGATGCCTCCGAAAAAGGAGACGGCCGCCCAGAAGAAAAAGGGCGTAGTAGGAGAGACCAGCCGGGCTCAGAAGGGTACTCGGACCCTTGTTCAGATGATGCGTGATATTACGTCCTGGCCAGCCGACTCTGCTACGTCTTCATCGTCAGAGGAGTCTGGAGCAGCTTCACCATTAGCTCCAGGGGCTTCAGCTCCCGTGCCTCCAGCTCCTCAGCCAGGGGCGGAGGACAGGACACTGAGAGAGGTTGTGCATTTATTGACCACTCTGGTAGCGGGACAGGCTCAGAGACGCGGGCGGAGAGATGATGATGACGATAGGCGTGACAGCTTGAGGGTTCGAGAGTTTCTATTATGTGGCCCTCCAGAGTTTTACGGGTCTAAGCCCGACGAGGACCCCCATGACTTTATTCGGGGGATGCGGCGCTCACTAGATTTGGTCAGGGCTTCAGAGACTGAGTCTGTTGAGTTGGCTTCGCATAGACTACGGGATGTTGCTGCTCACTGGTATGAGTCCTGGGAGCTATCCAGGGGTGAGGGTGCTACCCCAGCTACTTGGGACGAGTTCGTGACTGCTTTCACTCACCACTTTTTGCCCAGGGTTACGGCGGGCGCGAGTTGACCGATTTTTGCATCTGCAGCAGAGGGGTCGGAGCGTCCGTGAGTATAATATGGAGTTTGATTCTTTGGCCCGGTATGCACCTGCCATAGTAGCAGATATGGCCGATCGGATGCACAGATACGTGATGGGGTTAGACTGCTATTTGATTGATGGCTGTATGGCGGTGGCATTGCAGGCAGACATGGATATTTCCCGACTACAGGCTTATGCCCTGGGTATGGAGGACCGACATAGAGCTGATTATTCTAGCAGAGATCGGGACCGGAGGCCGCCCAAGAGGGCTAGATTCGCAGGTTATTCTGGAGATTCTCGAGGCGGACAGCCTCAGCAGCAGCAGTCAGGCAGACATCCCGTCAGGCCGGGGTACACCCCCACAGTTTACCGGCAGGAGATCTGAGGGTGCCGGATATTCAGGGGCAGGCCCGAGCTCCAGGGCTTCAGGTTCACAGTTGGACAGAGGTTCCAACAGTCAGATGAGGCCACCCAGATCTACTGTGGGAGACAGCACCCGGGAGAGTGTTTCCGAGCTACGGGTGCATGCTTTGTGTGCGGCCGTCAGGGCCATCAGATGAGAGACTGTCCGGCTAGAGGTGGTACAGGCAGTTCAGCTCAGTCTACCGGGTCAGCCGGTGGTTCATCTTCAGCCTCGGTGGCGATGCGCCCTGCGGGGCGAGGTGCTCCAGCACCAGCAGGCCGCGGCAGGGGTCGTGGCGGAGCTTCGGGTTCTAGCGGTCCTTCGAACCGCATTTATGCCTTAGCCAGCAGACAGGACCAGGAGGCTTCGCCTAATGTCGTCACAGGTATATTACTAGTTTTCTCTCGTGATGTGTATGCATTGATTGATCCTGGTTCTACATTATCATTTATATCTCCACTCGTTGCTGATAAAATTGGGATAGAATCCGAACCGATAGAGCCTTTTGAGGTAGCTACACCAGTAGGGGATTCTGTTATAGCCAGTCAGATTTATAGAGATTGTTCCGTGATTATCTGTGGCCGCTGCACTAAGGCGGATTTGGTGGAGTTAGATATGATCGAGTTTGACGTGATTATGGGTATGGATTGGCTAGCTTCTTGCTATGCTAATGTTGATTGTCAAAAGAAGATAGTCCGATTCCAATTCCCAGGGGAGCCAGTTATAGAGTGGGCAGGTAATACAGTATCACCGAGGGGTAAGTTTATTTCATACCTCAAGGCTGAGAAAATGATCAGAAAGGGGTATATTTATCATCTGGTCCGTGTTCATGATTTAGAGGCAGATGCACCGATTCTTCAGTCAGTCCCAGTGGTTAATGAATTTGTAGATGTATTCCCAGATGAGCTTCCAGGTCTTCCTCCCGAACGGGAGATAGAGTTTGCTATTGATCTGTTGCCAGACACTCAACCTATCTCTATTCCTCCGTACAGAATGGCACCTGCAGAATTGAAAGAATTGAAAGAGCAGCTGAGAGATTTATTGGAGAAGGGTTTCATTCGGCCTAGTGCGTCACCCTGGGGAGCTCCGGTATTATTTGTGAGGAAGAAAGACGGCTCGCTGCGGATGTGCATTGATTATCGGCAGTTGAATAAGGTAACCATCAAGAATAAATATCCCCTCCCCAGGATTGATGATTTGTTTGATCAGCTGCAGGGTGCCAGGTACTTCTCGAAGATAGACCTGCGATCGGGTTACCATCAGGTACGGGTACGAGAGGCTGATATTCCCAAGACAGCATTCAGGACCCGATATGGGCACTATGAGTTCAGAGTTATGTCTTTTGGGCTGACAAATGCCCCAGCAGTATTTATGGACCTGATGAATCGGGTATTCAGACCGTTCTTGGATATGTTTGTGATCGTATTTATCGATGATATTCTGGTTTATTCTCGGTCAGAGGCAGAGCATGTGGACCATTTGAGGACGGTACTTGGCACACTTCGGCACCAGGAATTATATGCTAAATTTTCTAAGTGTGAATTCTGGTTATCTTCAGTGGCATTTCTGGGACATATTATTGGGGCTGATGGCGTCCGGGTGGATACCCAGAAGATCGAGGCCGTAAAGAATTGGCCTAGACCTACGACGCCGACAGAGGTGCGTAGCTTTCTGGGATTGGCTAGTTATTATCGGAGATTCGTGGAGAAGTTTGCTTCCATTTCAGCGCCTTTGACAAGGCTGACTCAGAAGGGAGCTAAGTTTCAGTGGTCAGATGCTTGCGAGCGTAGCTTCCAGTTGCTGAAAGAGAAGTTGACTACAGCTCCAGTCCTGACTCTTCCGGAGGGTCCATATGGGTGTGTGATTTATTGTGATGCCTCTGGTATTGGTTTGGGATGTGTGTTGATGCAGCACGGCAGGGTGATAGCTTATGCTTCCCGGCAGCTCAGAAAACATGAAAAGAATTATCCTACTCACGATTTGGAGCTGGCCGCGGTCATTCATGCTTTGAAGATGTGGAGACATTATTTATATGGGGTTCACGTTGACATTTATACAGATCATAAGAGCCTTCAGTACATCTTTAGGCAAAAGGAGCTGAACTTGCGGCAGCGGAGGTGGTTAGAGTTGCTGAAAGATTATGATGTTGACATTCTCTACCATTCGGGGAAAGCCAATGTCGTAGCAGATGCGCTTAGCCGCAAGTCCATGGGCAGTCTGATTGATGTACAGTCTGGTAGGAAAGAAATGGTTCGTGATATTCATCAGCTAGCCAGTTTGGGAGTCCGCTTAGCCGATTCTGGAAACACTGGGATTTCTGTTCGAGGAGTGGCCGACTCCTCCATTCTGGGTGAGATAAAGCGGCGTCAGTATGAGGATCCTGTTCTGATTCAGTATAGGGATGCAGTCTGTGAAAAAAAGCAGACCCCGTTTGAGATTACATCCGAGGGAGTACTATTATTCAGGGGCGGGTTATGTGTACCTGACGTTGCGGGACTGCGACGACAGGTTATGGGTGAGGCACATCATGCCAGGTATTCTGTTCACCCAGGGTCGACGAAAATGTATCATGATCTTCGATGTCTGTATTGGTGGGACGGTATGAAAAATGATATAGCAGAGTTCGTTGCCCAGTGCCCTAATTGTCAGCAGGTGAAGATTGAGCATCAGAAACCCGGTGGGTTATTGCAGGAGATGGAGATACCAACGTGGAAGTCGGAGTTAATTAATATGGATTTCATTGTAGGCTTGCCTCGCACTCCACGGAGGTACGACTCCATTTGGGTTATTGTTGATCGGCTGACGAAATCAGCCCATTTTCTTCCGGTTCGGACCACCTATTCAGCTGAGGATTATGCCAGGCTTTATGTCATGGAGATTGTACGACTTCATGGAGTTCCTGTGTCTGTTATTTCTGATAAAGGTGCCCAGTTTACAGCTAAGTTCTGGAGATCGTTTCAGGAGGGATTGGGGACCCAGGTGAGCCTGAGTACAACCTTCCATCCCCAGTCCGACGGACAGGACGAGCGCACTATTCAGACATTGGAAGATATGTTGCGTGCCTGTGTTATTGATTTCAAGGGTAGCTGGGACGACCATTTACCGCTTGTTGAGTTTGCGTATAATAACAGTTACCACTCCAGTATTCAGATGGCACCATATGAGGCTTTGTATGGCAGGAAGTGTAGATCACCGATCGGTTGGTTTGATGTTGGGGAGACTGAGTTGATTGGCCCAAATGTGGTCCAGCAGGCCGTGGATAAGGTGAAACTTATTCGAGAAATATTGTTGGCAGCCCAGAGCCGACAGAAATCTTATGCCGATAAGCGACGTCGACCGTTAGAGTTTCAGATTGGCGATTGGGTGTTCCTGAAAGTGTCACCGATGAAAGGTGTTATGCGATTTGGCAAGAAAGAAAAGCTCAGTCCGAGATATATTGGGCCCTATCTGATTATTCGCAAAATAGGCAAGGTGGCCTACGAATTGGATTTGCCAGCTGACTTGGGAGCGGTACACCCGGTATTTCATGTTTCTATGCTTCGTAAGTGTATTGGTGACCCTTCCAGAGTCTTTCCTGTAGATGATATTCAGGTCACCGAGGAGCTATCTTATGAGGAGCAGCCTATAGCCATATTGGATCGCCAGGTAAAAAGGTTGCGTAACAAAGATATGGCTTCTGTTAAAGTGCTGTGGCGGAACAATAACCGAGAGGAAATGACCTGGGAAGCTGAGGAGCATATGAAGAAGAAGTATCCTCATTTATTTTCAGAGCCTACAGGTAATCCAATTCTCTATTTGACTATGTTGTTTGATAAATGAATCGTTGATCAATGATTGTATTATTGTGATAGTTAGTAAGGAAACTCCCCTAAATTGTTGAATGACCGGTAAGGTTAATCTGATATTTGAGGACGAATGTTCTAAAGGGGGGGAGGATGTTAGAACCCGTATTTTTGTACAGTGGAATAATCCGGATTTATTTATGATAAGCTAAGGACAATTTTTTTTTTCGGGATACAAAGTCGGGATTCTTAACCTTCGATTTTATTTTGAGATATAAGTTGTGCATGAATTTATTGGTATGGGACACTTAGGAAAAATTGGGACCACAATTCATAAAATTGGAATTAAAAATGTTGTGCAATAATTGGCCCTTTTAGCCGTGTGGTCCATTAAATGGTCCCACACCTTGTGTGGCCAATTTTAATTGGTCCAACACATGTGTGGGCCCAAGGACACATGGAGGAATTTTGTGGAGGTAAAAAGAGGACTTCTAAGTCATCTTTGTCACTTTCAACACTTAGTAAAATATCAAGAAAATTGAAGGCCATCACCAAGCACCTCACGGCCAAGAACAAAGGAAAACCCAAATCAAATTCAAGCCACTCCAAAATTATTTCCTTGATACAAACCCACTATATTGAAGCCCCTAAGTAGCGTGGAAGTATTGTTTGGGTCATCCAACCATCCATTATGTCAATTAGCAAACCCTAACTATTTGGTGGGTTGAAGAAGAAAGGTATGTTTTGCTCTTGTTTTTGTGTTTTGAACATTTTATTCATGTTATGGTATGTTAATAGGGATGAAAAGCATGAAATATAGTATGATTGGAAGTGGGTTGTGTGATGGGTGTTCTAGCCGTGTATATGGGTGTGAGAAATGGAATTGATGAATTAATTCTATATTATGTTAGATTGGTCTCGAGTGGGGAAAAGAATAAAAATCATCGATACATGTATATGTATGTGTAGTGTGGACGAATGTGGGCAATATAATACGTCGAAGATCGCATTAATATCGCTTAACGTTTCAATTGTCGTCGTTATGAATTCTAGTTGGAAATGAGCAATTAATAACTCAAGATTGATGTTGAGAATTTGTGGGCTGTTTTGAGGATAGTTGTGCATTTGACGTAAATTGTATATTTTATGAAAATGACATCGTTATATTGTGGAGTGTCGATACAAAACACGAATTGAAATTGAGAAATGGGCACAGTGGACTGCCCTCGGCTAGGGGCTGCTTTCGGCCACTTTTGGAAAAAAAAAAATTGTGGGTTGTTGGAAATATTATGTGAATTGTTAGAATGTTCTTGAATGTTGTTAGTATGAGTTTGGGTTAATAATCGAACGTATGAACGACATTGTGACTTGAATGTAAGCCATAGAATTGAATAATTGGAAAGTTGTCGAATGGTGTAAAAGAGAGCTACTATTATTATTTTGCCTTTCGGATTGATTGTCGATGTTGCTAGGTTGGTTATTGTGGTTGTTGTTGTTGATTTTGAGCGAGTTAAATTCTCGGGATGGCCTATTTACAGGGGAAATGCTGCCGAATTTTCTGTAGAATTTAGAGTTAGTTTGGAATGAATAATTGCTTAAGTGCCTATGGTTAATAATGGATATTCGTTGGCATACTTGTAGACCTTGGGGAGCCCGAGGCGTAGATTTGGATTAGCTTAAGATTGGCTATCTTGAGTGCGTTTGAGGTATGTAAAGCAACCTTCCTTCTTTTGGCATGCCTTAGTTTCACATAGGCTAGATTAGAGCTTTAAGGGAATTCCAAATTCGAGATCCGAGCATGTTATGATCCATATATATATTCTTTGGCACTCTTATGTATGTTTTTATGAAATATGAACCATGATGTATTTGAAGTAATCGCTTTCCGAAATTCGCATAGAAAATGTTCACTTTAAGGATTTTGTAATCTCTGAATGCCATATTTTTCGCATAGAGGCTCGGATCGCTCCAATAATTTTTATAGGAGTTTGCTTGATGTATAATGGGTATGTTTTTCATAGGCGGGCTCAGTTCGGGTCTATACTCGTCCGTGGGTCCCGCGACGCCCTTTATGTAAATTCGACAACTTTGAATCAAAAAGTGATAATTATTATTCCGATTTCGAATATGACTATTTTACTTATCCTTCGGATTTATAATAATGATTTTATGCATATGATTCCTCACTACTCCGCTCGTGCCTACTATGATATCGTTCGACGGTTCCCGGGCCGGTTCTGTTGTCGTGCGCTTTTTGATACATTCCGGTGTTATGCTGTGTTTATGGTTCACCGTGCTCCTCGCTCGAGGGACGGGTTCCACTTATGTTTGGCGTTATGCTGTGTTTGGCGTTATGCTGTGTTGTGATGTGTGACGGGGATTCAGAGATTTGAAACTTTCTGGTGTTATGCTGTGTTGTGGCGCCATCGACAGGCGGGCGACCACATTTTCCAGTGCCCTATGCATAATTTTTACTTTGGAAATAAACATTTTGATATGTATTATTTTCTATATATCTGATTCGATTATTATTCAGATTTATTTCTGTACCTTCTGCTTTGCATACTCAGTACATATTTCGTACTGACCCCCTTCTCCGGGGACTGCGTTTCATGCCCGCAGGTACAGACGCACAGCCTGGTGATCCACCTGTTTAGGACACCCTTTCTGCTATTCGGAGTGCTCCTCTCTTTCCGGAGCTTATACTTTTGGTATATATATTTATTAGTGCATTGTATATATTCGTTCATGGGTACGGCGGGGCCCTGTCCCGTCATATGATTATGTCGGTCTGTTTAGAGGTCTGTGGACATGTTTGTGGGTTAGGGTCTTTCTGTATGGATGTATGTACATGTCGTTTGGGCGATCCCATACGCCGAGGCGGCCGGTCCGCATATGTTGTTTGGGCGATCCTATACGCCGAGGCGGCCGGTCCGCATATGTTTATATATTGCTTGGTTAGCCCTGTGTGGCTCTTGTTGGTATTTTTCTGCGTGCAGGGTATATTGGATAGTCCGTAAAACAAAGGAAACTCTGCCAAAATTTTCTGGAAATTACCTAAATTTGAAATAAAGTCTTGTCGGCTTCCGCCATATACTAGAATGAGTTGATAGAATTTGAGATAATATTTGATAGATGGGTTCGGGTACCCAGATCGGGCACTAGTCACGGCCTACGGGGTTGGGTCGTGACAAGGAATGTGAGAGTATTTCAATGTGAACTATTCATGAGAAGAAGTAAGGTTAATCATTTTGGAACACCCTCGATACATGTTTAATTGAAGACCTTTCAATGATAATCAAACGGAAAATGGAAGCATAGAGAGTTCTTTTATACAAGTCATATAGGAAGTAGAGATTAGCTCGTTCATTCTTGGATATGATCAACACAAGTTAACGGGATAATGTTTTTTTTTTTTTAAAAAAAAAACGCATTTGAATTCTAGTCATGCCAAGAAAAGCCCTACATACCTTAACAATGAAGTTTTCCACGTTCCACGAGTCCTCGAATACCTTATGAATGATCACCTACATCATACGACCAATTTGGGATCAATTCCAAGTTCATAGCTTATGGAAATACTCATTGAGGCATTTCGTCAAACAATTTGCGGGTGTAAGTTCGTAGGGTCATTTGTAGTTCAATTCCTCCATATAAAACTACCATTTTCTTCTCCCTTACTCCTATTCCTCATTATCATTCCATCCATAACTCCATAATTCCAAGAAATGCATTTAAATCACAAGAAACTGCCCAAACAATCAAAGTTCATCCATAAGAATTTATATGAGTTCATAAGAGTTATACTCATGGAATTTTCTTCCCAATTTCTAAGTTAAATTCTTGGAGAAGCTTAAGAGAATCACTAAGATGAGGAAAAATACCTTAATTGATGAAGAACACTCCAAAACAAGGATTACTTCAAGTCGAAGAATTCTTCCAATAAGCGAAACGATGAAGAAACGGAGGTTCTATGATTACTACGAGATTCCTTGCGTTGAGATGTCTTGATTAGCTCTTAGATATGATCTGGAACCATGGAGAAGGGTTGAGAGAGTGTAAGAGGTGTTTAGGGTTTGGTCTTTGAAGAGAAATGAGGTTCCAATTCCATTTGGGGCTTTATTATATGAGATGATTTAAATTGTCACCGACTTTGGCTTTTCTGTCCCGTGACAGTTTACATCCTTGGACGAAAATACGAATATCTCTCTACTCCGATGTCGTATCGATGAACGGTAAAATGCACTGGAAACTAGACTTGTAGACCTTCGATTTGGTGGGTGAATCACCCCGTAACTCCAAGTATAATGAGAGAAAAGCTCCGAGACATCTAACCCAAATTTCAGTAAAATTTACAACGCCCTTTGTCGACTTTCGTATTACAACTCGTTTGACTTCCAAACTTAACAAGCGACCATTATACGATTCAAATACTTCATATTTTTAATTGCTTAGCATGTGAAGCACTCCTAATCTCACCCAAAAGTACAAGTTATCGTATTCCCAACTTGCCGACTTTTGACGAAACTCATCCTTCTTTGATTCATTTACCCTCCAAACCTTCCACTGCTTACTAATATTATTTATAGACTCTTATAACAATTTATATTAATAAGCTCAATCCCTTTTAATCTCAAGATAATTTCTTTTGAACTTGCGTCGACTAACTCATGATGCGACTTTAACGTGCGAAAATCCGGGGTGTAACATGTTCAACCCTTGTCATGATTTTAAAACTAACATTTCCATCATAACCTCCTTTGATATAGGATTTTTTTTTCCGTTAACCACCTTATAACTCGTCTCACTCCATTCCAAAACAAAACCAAAACCATATAGGGTGCGTTCGGTATGGAGGAAAATGTTTTCCTGAAAAATGTTTTCCTAGAAAATAAGTGAATTTCCACTTATTTTCTCATGTTCGATTGGGTAGTGAAAAATAAGTGAATTTCTTACTTATTTTCTCATATTCGTTTGGTTGATAGAAAACGTTTTCCGGAAAATACTCATCCAAGCCTCACCAGCTCCAACCCAACCCCATACCCCCCACCCGCACCCACACCCCACTCCCACCCACCCCTACGCCCCCACCCCCCTCCATTTTTTTTTTTTTTTTTGTTTTTTGCACCCCACCCCCCAACCACTCCCGTAACCCATACACCACCCCTTCCCCCCGCATCCCCCCCCCCCCACAACATTTATTTTGAAGTTTTTAATTTTTTTTCTGAATTTTCTACACGACCACATCCCCATCACCCCCCTCCCCCCTGCGTGGAATCCATACCACACCAACACCCCACCCACCCCCCTAACCCCAACATTTTTTGAAGTTTTTTATTGTCTTTTGCGGGTTTCTACACCCCAGACACCCCCTACCCCAAAAAATAATCTTTTCACCACCCCCCCACCCCCCACCCCCACCCCCCCCCCCCCCAAATACCCCATCACCCCCTCTAAAAGTTTTAATTTTTAACCACGTAAATATTCAATTTTTATAATTGTCAATTTTTTTTTGAGGGGGGGGGGGGGGAGGGGTTGGGGTAGGGGGGGGGGGGTGCAAAAAACCAAAAAAAAAAAAAGCCAAAACTTCTTTTTCAATTTTTTTTTTTTTACTGGAGAGGAGGGGGGGGGGGGGGGGGAGTGTGGGGCTTGGTTGGGAGGTGCAAAAAACCAAAAATAATGTCAAAATTTTTTTTCCAAAAAAAAATTTATTTTTTTGGAGGGGGGGGAGGAGATGGGGTGGTGCGTGGGGGTGGGGTGAGGTGAGGTGGTGGGCTGTTGGTGGTTGGGGTTGGGTAGGATGGTGGGGGTGGTTGGTGGAATGAACTTGTGAACTTGTTTTCCCTACTTTTATTAGGGAAATCATTTTTCCCAGTTTTGAGGAAAATGTTTTCCTCCGTACCGAACACACCCGTAATCGATAATTTAAAAAAAAAAAAAAAAAAAGAACATAATCGGAAATACTATCAAACTCAGGGACAAGATCTAATCATGATCTTGAATTCTATCATGGTGTTGGATCCTATATTTTATGAATTCTTTTTTAAACACAGATTACAAATCCGACGAGCTTTTCTATTTCTATAACATCAGTGATCATACAGAAGTAGGGGAGTGTCCAAAACAGCGTCTAAGGGAAAAGAAATGGTGAGGACGAGGCGCCACCTCAGGCTTAGGCTCAAGTGATTCTCGCGGGAAATGTTTGTAGAATGCTTTCACAGCCCCAGTCACTCCATCCTCATTTTCCATGGCTTTTGCCAATTCTAATGCACGTTCTTTTACCTGCACACCACAAGAGTATTACTATCAAACAGCATGTATCATAATGATACCAGCAGAAAATGTGCACATTGCTCAAAAATGTATGATAAAAACGGATTAAGAAAAAATATATATGGACGTCCCTCCAGAGACATAATATAAATAAATAAGTAAATAGAACACTCGGAAGAAACTACCTTTGGATCTAGCATGAACTGGATGGCAGTGACCAGCTTTTCAAGGGAGAACTCATCCACAGGGATGGGAGCAGGACCAACCCCCCTAGCATGCACACGTTCGCCCCAAAAGGGTTGATCCCCAAAGAAAGGTACCACGGTTGTTGGGCACTGAAAAACATCCACGTGTATCATTAAAAATAAGAAACTGAGACAATATACAGGATTATCATCATGTATGAAATCAAATATTACCGCGGCTTTCAGTCCAGCCGCAGTTGTTCCAGCACCTCCATGATGCACCTGGAAGAATGAACAAAAAAATATCCACATATCAGTGGTTGTTTAATGATTGAAAGGGCGAACAAATTTTTATAACTGATGTCCGTCCTATCCCACATGTCGGGTCTGTCCTATCCCACATGTCGGCACCGAGGGGACTGGTGGTGGAATGGAGAAGTTCAAGAGAAGGTGGAAGCAATAAAGGTGGCGTATGCGAAGTTGGTGGACAGCAAGGATGATGAGGAGAAGCGGACGAATAGGGAATTGTATAAGATGGCGAGGAAGGAGGCAAAGTTAGTGGTTACGGCGGCAAAAACAACAGCTTTTGAATGCCTGTATGCAGAACTAGAGGACAAAAGCGGGGATAAGAAGTTGTACCGACTAGCCAAGGCGAGGGAGAGGAGGGCGCGTGACTTAGATTAGGTGAAGTGCATCAAGGACGAGGATGGCAGGATACTGGTGGAGGACGTTCTCATTAGACGGAGATGGCAGTCATACTTCCACAAACTCTTGAACGATGAAGGGGACAGAGACATTGTGTTGGGAGATTTGGAGTACTCCGAGAGGTGTCGTGATTTTGGATATTGTAGGAGTACAAAGGTTGAGGAAGTTAAGTGTGTTGTTCGTAGGATGAGTAGGGGAAGAGAGACCGGGCCCGACGAGATTCCTGGGGAATTTTGGAAAACTGCAGGCAGGACAGGTTTGAAGTGGTTGACTCGGTTATTTAATGTTATCTTTAAGACGGCTAAGATGCCCGAAGAATGGCGATCCAGTACAATGATTCCATTGCATAAGAACAAGGGTGACATTCAAAGTTGCAACAACTACAAAATCAAGCTGCTAAGCCACACTATGAAAGTGTGGGAAAGGGTGGTGGAGATGAGGATGAGGAGAGGCGTGTCTATCTCAGAGAACCAGTTCAGACTCATGCCGAGGTGCTCAACTACAGAAGTTATTCATCTTGTACGGAGACTGGTGGAGTAGTATAGGGAGAGGAAAAGGGACTTAAACATGGTATTCATCGACCTAGAAAAGACATACGACAAAGTGCCTAAAGAGGTTCTATGGAGATGCTTGGAGGCTAGAGGTGTACCTGTGGCGTACATTAGGGCGATCAAGGACATGTATGATGGGGCCAAGACCAGGGTAAGGACTATGGTAGGAGACTCGAAGCACTTCCCAGTTGTGATAGGGTTGTACCAGGGATCAACTCTTAGCCCATTTTTATTTTCCTTGGTGATGGATGGATTGACGTGGCAAATTCAAGGTGAGGTGCCATGGTGTATGTTGTTCGCGGATGACATAGTATTGATTGACGAGACTCGCAGCGGAGTTAACGCTAAGCTGGAGGTTTGGAAACAAACTCTGGAGTCTAAAGGGTTCAAGTTGAGTAGGACCAAGACAAAGTACTTGGAGTGCAAATTCAATGATATAGTGCATGAGGCTGACGTGGAGTAAAGCTTGGCACCCAGATCATACAGAAGAAAGATAGTTTCAAGTATCTTGGGTCTATTATACAAGAAAATTGGGAGATTGATGATGACGTCACACACCGTATTGGTGCAGGGTGGATAAAATAGAGGCTTGCCTCCGGAGTGTTGTGTGACAAGAAGGTGCCACCAAAACTTAAAGGCAAGTTCTACAAAGTGGTGGTTAGACCAACTATGTTGTATGAGACGGAGTGTTGTCCAGTCAAGAAATCTCATGTTCAGAAGATGAAAGTGGCGGAAATGAGAATGCTGCGATGGATGTGTGGCCACACTAGGAGCGATAGGATTAGGAATGAAGTTATCCGAGACAAGGTAGGAATAGCCTCGGTGGAGGACAAGATGCGGGTAGCGGAGGTGCGAGAGGCTGACTATGGACGGTTTCAGTAGAGGTAGAGGTAGGCCGAAGAAGTATTGGGGAGAGGTGATTAGACAGGACATGGCGCATTTCCAGCTTACCGAGGACATGACCTTAGATAGGAGGGTATGGAGGACTCAGATTAGGGTAGAAGGCTAGTAGGTAGTCGCGTTTATCCTTTCTTACGAGTAGTTTCATTGCTCTATAGTTTCTTGTCTCTTGATTTCTGCGAGTATCTGTTTTCACAGAATGGTTTATCATGGCTTATTCACTTTCGTTGTTTTCATTTTCATAATTTCTTTGAATTGTTTGCCCGTATCTGACCTTTCCTATGCTTTTTCTTGAGCCGAGGGTCTTCCGGAAATAGCCTCCCTACCTAAGGTAAGGGTAAGTCTGCGTAAACTCTACCCTCCCCAGGCCCCACGTTGTGGGATTCACTGGGTATGTTGTTGTTATTGACCAACTACTTTATCAAGTTGAGGGGAGGTTAAAGTCGATGCACATATGGCTTGCACATCATATACAGAAGTTACTTTGTGTCCCAGCTGCACTATATCAGGAAAAAGAGTATCCATTGATGTTATCCAATAACACTCAAACTCCTATTTTATTTTCCATCACATGTAGATTAAGATTCCATAACCCAAGATAATAAGCAGAATAACCTTTTGCAGCCATGGGAAAAAAAGGATAAACGAAGCTTTAAATAATAGGGTGTCGACAATTAGGGACTAACCCAAGAATTAAACTGGATCAACAAACTAAGTGAATCACCCAAGGAGTTTCCTCATTAAACTAAGTTTGTGATACAAGACAGACCTGTAAATGTGGGTGGAATCACAATTCCTCAACTTATAAAATTTATTGCATAACCACATCACAAATCATCAATCCAGAATTCAGTTTTTTAACAGTTAAGAAGAAAAGCTGGGGGATCAGGCGCTTATGCACGGGGTGCATCCAAATTTAGATGAAAACACGCCAATTAACTGAGGTAAAGAAACCATACCACAGCAGCACATTGCAGGAACAGCCAATCATGAGGGCAATTATCCAACAGGTACACAAAATCCTTTGGTTGCTTCACTGAGAGAAGATGTTTTGTGTTATCAGCCAACATAATCAATCATAAACCTGGTGAATCGCGGTAGGTAGTACACATGGTGCGACAAATCAAAATATTTAAGTGCTTACAGCTCCCAAGGCCACCCCAGCCTTTGTTAATGATACCTCTTTGTCCAGTAATTTCTAAAGCTTGAACAATTATCTCGGTCATTTTTTCAGGTTCTTGAACAGGCTGTTAAAAACAATATTAAGAAATTGTCACTAAAAGTTAATGACAATACTTAGAAAGCCCATATCAATTAGCATAACATTTCAGCTGACTTTGAATCTAGGTAGACTCATGAATAGCAAGAAAGAAACTAGTGGTGGTTATTGTAACACTTGCAAGACTTACAAAGGTAAGCATGATACTTAAGAAGCCGACATAAATGGGTATAATATTGCAGTTGATCTTGAATCCCATGTAGCTTAAACTCATAGTAGCAAAAGGAAATTATTGGCGGTCAACTTACAAGACTTCCAAAGCCAATATATATGGGCTTTTCACCATCTTCAAGCCACTTAACAAGTGATTCTGGTGGTTCATAACTGGAAGCAAGGTCTAGGAAGCAAAACCCCACGACGTCAATTTTTGGGCCCCAATCTGCAAATCACCCAGTAGAAATAATAGTGTTACTCAGACAGCATGTTCTGCTACCAGTTCCCTCAGTAATAAGGAAGGCACCAAAATGATACATGGACAACTCTTTAGTGACAAAATTCAACAACCACGTTCAGAGGGAAAATGGAGAGAGCAAGAAGCTTTATCTTCTAATAGAATTTACTTGCAGAATATACAGTAACCTTTGTGATGCAGCATTCCATCTTTATCAAAAGGAATAGCAGCATGTTACACTTAGAGATGCACTTACTTGGTTTCACATGGCACCTATCGCGGATTAATTTTGCCAAGAAAGAATAAATAACAGTTTAAAAAATCTAAATGTTGGTTACTTGGCTGATAAAATAGGATTACAAATCGAGTACTTTGCTTATGAACTATGCTAAGCACAAACCCATACAGAGATTTTGGAGTAACAAAATTTAGCAACTTCGAAGCTACGAAGAAACTTGAACGGTGGAAAAGGCAACATCTACCTAAGACATATGTACGAAGAATTAAAGACATACTAAGAGTAGGAAAATGGAGATAATCTCCAACTTTCTTAATCAAATTTCTTTAGTCATGCATCAGCCGATAAATATGCACCTTAGATTTGGAACAATACTAGAAAGTGAATAAAAAATGCATCACCAGAAAAGAAGCAAATAGATGAGAAAGTAGATACAACTTTTTCAGCTATATTATCCTTTTTCTCTGTCTTCCCTTATATCAGCAAAGAATTTGAGTTATTATTATTGTTAAACCAACCTTGCCATTAGCCACTTTGGCCATTTGAAATTCCTTGCTCATAACTCCAATTCCTCATTTTTGCTTCTCCCAAATTCTCAATTTGGATCAAACCATGATATTTATTTTTTTCACCCTACAAAGATTTAGTGTTCTGTGCGTACAAATCTATCCATTACTATGGTCTGAGCTGTCCTTTAGCTGTATTGGATTGTAGAAGGCTTGCATTTTTTCCCGGAGAAAGGTGTATATGGCTTGCATCCTTGGAAGGCACAGTCAAAATTATGGTGTACCAAGGTTTAGTTGTGGTTTAATCCATAATATAGCTGAACTTAGAGCTCAGCTTCTAGCGCTCTCTACCCCCCCCCCCCCCCTCCCCCTCTTCTCAAAAAAAGAAAAAAACAAACCTCCTTACCCAGGAGCCCACAGCTGCCCTTTATCACTTCTTCTCTCTTGGTCACTCGAACCCTAAACCTTATAGTTGGAAGTGGATAGTCCTTACCCGCTAGGCTATTCCTCTCTGGTACAAGAACTTCAAAGTTGGTTGTAATAACTAACTACTACTGTGTGACTACCTTGGGAAATGAAATCAAGGGCTATATCAGCTATACAGTTTTTACATCTGACAGAGAGAGGGGCGGGGATCAAGGCAGGTAGAACTAGAAAGCGAAAAAGAAAAATAACGGTAGTCCCAACAGAAGGAGAGTGTCCTCTTACTAGTACAGAAGAGAACAATACTGCCAGGGGTTTCTAGGCAGGTCCTTCTTAAGCGTGAAATACTACTTCAAAGCAGAGGTAAGGGTTTCTACGCAGGTTCTAGCTAAAAAGCATAGTGTGCATTATTCTGCCTGTACTCCCTTGTAAACTAATTCATGATGAAGCCTCCAAAACTTCTTCAAGCATGCTTCTCAGGTAGTAGAATAGTACGAATAGTCACCAGTGAACTCCCACCCAACTTCAACTCCCATCTCAACAATCAAATATGGCATTACATTCTGTTTTTACCACATGAACCAAGAAAGACATCATAAAGAATGGATCTTGGGCCTAACTCAACCCCAAAAGCAAGCTAGCTAATGAGACAAGGATTGCCCAAGTCCATATAAGAAGACCAATGACCACTTATCCCAGCGATGTGAGAGAACTCAACACCCTGCCTCAAGCCCAGGGTTGGACATCTGGAGGCGAATTGGCGAATTGCCCTTCTTTTGGGGTGGTCTTTAAATTTTGCCCCTCATATTTGCGGTCTTTAAATTTTGCCCCTCATATTTGTGGTCTTTAAGTTTTGCCCTTAGCTTGGATACCTGAGGTTCTGGGTTCGAACCCCCGCTCAGGCATAAAATAAAAAAATAATTTCGCAAGACAGGGCTAGAGGGAGTGTATGCCGGATCCAGCATAAAGTCCTTAAGGAAAAACTAAAGTTATACTGGAGGGGGCATAACTTTTCCTCAAGGCATAGTTTAGTTATGCCTTATGGGGCAAAACTTTTCCTTAAGGAACTATGCCTTATGGGGCAGACTTTTAATTAAGCCATAACCAAAAGTATGCCTCATAAGGCAGAACTTTTCCTTAAGGCAAACTTTTAGTTATGCCTTAAGGAAAGGTTCCGCCTTATGGGGCATACTTTTAGTTATATTTTATGGGGCACACTTTTAGTTAAGGCATAACTAAAAGTATGTCCCACAAGGCGGAACTTTTCCTTAAGGCATAATTAAAAGTTTGCCTTGAAAAGTAAAAAAAATAAATATATATATATATATATATATATGTCTCAAGGCAAAGTCTGCCCCCTCCGGCATAACTTTAGTTTTTCCTTAAGGACTTTATGCCGGATCTCATAACTTTTCCTCAAGGCATAGTTTAGTTATGCCTAATGGGCAAAACTTTTCCTTAAGGAACTATGCCTTATGGGGCAGACTTTTAATTAAGGCATAACCAAAAGTATGACTCATAAGGCAGAACTTTTCCTTAAGGCAAACTTTTAGTTATACCTTAAGAAAAAGTTCCGCCTTATGGGGCATACTTTTAGTTATATTTTATGGGGCACACTTTTAGTTAAGGCATAACTAAAAGTATGCCCCACAAGGCGGAACTTTTCCTTAAGGCATAATTAAAAGTTTGCCTTGAAAAGTAAAAAAAAAATATATATATATATGTCTCAAGGCAAAGTCTGCCCCCTCCGGCATAACTTTAGTGTTTCCTTAAGGATTGTATGCCGGATCCGGCATACACTTCCCCCAGCCCTGCCTTGCGAAATTATTTTTTTATTTTATGCCTGAGCGGAGGTTCGAACCCAGAACCTCAGGTATCCAAGCGAAGGGCAAAACTTAAAGAACACAAATATGAGGGGTAAAATTTAAAGACCACCCCAAAAGAAGGGCAATCCGTGCAAAAAAATGCATCTGGAACGTGGACAATTTAATATGGGCCCAACATCGGTAAATCATGAATTGGGATGGGCCTGGCTATGATACCATGTAAAGAATGGATCTTGGGCCTAACTCAACCCAAAAGCTAGCTTATGAGGGGAGGATTGTCCAAGCCCATATAAGGAGTCCACCTATCCCTTAAACCACCGATGTGTGATATTTTAACACCCCACCTCACGCCAAGGGCTGGACATCTGGTGCGTGGGCAATTTTAATATGGGGCCCACTATCGGGAAACAATAATTGGGATGGGTCTTGCTCTGATATCATGTGAGAAATTATGGGAGAAAAATATTCTTGAATTGTGTATCTACATTATTACATTGACCCCTATTTATAGACACTACATCCCAATCCTTTTCCATGTAGGATGCTATAAACAAATCCATTCCTATTCTAACAGACACAACATTCAACTACGGACTATTAACAGCAGCTGGGAATCACTTCAAAACAGTCTTGTACTTCCTCACAAGTATACTATATGTGAGAATACTCGTGTAGTTCCCAGCATTGAGAATACCCCTAATCAAGATGCTAAACTAAACTAATGAAGTAGCAGATCTCATTTATCTATTGATGCAGACCCACTGTTATCTACAGAAAAGAGAAGATGTACATTCCGCCTATGAGAAACAGGAGAGAAATCCTACAAGCATCCAAATGAATTTAACCAGTGAAAGTATAGGAGACGAGATTAAATGGCCTAATAATTTAAACAGAAATTGAAAATGACATATAACTTAATTAGGACAAAACTGTAGTATGTGGATTCATTCGTGAGCCTTCTATTACCCACTAAAGAGTCACTTGTTTCTACTTTACGGAAGTAACATCTCCTTCTGACTTTAAACCTTTTTATTATTTTTGTCTAAATTCGTATTTAATGCTGTGCCAAACCTCCGCCATTTCAATGTCCTTGGAAGGAAAGAGATACAGAAGCTTGTTCAAACCTGAAAGAGCTTATTACATGGTCATACCATGAAACAGCTTCCAATTGAATGCAAAAGCTATTTCTGAATATGACCCAAACCTACATATTACTTGGTCCAAACTGACCATCTGAGGGGCATTACAGAGAAATCTAGAACAAGAACAGATGTATCGTTCAATTAAATTTCAACTATCAACTTATGAAGCATAAATGTGAAGCAACTAAAAAAGGCAGACAGGTTGGGCAAAGACATCTACAATTTACAATCAAAACTATTAAACTATGTTGAGAATGAACCACCAAATATTCACTATGCATCTCAACCATGTAACACACAAGGTAGAGTCTATAACAAGATATTTAGAAAGAGACCTTTGGGTTTAGGAACTAGGTGTGGACTCCATATATACCCATAAGGCACATCTGGATTAAAACTGTTGGAGTTACTCAAATAAGTTATTGGCCTTAGCTTCAACTTTTTCTTCCTAAAGTCATTTATCACATCCCGAATCCCAAGCCAGATCAGTCCATCAACAACTTGATATGATAGCTGCACAAGGCATTCAGAAATTAGATACAAATAATACAAAAGAAACATCAAGTGAAGTCAAAATGCTAAAGAAAAAGAATATCATCAAACACTCACTCTGTAACCAACTGACTGCTTGACACGAGAGAGAGGATGTGGAAACTCGCTAGTAGGCCTGCCAAGGAACGAGAGCAGGAAACTTTAAAAAGGTCGCATGTCACAAGAAACTCCATAATCCTACTCAGATAGAAAGACAAGATTTGAAAAAGAAACCCGAGAAGAAAATCTATTTTTGAAATAGATCACTTACGTCCATGGCATTGTGAAAAATATATGCAATGGTACTTTCAGGGCCTCTGCTACATGCATATGTCCTAAACAAGAAGTCAAAGCAATGAATAAGTTAAACCACACAAATATGTAGGAAATTGTACTTGATCTAACATATCATCAATCGTGAAAAAAATCAGCAGATATTATTGTACTCTTGAATCAAATCCTTTCCAACTAAATAAACAAGATTTAATAAACAGAATTGCTTCCAGATGCCAGCAATACTGGTAGGAAGCACCTGTGACAAGAGAGTCAATGGTGTATCCACCTTGTTACGTGGATCTAAATGTCAAATTTCTTTACTTTGTGAAACTAATGTCTCATTTAAATAAAACATCAGCAAGGACAGAAGGTATATATATTAAGTTGCAGATTTTTCCATGCAGTAATCGACCGACTGACTTTAAGTATGAGCAATGCTATCCAAACTCTAAACTTTACATTAAAATTCACCACTTCCTATACGGCTAATGCAAATTGACGTTCCAAGAAAATGTAAGACATATCAGTTGGTAATAAGGTTAGGTAGTACTTCTTGTCATGAACCAACCATCGGCATGGAACAAGTTAGCAAATAAGAGTGGAAATGTCTACCGTCTCCGATGACTACTTCCAAGATCAGGATATAGTGCCAAAATCAAATCTCAAGATCAGGATATAGTGCCAAAATCAAATCTTGAGCAGAAAATGCAAAATAAAAAGAGCGGCACTACATTAATTGAAAGAGTTCAACGTGAGAACAGAAGATCTGAAAACTATCTGATAGCGGTGCCACCAGGATTGTTTTCCTTGTTCCAAAGTTTTGCTATACGGAGAAGTATAATGTAGATAAAATCTAATAATTGCTAGATCCACTGACCTGAAGAAGAGGAATCAGCATATCTGAAACTTTGAAACTCATATACTGTGTTCTATGTTTGTGCTTGCTTTTACAAAAACCCACAGTTTAAATGGATGCAATGCAATATATTTTTTGACAACATGAGTTGTTCAAAAGTTAAAGAACCAATCTTTTGACATACACAAGGGAAAGATAGGGAATGAAGATGTATACTTTTTCCTAGCAACAACGTGAAGGTAAAACCTACAACGCAAGCAACTCTATCAAAGCACGAGTACTTCATATTATAATTCATCAAGCTGATAGTCTTACCATATCCAGGAGGATTGGCGATAATGGCGTTTACTTTGAATGGAACATTGGACTCTGGATCGGGATCTACGCATGCAGGTAGTAAGGAGAATACAATATCTTTTATTTGGTTTCGTTGAATAAGTATTTCAGAAGGTCCAGATGGCAAAAACCCTTTATTCTTTACCATGTCTGCAAAAACATATATGCAGTGATCAACTTGCTTCTTAGTTTACAAAATACTTTTAGTGGTGATATGTATGCTTGACTAAAACCTGAATATGAGAAATATGACATAATGAATAGGGAGTGAATAAGGTTCTCAGTGATTACTCACATGCAGCTAGAACTTTTGGATCTCCACCTAGAGGATAAAATTCCAATCCAGCACCCAAGACGAACTCTTTAAAATTTGCATGAGTTGCTAGTCTCACCCTATGACCATTTTCCTGCAAAAGAAATTTCCACTTCCAAGCTATAATATGCTTATTAGTTGACTTCACAGTTAACTGGAACATTATCAAAGACTCGTCCAGAAATTGCTACGGATGCTATTTTCCTAAACAAACATTGATATCATTCTTACTTTGTAAAAGAATAATGACATGTATCATCCAGAAATTCATGGATTGGAAACATACATATATACATACATACATACATACACATATATATATATATATATATATATATATATATATATATATATATATATATATATATATATTTGTGTATCGAAGTTATATATATATTTGTGTATCGAAGTTATCATTATTACATAGTCACATTGTAAAAGCGAGTGTGTACGTTAACTAATAAATGTTGTAGATTATTAAATTATAGATGGTTGTGCTTGTTGAGTAGGAAGGCAAGTAAACCTGAAACTTTTTCCCAATGGCAACAAAGGGTTGGACATCTCCCCTCGTCCCAACAATGAGCATAACAATTTGCAACGGAGGTAACTCTGGAATATCAGCTACATCATTTGCTGCTTCACTTGTAGCTCCATTGTAAACAACTCCGGTGCCAAAATCAAGTTTTCCGGGTTTAATATCCCCCGGAACTTCAAATTGCACAGTACCATCATCTTGAACAGTTGCAAGCCTATTGAACAATTTGAGCTGCAAATTTTAGGTTTTGTCACAAATTACAAAACCAGGTACAGGTTTCAAAAAAAAAATGATTTCTGAAAGAAGATGGTTGTCTGGTAACAAGGATCATCCATTATTAGGACATTACTATTGTTACATGATAAAATCAACTCAAACTCACCCAAGTGATGGTAAATGAACAGAAACCAAGTAAATTCATTTATAGTCCTTTAACCTTTTAAATGAAAGACACTGGTGAAGGCTCTCTTAACAAATGAGCAGATAAGGTAGAAAGAGACCTCTAAATTTCATAACATTTAAATATGTCCAAATTAACTTTGGGTTACTATGAGGAATGATTATGGTCTGTATCACGGGAAAGGCTGAAAAAATGGAAATTGCCACCCCCACAATATGAGCAACAAATTTGGAGCTTGACTAGTGCCTAGATACCTATAATAAAAAATAAAACTACACACACTTTAAATCTATACAAGCTAATACAGATATGGAGCTTGATGTTTCGGTGCAATGATCTAATTTGTATATCTTCTATGAATCCGAAGTGCCAATAATTAGTGTTAGCAGCAAGATGTTTAGTTGCTCCAGAAAAGGTACAAAACTCTAGCAATTTAATGTCATATTCTTACACAAGAAAACTCCTGCCTTCAAGGAAACGACATAATTTATTCACAAGATCCTAAATACGCCTAATGCTTGATATTGTTCTGTCTTGAGGCTTCACAGATTTCTGTTTCCTCAGACAGAAAGAATAACTAAGGCTTTATTAATTAATGAAAAGAAAAAATGCAGCTTCCAATTTCTTAAAGGAAGTTTATCATCAGAAACAGATACAACAGAGAACATGTAATAATTATGTAATTTTAATCCTACCTTTTTTCTTAAAGGAAGTTTATCATCAAAAAGCTTTGCTGTTAGCAGGCCTAGAGCTCTATTCTGGTTTTGTTTGCGTCTTCCAACAGCTTTAACTGGCTGACTGGTACCAGGTTCCAATTTCTCCACAGGCTTTTCCACATTTTTAACACTATCCCCAGCACAATTCTCGCTAGCAGATCCTGGTCGTAGCATATTAATATTAAGACACAGTATGAGTAACAAATATCTTAAGAATAGCCATCAAATAATAAACTATGACACAAATACTATCAACAACCGGATAAGTCCATGAAATGGTAAGTAACTGGAAGCAGACTTGCTCCCACAGAAGCCGATTAGAAGTTGAACTATACACAGTACGTTAGACAACAAATCGATAGCCCAAAGGTCATTTAAGCTATTCAAAATTAGAGTACTTAAGAACTTCTGTCTCCCAAAATTATCAGCCATCAGAAAAATCCAATAACCAATACCAGATAGTATTAGAAAGGAAAAGATGACTCGATCACAAAGTTGTTAGCCAGAGCAGAAGGTGATGACGCAAAAGAAGGCAGTTCCCACCATGTTAAAGAATTATGCATACAAATGTGATGTATACTTTAACACCACAAAGCAATCACAGCACCAACCATGTATATACAACACCAATTATCTAGCTAGGAAGCACAAAGATTCACCTTCTTCGTGGCAAATCTCTAGTTTTGTAATGAACAAAAGAGAAACAAACAAACTTTGGAGTACGTAATAAAAAGTTAGACCCTATTAGATATGTTCTTCCAGCTGCTCTATCTGCCAATCCAGAATACCAAGTATAATGTGTTCACAAGTAAATATGTAATTAAGAGTCCTAGCCTCCCTGTTTTACGCGCAAAAAACAAGTGCAACTTGAAACATTTTCTCACAATCTGTTACTCCGGACCACATTCACCCGAAGCACTTGTTAGAAAAATAGGAAAATATAATCGAACCAGAAAACGGCTTTGAGGTGTGAAAGAATTGACTTTCCTTAAAGTGATATTGCCCGTAGAAAATACAAGCAATACCCTTTAGGATTCAAGATACAACAAAGTCTATGTTTATACCTGCAGAGTTTGCTTAGCCACTTCATGAAGGAAGGCCTAATTTATAGAGTTAGAAAATTACTATTCTGAATAGTCATCTTATTTCATGAATAGACATTCCATTTAAATTCAAGTTTAAATAAAACCTGAAAATACCAAGGCTTTTCATAGATGAAGCCTTCAAACTCATTTTGCCTTCCGTTGCAGGACAATCCTACTTCATATATATTACTCCCTCTGTCCCAATTTAAGTGTCTTACTTTCCTTTTTGGTCTGTCTAAAAAAGAGTGTCTCTTTCTATATTTAGTAAGTTGACAATTCAAACATCCTACGTGGCAAGTCTATAACCACAAGATTCAAAGGACATTTTGGTACACACATTTTTAATTTAGAACCACAAGATTCAAAAGTTTGTCTTTATTTCTTAAATTTCGTGCCTAGTCAAACTAAGACACTTAAATTGGGACGGAGGGAGTACAAAATATATAACAGCACTAATGCATATTCAGTGTCATTCAAAGAAAATGAGACCTTTTTTTGAGTAAGAAAAAGCAAATGAGACATCAAGCAAAAATAACTAAGCCGCAACATACCAACTTATGAACAAACCATTCTCAGGAAAACATGAATAACTGCTCTCATATAACACTTGATAAGAACTCATTAAATCAAGAATTAACAAAATATATATATATATATATATATATATATATATATATATATATATATATATATATATATATATATATATATATATATATATATATATATTCTTCTCAGATAACACTTGCTAAGAATTCATCAAGAATCAAGAATCAAAAACCATACCTTCCACATTGATAGTATCGCCATTAGTCTCTTTTTTCGTTTCATTGCCATTTTCCTCGTGTATTTCGACTTCGAAATCAACAGGAACCTCACACGAATCACTCAAACGACGATCAAACCCATTATTCTTTTCCATTGACACCCCAAAAGAAAGAAAAACACAACTGTGTCTCTGTTTTCCACTTTAAAGGTGGGTAAATAAAGAAGAGAAACAGAATCTAATAAAGCAGAGAAAATGGAATAAAACCAGATGGGGTTGAAAAAGTAGGAGAAGTTTAGGTGGGGGGATTACCTATACAAAAGTGATTATTGTTAGGCTTATAGAAATAGTAGGTAAATGTGCAAGAAAGGAAGAATTTGGAAGAGAAAAAGGGAAGTTGTGCATGCAGGCAGGGAGAGAGAGAGAGAACGGTTAGGGGGAGACACGTTGTTTCCAAGATGTTCAAAATGTTAGGCCCGGGGGCGGAGCCACACCTATTCAAGGGGTGGTCAAAAGGGTGGTCATATGAACACCCTTCGTCGGAAAAAATTGTCGGATGTCTATATTAAATATAAAATTTTGTGGATATATACTAGTAATGAACAACCTACATAGAAAAGAAGGGTAGCCCAGCGGGTAAGGATGTGCAAACTCTCGCTGAGGACGCGAGTTCGAATCCCGGCTGTGTATTTTCTTCATGCGCTATTTTTTTTTCCTCACACATCTCCTGTCCTAAAATATGAACACCCTTGATGAAAATCCTGGCTCCGCCCCTGGTTAGGCCACGTACTTTGAGATTGTCTAGATTTGTCTACTTCTCCCCGACCTTTTTCTTTCGCAACCCCAAAGTGGAAATTTAGAGGGCATGTGCACTAATATATATTCTCTCCCGATTAAAAATATTACTCCCTCCGTCCCAATTTAAGTGTCTTAAATTGATTGGATACGGAATTTAAGAAATAAAAGGAGATTTTTGAATCTTATGATCTTAAATAAAAGATGTGCGTAGTCTTTCAAATCTTGTGGTCTTAAACTCGCCTTGGGATTAGAAAACTTACTAGATATAAAAAAAAGACACTCTTTTGAGACAGATAAAAAAGGAAAGCAAGACACTCAAAATGAGATAGAGGGAGTAGTTTTTTTTATTAATTCATCTATTTCAATGTAATGACTCAGTTCCTCTTTTTTAGTATAGATTAATATTATATTTTTAAACTTATTGGTATGTTTGTGTTGGGACCCGAGGGGCTCGGGGTTGTTTTGACACCATTTAGCAACAATTAAAATTGTAAATTATTATCGTACTGGTGCCCTTTTCCCAATACGTTGATCATGATCACGAGATCAGGTGGTGTGATCGCAAGGGGAAAGTCGAGTCTATCGATCAAGCCTTCTATGCAATCGCGCGCAACCATGCATAACTATTGATTGTGAGCACAGGCCCATGAATCGTGAAAGCAAAAGAGGCCTTGTAGCATATAAAAATGGGAAAGCTACAGATAAATATAATTCGGCCAATTATTTTACCAACATGGACAGAATATACACAACATATTAGTGTATATGTTGTGTATAAGTATGTATATTATATGTATAGTATATGTATATTTTAGTACAAGTGTACACAACCTATACATGTTGTATTTTGTAAACTACTTGGCCGAAGTTTTTAGGGCCGTAATTATCCCTATAAAAAACTTATTCCAATATTCAGTAGCCATTTTTCACTAGTTTGGGGTTTTGGAGCTCGGGCATGGGATCCAAATTGATGGAGTTTCGAGCAAATATTTGAGGTTCCTAAATTCAATAGTATACTTGATTTATACACTATTTGAATTGCTAAATCGTGAATTTTAAGAGGCTAAAATTGGGTATTTTATACCTAGAAAAATTTTAAAAAAAATGATGATTTGGCCTATCAAATAATATCAAAATAGGAACTTGATATAGAATTTTATTCCATAGCTAATAACATGTTCATATAATTTATGTATGATTTTGAATCATTGACCAAGGGGCTCGGGGTGTTCCGGCACCATTTAGGGACAATTGGAATTGCAGATTTTCCTCAGCACTAGTCATGATAAAAGAACACAAGAAAAGAGATTTATTATGATAGCGATTGCTAGAGGGCATGACCGCGAAGGGGAAAGTCGGGTATCACTCGATCAAACCTTCTACGCAATCGTGGGGTGATAACTGCAATCGCGCAGACATGGACAGCTATTGATTGCGAACACGGGCACGAGAGTTATGAATGTAAAAGAGGCCTTGTAGCATATAAAAATAGGAGAGTTACGGATACATACAGTCCGGCCAACTAATTTACCAGCATGACCGAAGTATACACAACATATACATTGATATGTATATGTTGTGTATAAGTATGTATATTATATTTATAGTGTATGTATATTTTAGTATGAGTCTACAAACCTATAACTGTCACATATATTTTGTAAACTAGTTTGCCGAAGTGTTTAGGGCCGTAATTATTCCTATAAAAAGTTTATTTCAAAATTCAGCAGTCATTTTTCACTAGTTTGGGGTTTTGAAGCTGGGGTATGGGATCCGAATTGATGGACTTTTGAGAAAAGATTTGAGGTTCCTAAATTCAATAGGATACTTGGTTTATACGTGATTTGAACCACTAAATCATGAATTTTAAGAGGCTCAAATTGGTTATTTTAGACCTAGACATAGAGATAGAAAACTGATGATTACGCCTATCAATTAGTATCAAAATATGAACTTGATTATAGAATTGAATTTCATAGCTTATGGGTAACATGCTCATATATCTATGAAACCGTGTCCAGTGGATCACCTTTATGTGTGTGTGCATGCCACACATGTAAACAGTTGACTACTAAGACATTTAGAATTGTCTCACTTCTTTCATACTCTAGATCGTGCAATTAGAGCTATGCCTTCAAAAACAATTCTAACTCGTACTTCTTACGTTTCTTTCAGAAAATATCTACAAAGAGGTAGTCAGCTACAAGCAAGAGGGCTATTGCTAATGCTACCCAAGAGGTGGACTCTCAGGTCCAGAGAGTTGGCACTAAGACTCAGGGACTGCATCATGTTCACTACCCCCGATAACACCTTCACCTGCTACTGAGAGGCCTGCGGAGGTCCGTACAACAGTCATTCTGCCATCCAGCTTATCTGATTTTTTCATTAGGGGAGCTATTTAGTTTCTCACTCAGATTGTTACTGCTCAAACTCAACGATAGGGAACGACTGCAAGTATTGATACTTATGATGGGTCGTCCACTTCCAGGATCAGAAAGTTCCTCTGTATGAACCCTCCAGTGTTCACAGGATCCATCAAGATTGAGGATCTATAAAACTTTATCGACGAGGTTTAGAGGACTCTTTGTGTTATGCATGCTACTGAGACAGAGGCAATGGAGTTCACTGCTTACCTGCTGAAGGATGTTGTTGCTATTTGGTATGAATCGTGGGAAGAGTTCCGAGGGGAGGATGCATCTACTATGAGTTGGAGTGAGTTTGCGGAGGCTTTTATTTAGCACTTCTTAGCAATAGAGGTCAGAGAGGCTAAGGCCCTAGAGTTCGAGAGGCTCAAACAGAATAACATGAGCATGAATGAATACTATCTCAACTTCATCTCGTTGGCCAAGTATGCTCCAGAAATGGTTACCAGTATAAGGGCCAGAGTTAGACATTTTGTGTAGACCTTATTTTAAAGGTGATTCTAATATTGCTACTCAAAACAACGATATGATCATACTAATATAGTTGCATTTGCACAATCTAACGAGGACATAAAGAAAGAAATACAACAATTGCAGAAACAGAGAGACAGGAAAATCAGCAAGAAGGTTAAGTCTACAGGTAACTTAAGCCATGAAGGATCTCGGGAAGGTGGAGGCAGACATTTTTTTCAATAATAGGTCATCAGGACCCCTTCCATCTTCAGTCAATGAACCGGCTCTAAGTTCTAAGTATAATCAGAAGAGACAGAGTTTAACGGCAGCATACATGCTCTCAATCATGGGCTAGTGTAGGAAAAAAGGTCTATGATAATCCAGTTTGCAACAAATGTGGTAGGAGACATCCAAGGGAGCGTCTTCGGGGAATGGATATATATTTTCATTGTGGCCAGCAGGGTCACTTTATGAGAGACTGTCTATTAGTGAGGCAGGGTATCGGAGGTAATATGGCTCAGTCCACAAATTCAGTAGCTCCTCGAAATTCACAAGCCCAACCAGCGCGTGGTGAAACAAAGTCTAGTAATGCAGGCGGAGGTCAGAACCGCTTGTATGCACTAGCAGGTCGTTAAGATACAGAGACACATGAACATGTTGTTACAGGTATACTGACAGTTTTCACTTTTGACGTTTATGTCTTTATGGATCCCAGATCCACCCTATCATATGTAACCCCTTTTATTGCTAAGAAATTAGGAGCAGAGCTAGAAAATTTGCATGAACCTTTTTACGTATCCACTCCAGTTGGAGAGTCAGTAGTGGCTAGATGTATATATAGGGGTTGTCTAGTTAAAGTGTATCACCGCAGTACCATAGCCAATTTAGTTGAGTTGAAGATGGCAGATTTTGATGTAATCATAGGGATGGATTGTTTGTCATCCTGTTATGCCACAGTAGGTTGTAGAAATTTCCTAACGAACTAGTTATTAAATGGAAGGCTGATACAATATTATCCGTGGGTAGGTTTATTTCCTATCTAAAATCCATAAAGATAATCTCCAAGGGGTATATTTATCACATAGTTCGATTCAGGGATACAGATACGCTGACCCCAAACCTCCAGTTCATGCCAATCTTTAATGAGTTTTCAGAAGTTTTTCTTGAAGATCTTCCCGGAGTTCCTATCGATAGGGAGATTGACTTTGGAATTGATCTACTTCCCGGCACCAAGCTGATATCTATTCCTCCATATAGAATGGCTCCACCAGAGTTGAAAGATCTTCTTAACAAAGGATTCATTAGGCCAAATGTCTCACCTTGGGGTGCACATATTTTGTTTGTTTGAAAGAATGATGGATCTTTGCGTACGTGCATTGACTAACGTCAGTTGAACAAGGTCGTCATTGAAAATAAGTATCCACTTTCCAGAATTAATGACTTGTTCGATCAGCTTCAGGGTGCCCACTGTTATTCTAAGATTGACTTTAGATCAGGATACTATCAGTTGAAGGTCATGGAACAAGATATAACGAAGATAGCTTTCAGGACCCCTTATGGTTACTATGAATTCCTTGTTATATCTTTCGGGTTGATGAATGTGCCAGCGGCTTTCATGGATCTGATAAATAGAGTCTTAAAGCCTTATCTCGATTTATTCATCATTGGTTTTATTAATGACATCTTGGTTTATTCTCGTATTGAGACTGACCATGCAGAGCATCTCAAAATGTTGTTGCAAACCCTTCAGGATCGCAAATTTTATGCTAAACTTTCAAAGTGTGAATTTTGACTAAAGTCAATAGCGTTTCTAGGCCATGTGATTTCTGGTGAAGGCATTAAGGTTGATTTTCAGAAGATTGATACTGTGAAGAATTGGCCCAAACCCACATCAGCAGCAGAGATAAGAAGTTTCTTGGATCTGGCCAGTAACAATAGATGTTTTTTGGAGGGGGTTTTCTGTATCTCAGCTCCGTTGACTAAGTTGACGCACAAGAAGCCCAATTTCCAGTGGTCAGATTCATAAGAGCAAACTTTTCAGGAGTTGAAGACAACGCTGACTTCAGCCCCAGTGTTGACGTTACCATAGGGGACCGATGGGTTTGTCGTTTATTGTGATGCCTCAAGAGTTGGTCTTAGGTGCGTTTTAATATAGCATGGTAAAGTAGTAGCTTATGCATCCAGATAGCTTAAGAGTCACGAAAAGAATTATCCTACTTATGACTTAGAGTTGGCAGCCGTGGTGTTTGCGTTAAAGATATGTCGTCCCTATTTGTATTGAGTGCATGCAGATATTTTCACCGACCTGTCATGCCCCAAACCTAGGGAGACATGGCTGGCACCTGGTGCCTTATTTGATCCTGAGTGTACCAACTGTAACTCGTATAACCTGAATATACACAACAATCTAGGCTAACAAGGCCAATCTTTAGCACAAGTATGCCATATTAGGTCGACAAGGATGCCATATTAGGCTGACAAAGTCGTAATCTGAATAATCTTTAGATGGAAACTATCTCACTAAAATAGAATCACCCCAACATATATATATATATATATATAAGCACCTATGCGGGCCGACAGGGCCACCATGCATATCTACAAATAGCAAAACCCAAAAAATATATATACAAGGGCTGGCAAGGCCATTATGTCGACATATTGTACATACAGGACAAGTCTACAAGCCGAACATAACTGTATTGTGGTCGGGACAGGGCATCGGCCTACCCATCATGTCTATATATGCAAAATGACTCCAACTCTGGAGCTGGTAACTCTGGATGAAATGGAGCTCACCAATCTAGCTAGTACTCGGCACCATTTACTGTGGACTTGAAGTCATGAAATGCAACGCCCACGATAAAAGAGTCGTCAGTACGAACTGTGGACCTGAAGGCATGAAATGCAATGCCCCCGACAAAAGAGACGTCAGTACGAACTGTGGACCTGAAGGGATGAAATGCAACGCCACCGAAAAAAGAGACGTCAGTACGAAACAATATACATAGTATGTAAGGCAACTGAATAACTGAAACAGAAACTGAACTAATATACATAATATACTGAATATAAATTGTGGATTCAGTGTTAATCTGGAAACGTATCTACCTATCTCTATCTCATGTCATGAATGCAATACTGAAAATAAACTATTTGGCCTCATGTGGGGTTCAGTGTGTAAGTGCATAGCCTCGAAGGCAATCTGAATGGCCCAAAGGCAGTGCATAACCCCTAAGGCAAATGTAAATTGCCTCGAAGTCAAACTGTATCTCTGTATAGCCCCGAAGGCAAACTGTATCTCTGTATAGCCTCGAAGGCAAACTGTATCAAGTGGGTCCCAAAGAGGCAAACTATTTGCCAAAAGGGCAATCTGCGCGTCTCTAATTCGACGTCATATCAATGAACAATTTAATGTTGTATCAAATTTAATGGTCTACGAGTCTAGTTTCCCAAAGGGGAAATCTGCGCAGTCTCTACTCTGATGTCATATCAATGAACAGTTTAATGATGTGGAAACTAGACTCGTAAACCTTAAATGTGGTAGGTGGATCACCCCGTAAATCCAAGTATATTGGGAGAAAATCTCAGTGACATTAGACCCAAATTTCTGTAAAATTATTAACGTAACTTGCGATAACTTTTGCCGACTTTCATTTTACAACTTGGTTGACTTAAAAACTTAACATACGAATATTATACAATTCAAATACCTTAAATTATGACCTCCTTACCATATTAATCACCCCTATTTTAACTCTAAAAGTACGAGTTATAACATCTTTGATTTGTCTAACCTCTAACCCTCACGATACTTCATTAACACTTGTTTTAACCCATTATTATCTTTTTAAAGGTCCTTAACCTCTGTGGTTCATATTGATTCTTTGCAATGCATTATACTATGAAAAGTACAGGATGTAACATCCTTCCCCCCTTAGAAACATCCGTCATCGAATGTAAAGGCGTCTTAGAGGAGAAACTAGTTGTTACGGATAATACAAAATTTTTGACAGTGTCTCTTCTGTAAACAGGACTACCCCATGCCTATCAAATAGCCAGAAACATACCATATGCCTTACAAGGCCACAAACAAGTAATAGTATCTCAGTAGGCCTTACACGGCCATCAGCGTCAAATATTCATATCATAACTATAACTTACCTTATATATAGATACTCTGCCCTGGAAATGTTGAAACGCCTGAGCTCTAAATATCACTTAATCATAGAATGGGGGTTAGTCAAAAATGACATAGCCTATTAGTAAAAAATGACATAACTTGGGCTAAGGAAACATATGGTTGAGTTATGATTGTTAAGAATCTTATGTCTGAAACAACTGAGGGTAGCTAGAATTTATTTCTTCCTCGGCTTCCCGCTTCTTTTCTTTGACGTTCTTATTCCTCCACGATATCATTATGGAGGCCACTTTCTTGGTCCCTAACTTTCGAACTTGCCGATCTAGAATAGCAACTAGAACCTCTCTGTAAGGCAGGGTCTCTGTAATCTGAACATCGTGTGCTTTGCAGTATAGATTCCTGAAAACAAAGTGGACAGACTCTATTTTTTACGTAATTTTAACTCATAGGCTACTTGTTCTGTATGGCCTAATGTGCCTTGGCTAAGGTTACCTTTCTTATCGAATCTTATAATGCCTTTCACAGGCAAAACTTTCAAGAATACCCAATAATCAATGCGGAACGCTAAGTCTTGTCATCACACACCTGAATATGAATTTTGACAGCTCTGGACTTATGAATGATCTTTATTTCTCTACCGCTTAATGAACCTAATTGGGTCAAAGTAACTCTAATTCAGCTATCTCAAACCGCTCAATAGGGGATTTGTATTTGGGCTCATAAGGAGCCATACTAATGCTGGAATGATAATTATCTGAAGTCTAGCGCGCACACTCGTAATGTATCCTTGAGTGTCTGAATTGTGCGATCCTCATGGCTATCTGTCTGTGGATGAAAAACCATACTAAGATTTACTTGCGTCCCCAAACCTTTCTGGAAGGGTCTCCAGAAGTTAGTTATAAACTGGGCCCCTCTATCAGGTATAATAGCCTCTGGAATACCATGTAGTTGTACTATTTCTTTAATGCATAACTTGTATAATTTTTTACCGTATAAGTAGTTTTAACTAATAGGAAGTGGACTGACTCCGTGAATCTATTAATGATTACTTAAATAGAGGCATATTTACGATATGAATAAGGCAATTCTATGAGAAAATGTCTCATTTCTACCAATAGATATCTTTAATATTGTGATACATCTTAGTTGATCATTGTTGAATAAAATAACGCAAGTAATGTACCTCTGACATAATCTGATGTCGTAGTCCTGCTATATATGGGATGCAAAAATGGCCTCGGTACCTCAAGACCCTATCTTTTGTTACCTTGAAGGTGGTCATTTTACTCAGTTGAACCTCTTCTTGAGGTACATAGGAATGGGATTTTCATAGTAATACTCTTTCACCTCTACTACTAGAGATGATGTTACTGTATGTTGAATGTCAACTTTGCTATTCTCTGAGTCCAACAATCGGGCTACTAACTCGCTAGCTGACGTATCTCTCTAGCTAATTCTCTCTTTTATGTTCTCAAACATGTTAAACTGCCTATAGATCTGTAACTCAAGACGTGTCCACAACATTATCTTTTTCCGGATGGTGTAAAATATCACAATTATAATCCGTTAATAACTCAAGCCATCTTCTCTATTTGCAAGTTCCATTTCTTCTACTTAAGGATATTTAGAAAACTCTTGTGATAGATAATGATGCCTATATGAATACCCTATAAGTAGTGTCACAATTCCTCTCGTGCGTATACAACCACTGCTAACTCTAGATTATGAGTCAGGTAATTTTCTTCGTGCTTTCTCAACTGCATCTAAGCATAAACAATCTCCTTCCCTTGTTCTTGCTGATACATGCATCTCATATGCACTAACTTATCTCTGTCTCCACAATCCTCGAACTTCTTATATACATAACCTCAAATATTATTCTTGATGTTGATCCTTTGTTTAATAGGCATAGTCGGCGATGAGTTATTGGCATACATACGAACTCTAAAGAATTCAATGTTATAGGCTGACTTTTATGTAATATTTACCTTAGATCTCCATACTTGAAGAGTTCTCCCTATTCATCTCTTAGCTAACACTTTTTATCAATTGCACTTCAAAAAGAATTTTTCTTGTTAATGTTAGGCTACGAGCCCATTGTGACATATATATATCCCTGTAGGACCTTAGGCGCTTTTGAACTACCCGCATTCACCTTCAATTACTTCACCTCATTGATTCTGAGTACAACTTTAAACGTCTGCCTCAAATTCTAGGCTTAATGATCCTTTTGAATTTTGAAATACTTTATACTAACTTTATCTGAAATACTTTCTGAGAGTTGTGATCACACTCATGTGAAACTGAAACTTCATGCACTTGGATCCTTCTGCAATGCGTAATTTGTACCATCTAACAACTCGTTTACAGTCTCACGACTAGTCATAACTAAGCCTTACATAAATCAATTATTGATTTTCCAAATCTACTTATCTCTCATATCTTAGTTCTGAGTAACTTATCTTGGGGCCTATGTCCTCTTGTATTTATTTACACCTCACACCAGTTTCCTAATTCTCAAATCTTTGGTTACACTTACCGTCAATTGGCATCTCTAGCCAGGGAGTTACTACTATCCCCTTCCTAGCATTTAAATTTACCTAATACTCTAAGGTCGTGACACATCTATAGAGTCTGAATAAAATAATCATATTCATTCTGAATATCTTCGTCATATTTTTTCTTACTACTCAGTCACTAACAAAGCACACTTCTGCTTCGGTACTTATCATACTATCTCCCTTTTGGGAGAATGTCTAACACCTCGCACTCAAGGGTTGCATTCCTGTAGAGTCAAATTATTACCTCAACACCTTTTGTAATCTTTCGCACTTCTGATAACTTATAATTCGACCTAATATAATCCTCTCTTACTAGGGACAACTGAATCACTTACATGCATAAAGTGCCATGTATTCACAACCGACATGCTCGATCTTGATAAACTTAACCTTTACTCATAAAATTTATCTTAGGAAGAATTTCATCTTAATAATCCTCGAGGGAAATTCCTCTATCATTCATTCTCTTACTGCCTAATTGTTCACTTCACAAATATCACAATACTAACTTTTACCGAAATCCTTTGATTTCCTAACACACACTCAGTTTAGCTTAAGGTATTTCTCAAAATCCGTATCCCCTGGTCCAGGGAGATAAATCAACCTGTTGATATCTTTATTGAAATCATCTTATAACTTACTTTCTTTATTGAAATCATCTTATAACTTACTCCTCTTTATAACCTCTACACTCGCCTTCTCTTGCCCATTTTGTTTG